>NC_139625.1:46983695-47063695 GCF_964638095.1 Poromitra crassiceps | reverse complement strand
TGAGGAACTGCAATTTTTGTTACTTCTGCGTTGGCTTAAATTTTTTGAACTGGAAATTGGGGCTTGATGTGAACACATTATGTGAAGATCCTTTCCTTTATTCATATCCACTACAGTGGTTCATAATCTTCCTGTGGTCCACATAAAATTATACAAACACAGACAGCATACAAC
Source organism: Poromitra crassiceps (assembly GCF_964638095.1). NCBI lineage: Eukaryota > Metazoa > Chordata > Actinopteri > Beryciformes > Melamphaidae > Poromitra > Poromitra crassiceps. The sequence goes on along the minus strand of NC_139625.1, from coordinate 47,063,521 downwards.
AGACACAGACATGGACTCACAGCATACAGACAGACATACAGATATGGACTGACGGCATACAGACAGACATACAGATATGGACTGACGGCATACAGACAGACATGGACTGACAAAACACTATCAGCATACAGACAAGACAGACATACACAGTCGATGAGCATCAGCAAACAACCTACAACACCAGTAAAAAGTAAAAAAGTAAAAAGTCCACACAGAAAAAGAAAAAAGATTGATCTAGTGAAGCCCGTCTGGCCAAACAGCAGCAATGTGACCGATGTCGGCGGGAAACAAGAGGCGGGGCTGTATTTTCAGTTCCTGGAGGGACTTTTTACATTAGCGTTAGCTTGTTGAAATGAGCTTGTCGTGTTAGCTGCTGTGATATTGTTGTTTTGACTGGCTATTAGATAACGTTAGCTTGCTTGCTAATGTGGCTAATATAGCTAATCAATTTACCACCCAGAAGCTCCGCTAATACTGTCTTGTGTTGATAATGTAACAGTCGCAAATATGCCTAACGTTACTACCGGTTTATGGAACATTGTTTGACTGCAGTAACACATCAGTCCCTGTTCGTTTGGTCGTGTCCAGTCCATCAGCCCCAGGGGATGCAGGCAGTTAGCTCCTGGCTCATGCTAACGTTAGTATCCACTTCCCCGCAGCCAACGCAAGCCAAAACACGACCAAACATGCCACAATAATGTCCTCTAATTCATCCAGAATCCTTCCCGGCTGTCTCGAGGCTGATCTGGTCCAGGTTGCCATTTTCAATTACTTTTATCAGCTAATCATTAGCTGAGTGATCCTCACTATTTCTTCGATGAGAGCCGCACTGGCAGGACAAAGTCAATAGGAGAGCATTTTTTACCGCAAAACACCAAAAGCCACCCCAACCAAGCACATCTGCCTACCATTTTTTTGTTTTATTGTTTTCCACACACACACACACACACACACACACACACACACACACACACACACACACACACACACACACACACACACACACACATATATATACCAGTTTCCCCTAGAAAATCTTTCAGGCCTGGAGGGATTTCGAAACGCGGCGACGCTGAAGTTTTAGCTAACCTGTTCACATCTATGTTCGCAATGGCATCCCACGTATCATCATACTATTATGGGATGCGATGTGAACAGTTGTATTATGGGATGTGCGTTTCCCAGGCAACAACACACGTTGACACGTTTTGGAACAGCGCTGCACGCTGGCACAATATTATTATTTTGAATGATTTGGCACCTTCTATTACTGTCAACACCAGTATTGTTGTATTGTAATAATATGCCATAAAGGTTTATTGAAATTTTGGGGAGATAAGAAGGGGGGGGGGGGGGGGGGGGGGGTGCAATTTCTTAGAGCCGCCAACTAAAGCTTCGAGAGCCGCCAGCGTCTCGCGAGCCGCGCAATGAGGAACTAGGAGCTAATGTTACAAAGCAACCAACACCTCCTATGCTGTCAAGGTTTTGGCCAGGCAGCTGCTGGGCTCGTGCGAGTACAACAGTGCACACCTGCCAGCGCGAGCACAGGCTGCATGCGGGTACTGTAACAGCCACCGGTGTCAGTAAGAGTCAGAAGTTTAGGAATGGGCCTTTAATGTCAAAGTAATCAAATTATCAGATTACTTCAACAGTATATAGAGGTTATCTCTCTAACTAGCTAATGAGATGAAATCCCAAAACAAAACATAACATTGTGTGCTCTGTCATATTTATGTTAGAGTGATTTTTGGAATACGTTTTTAAGTTGTTTTTGGCTTTGGAAGTTCCAGATGACCCATGTGACCTGTTTAAAACATAAATAATTGGGAATACAGTGTAGGTTGGATACACAGCAAACTTGGTGGCTATTATCAGTTATTAATGTATTGTTACAATTATATTTGGAAATACACACAACCTCTCCCTCTCTCTCTCTCTCTCTCTCTCTCTCTCGTGTGTGTGTGTGTGTGTGTGTGTGTGTGTGTGTGTGTGTGTGTGTGTGTGTGTGTGTGTGTGTGTGTGTGTGTGTGTGTGTGTGTGGTCTCCGTTGCCTTTCAATGCTGCAGCGTGAACCCATTGACCCCACATGACAGTCCCAATCATTACCTTCTCTTCACTTCCTCCTGTCCTCTCCCCCCTCTCTCTCTCTCTCTCTCGCTCTCTCTCTCTCTGGGTCAGGTCGTGTGTTTTGCTCCTGTAGGCAGGCAGGAGACCTGAGGTGAGATGATCATTGATTATTCTCCTTTAGACAGAGAGAAGGAGAGGAAAAAGAGGGGGAGCGAAGGTGATGCATGATAGATAGATAGATAGATAGATAGATAGCTAGATGTGTGTGTGTGCGTGTGTGTGTGTGTGTGTGTGTGTGTGTGTGTGTGTGTGTGTGTGTGTGTGTGCGTGTGTGTGTGTGTGTGTAGTGTGTGGCCCACTGCATGCTACACGGTGACATTTGGGAGAAGACTGCCCCCATTCTGCTCCGAGACGAGCACTCCTCAAAGAGCTGTTAATACACACACACACACACACACACACACACACACACACACACACACACACACACACACACACGGTTCAAATACCACCACGAGACCGTAGCCAAATGTTTCTCCACCACAAATTGAATGACTTCCCCAAAACAAGCTTGGTTAAGCCAGGTTAGAGAAATGGTCTGCCCATGGTTAAAGGAGAATTCCAATTCCAATTCCAATTTTCCAGCTTTAAATATGATTTTTAAGTCAACCTGACAACTTCGGTTTGATTAGCATCAGCAGAAACGATAATCAGTTTTGTTCCTTCTGTTCTGCCATATTACCAAACAGACGAAGAAGAAGAACATCCGGGGCAGGTCATACTTGACTGCATCTAGTTTGTTGTGTAGCTAAGCCTAGCCTAGCCTAGCAGATATTTATCTGATTTCAAGATTATGTTACATGACACGCCCACTACTGTATAAAGACTTGAGGAGCCCTCCCCTAGGGGGGAGACTCTGCTAGCAACTCTGTTAGGTAAGACCTACCTCAATTTGTTCTCTGAAATAAATATACCATGTAACCTTTATAACTTTGTAATTATTGATTTGCTAATTTAGTCTCACAACAGATGATCCATTTGAATTCAATTGGGGCATATATTGATTATAAGCAGCAGTGGGGATACGGCAGGAGCTGCAATCTATGTGACGGACAGCAAACAGAGCAGGCTGCCAGCACCACGGAGGTACGTTAGATCACTCTTATTCTCGTTCTCTATGATATAATAAGCATATGAGTCGCTGTGTGTCGGAAAATAAGCTATTTACAAGACATAAATACAAGCATTTCATATGCCTCGTTTTCCTCATTTTCAGGTCGTAGTTCAAACTGATTATCGTTTCTGCTGATGCTAATCAAGGCGAAGTTGTCAGGGTGACTTAAAAATCATAGTTAAAGCTATAAATAAGCTGCGTCCTGGTAGCTCACCTGGTAGCACGCATACCACAAAGGCTCGGCCCTTCGCTCGGCCGACCTGGTTTCGAATCCGACCTGCGGTCCTTTGTCGCATGTCATTCCCTCTCTCTCTTAGTCCAGTAAAAATGTCACTTGACCTCACACTAATTGCAACAAAACCAAACTCAACTGATTTTGTATCCTCAATATGTCCTCAATGAAGGAAAAAAAGTGTTAAGGAAATGTATGAAGGGAAATTTTTGAAAATGACCTATATGATGCTACCAAAAACGTTTTTTTATTTATTTTTTAACATTTTTTTTTAATTTTTTTGTATTTTATTTTATTTTCTCCTTGAAGCAAAAAACACATACAGGATATAAATGATGAGATTTATGGCACATTAAAAAAAAAGAAAAAAAAAGGCTTCCATAGGCTTCCATAGGCTACCATCATATTTAGGTCATTTTCAAAACTTTCCCTTCATACATTTCCTTAACACTTTTTTTCCTTCATTGAGGACATATTGAGGATACAAAATCAGTTGAGTTTGGTTTTGTTGCAATTAATGTGAGGTTGACCCACATATTTGCGTAAAATGCCTGGACTATCTCCCCAACTTTCCTGTCTGCCTACTGTCCTATATAAAAATAAATAAAGGCAAAATAATCTTTAAAAAAGCTGGAAATAAGGTCCAGGGTTTAAAAAAACTGAATTCTCCTTTAAATAAGAAAATGTTTGTATTTTCTTTATGTTGCTTATGTACTTTGAACACGCTGGGGATCGAACCCCGGGTGTCGGCATCAAAGGCAAACATATACACCCATCTTACACCCCGACCACAACGCCCTTACTGGCCACCGTTTTATTTCATCGTTACACTCCTGTGGCGTCGATTTCAGACGTTGTGGGAGTTCTATAGAAGTCTATTGGACTACCCTGCACGTTGTGGGAGTTCTATAGAAGTCTATTGGACTACCCTGCACGTTGTGGGAGTTCTATAGAAGTCTATTGGACTACCCTGCACGTTGTGGGAGTTCTATAGAAGTGTATTGGACTACCCTGCACGTTGTGGGAGTTCTATAGAAGTGTATTGGACTACCCTGCACATTGTGGGAGTTCTAGAGGTCTATTGGACTACCCTCCACATTGTGGGAGTTCTATAGAAGTCTATTGGACTACTCTGCACATTGTGGGAGTTCTAGAGGTCTATTGGACTACCCTGCGCATTGTGGGAGTTCTACAGAGGTCTATTGGACTATACCCTGCACATTGTGGGAGTTCTATAGAAGTCTATTGAACTACCCTGCACATTGTGGGAGTTCTATAGAAGTCTATTGGACTACTTTGCATGTTGTGGGAGTTCTATAGAAGTCTATTGGACTACCCTGCACGTTGTGGGAGTTCTTTTACTTTACTTTTACTTTATTGTCATTTAGCAGACGCTTTTATCCAAAACGACGTACAACAGATTAAAATACATCACACAATAAAACATAGCAGAATAATGGAAATAGATTAAAACAGACAATGGCTGGGTTTCCCAAAAGCTTCTTTGCGCTAAGAAGCTAATTTAACCCTTCTTAAGGCCCCCTTAAGAAGCAAACGCGTTTCCCAATTGCTTCTTTACGAAGGCATGCGTTTCCTAAAAACTTCTTAGCACTAAGAAGCTTCTTTGACCCTTCTTAAGGCTCCCGTAAGAAGCCAACGAAGCCAACGTGTTTCCCGATTGCTTCTTAGCCTAAAATTATCTTCCAATTATCTTCCGTTAAGAAGGCTGCGTTTCCCAAAAGCTTCTTAGCGCTAAGATGATCTTTCGTTAAGAAGGTTTTGTAAGAAGGGTCTGGGGCATTCTTAACACCTTCTTAATGACAAAACACTGGCAGATCCAGCCGCGTCAGGCAAAAGGAGATACTTGTGTCCACTGTTCCTCTTGTGTTTTTCCCTTTTTCCTTTCTTTCATGCACCCTTTAGTGTTTAAAATTGGGGAACACTTGAAAATCTCTCCTCTATGTATGGTTACTTGTGTTTTAAATGTTTTACCGTAGGCTATATTCCTCTAATCAGAATGGATTCCTTTTATAATGTTGTGGATTTATATAGCACCTTTCACAGAACCCAAGGTCACTTAAATTCTGTAGTGTTTCTCTGTTTTGTTGTATGTATGTATATATAAAGCAATTTGAACTGCAGTCCATGTCTGAAATAAATAATGTTTAATAAAGTTAAAGGGGACCATGATTAGGTTATTCTACAACAGTGTTTCTCAACCACTGAGTCGTGGCCCACTGGTGGGCTCAGAGTGCCATCTAATGGGCCGCAGAGGACCTCTCACATCGAGATGGTGGACAGCTCCAGTTAAGATGCTTCTTAAGAGCCTTCTATTTTTTTTTTTTTTTCTCTTCTGTTAAGAAGGCGTTTGGGAAACACTTCTTTGGAGCCTTCTTAACTCCTTAAGAAGCTTCTTAACTCCTTAAGAAGCTTCTTAACTCTTAAGAAGCTTCTTTGTTGGGAAACTCTTGGCTGAGGAAAAACAAAAAAAATAGAAGGCTCTTAAGAAGCATCTTAACTGGAGCGGCTCACTAGATGGCACTCTGAGGCCAGCAGTGGGCCACGACTCAGTGGTTGAGAAACACTGTTGTAGAATAACCTAATCATGGTCATGTTAAACTTTATTAAACATTATTTATTTCAGACATGGACTGCAGTTCAAATTGCTTTATATACACAGCATACAACAAAACAGAGAAACACTACAGAATTTAACACGTTCACTGCCATTGACGAGTTGATACGTCAAAAAAAATCCAACAGTTGACTGCCAATGACGAGTTGATACGTAAAAAAAAAAAAAAAAAAATTGACGGTGGGACGTTGATCTAACCCTTTTACATTACATCTCTTATATAAATATTGGAGCCACCGAACGTGTACAACCCATTCCACCGACCCACTAAGTGGCGACAGTCCTCTCCAGACTAGAAAAAGCCGAGCCAAAACTGCAGGGGAACGCGCGATGAAACCATTCTCATACTGTAAAATGGATTGGCGAAAACGCTTTCGCTTTCGCGCTGATTGCTGGCGGTGGGGGATTGCAAATTTGCATAATAGATTATGGGTGCAACACACTTTGAAACACGCAGCATAAATAAGACCAGAATCGCAAAAGAAACCCCGTTTCTTGGGGTTTCTCAACCGAAACCCCAAGAAACGAGCGAGCCCATCCTCGCCCAGCGGCCGCCAGCAGACAGGAGCAGCAGCAGGAGCAGCAGCAGAAACGAGCTTGTGACACGCCCGCTGCAGCCAAGAAGAACACACACGGAGGGAGGAGTTTGAAGTAGAGGGGGGTTTCCTGCTGTTATGGAGGAAATTACTGTTCAAAACTATTGTTTAGATGTCTGACGTCTTACTGATGCCAAAAATGAATGGTTAAAGTGACTGTTCTATCGAATTTCACAAAAAGCTATTTATCTCAGCTTAAATTTTCAGACGCTGAAACCATGCTGTATTCAAGTGCTAATGCCTACATAACTACTAACTCTACAAACTAACTCTTTTAGACAGAGAAAGCACACATTCTATTAGTTCTTTTGAGATATTTTGTGTTCACAAAATCTCAGCAGAAAAGAATCCTCGGGTCTTGAAAGATGAGCCAGAATCCTCAAAAAAACCCTCTGGCAGAAGCTACCTACAGTAAAAAAAAAACGGCTGGCAGTGAATGTGGCGACCTTGGGTTCTGTGAAAGGTGCTATATAAATCCACAACATTATAAAAGGAATCCATTCTGATTAGAGGAATATAGCCTACGGTAAAACATTTAAAACACAAGTAACCATACATACAGGGGAGATTTTCAAGTGTTCCCTAATTTTAAACACTAAAGGGTACATGAAAGAAAAGAAAAAGGGAAAAACACAAGAGGAACAGTGGACACAAGTATCTCCTTTTGCCTGACGCGGCTGGATCTGCCAGTGTTTTGTCATTAAGAAGGTGTTAAGAATGCCCCAGACCCTTCTTACAAAACCTTCTTAACGAAAGATCATCTTAGCGCTAAGAAGCTTTTGGGAAACGCAGCCTTAACGGAAGATAATTGGAAGATAATTTTAGGCTAAGAAGCAATCGGGAAACACGTTGGCTTCGTTGGCTTCTTATGGGAGCCTTAAGAAGGGTCAAAGAAGCTTCTTAGCGCTAAGAAGCTTTTGGGAAACGCATGCCTTCGTAAAGAAGCAATTGGGAAACACGTTTGCTTCTTAAGGGGGCCTTAAGAAGGGTTAAATTAGCTTCTTAGCGCAAAGAAGCTTTTGGGAAACCCAGCCAATATGTGATCATGATAAAAATATGCATAGATAAAAAATGATCCAGAATGCAGATTAGTACAGTGACCACTGCTCCTGGCCTGCCCCCCGGAGGAAAGGACATGCCTGGATGGGTTAAATGCAGAAGACACTTTTCACCGGCCACCGTCAGCATGAGTGTGTTGTGGCCGCATGCATGTATTGTGGTGTTCGTGTGACAATAAAAGACGGGCTTGTCCGTTACGAGAGAGTTGTATGAACAGTAGAGGGAGAGATAGGAAAGTGGATGGTAAATAGATGAGTTTTTAGTTTTCTTTTAAATATGGGCAGAGATGTGGCCGTTCTAGCTGCAGGGGGGAGCTCATTCCACCATGTCGGGGCGAGATCTGAAAAAAGTCTCGATCGAGCGCAACCTGTAGGGCCGCGCAGGGAGGGAGGGGCGAGACGTCCTGCACTAGTGGAGGGGCGGAGGGAGCGGTAGGAGGTTTGGAAACTGACCAGTGGCTGTAAATATGGGGGGGGCTGTTTGATAGACTGCTTTGTAGGCTAAAACCAGGGTCTTGAATTTAATGCGAGCCAGGATGGGAAGCCAAGGTAGATCGCGGAGGAGGGGGGTGACATGGGAAAATTTGTTTTGATTGAAAACCAGACGGTCTGCAGCATTTTGAATGAGTTGAAGTGGTTGGATAGTGGAGGCAGGGAGACCGGCAACCAGAACGTTACAGTAGTCAAGGCGGGAAATGACAAGGGATTGAACCAGGAGTTGTGATGCTTCTATGGTGAGAAATGAACGGATTTTTCTGATATTGTAGAGGGCAAAGCGGCAGGAACGTGCGGTGGCAGCAATGAAAGGGGAGAAGGATAGTTGATTGTCAAGTATGACTCCGAGGTTCTTGGCTGTTAGGGAGGGTGATACTATGGAGTTGTTGATGGTGATAGAGAGGTCGGTCAGAGGAAAGCCTTTAGCAGGGAGAAAGAGAAGTTCAGTTTTTTCTAAATTAAGTTTGAGTTCTATAGAAGTCTATTGGACTACTTTGCACGTTGTGGGAGTTCTATAGAAGTTTAACTCATTTTAAAAGACCTATGCAAAAGCTACCAGGAAAGGTTCTTCAAGAGCTCTTTTGTGTTCTTCTATTAGTGGTTCTATTTATATAGAACTGTAATGACTCAAACTACCCATATCTTTTAAAATAAAGAACCTAATATGGCTCTTTAGACATGTAATAATGCTCAGTTAAAGTGATTTACGGCTTTCTAATACTCTTCTACTCTTTGAACACTTTTCAAAAACGGTTTGACTGACATCTCGTTCCTCCGGGGATTTGAACCTGCGACCATCTGTACCGTGTTGTCTGTAACCTTCAGGCTGAGCGCCGTGCCGCCTCACCGCCGCTGCTTCTCCATGATGGATCTACTCCCTGTAATCTCAGCACGCTCCCCGCCAGGGTTTACTGATGTCTGTACTTACTCAGCCACTTGACTTATGCCCCGCAACACACACACACACACACACACACACACTCACACACACACACATGCACGCACGCACGCACACACACACACACACACACACACACACACACACACACACACCCCCCCAGACGCACACACATGCACACATGCACACACGCACACACACGCACGCACACACACGCACACCGTACACACATACACACGCACACACACACACACACACACACACACACACACACACACACACACTTGCACACACATACACACACACGCATACACACACACACACACACACACACACACACACACACACACACACACACACACAGTCTCACACCTACACACATTTCCGTTAAATGACTTTGGCCATTATGTCCCCCACGTCACAAAGACATGCACTTGCTTATGGATGCGCACACACATCCACACACACACACACACACACACACACACACACACACACACACACACACACACACACACACACACACACAGAGGAAGCAGTGCTGTGAATCCTTATTGTGACCTTATTTGAGATATCAGGACACTTCCCATACACACAGCTTGAATTACAATAAAGTGCGTTCAGCAGCCATCTTGTTCTGGGGTGGTTTATTTTCCAATTATCAAATTACAGGAAGTCTCATCTCTAACCAAAACTCAGTTTTGAAGCTTTAATTTCTGCATTGTGTTTCTTGGAGCAAAGTGAGAGAAGTGACCATATTTGGACAAGAAGAGCCGCAGCGCCGCCTGCTATTGGTCCGTGATCAGCGAGCTGCACGATCACTGGACAGGCAACCTGTCAATCACGTCCCAAGACTTGAAACTAGCGATTGAGACTTAAACTCATTAGGAAAATGTTTACTGAGGTCATAAATCAAGTCAGAAGTAGGGTCATTTCCCCATTACTTTTATACAATCAGACTTATTTTTGCAGCCAGTGGAGTCGCCACCTGCTGGTTATTAGAAATAATGCAAGTTTAAGGCACTTGCGCATTGGCTTAATTTTTTCAGAACTGGAGGTTGCCCCATGGTAGTATATTTTGCTCTGGTGAGCAGACTGGAGAATTCTGTTTCTCTCCATTCACTGCCATTGTCTGGAGGAGCAGTCTGAGAGTCACTGCTAGCACATAAAGGAGCGCTGACACAGCAGATTGTGACGAGATATAAAAACAGACCTGCTGCAGAACTGATTTAATGTGACTCTCTCTCTTTGGTTATTTGGAGCATTGGTGGCCTAACGGTTAGTGAAGTGAGCATGTGACGGAAGGTCATCGGTTCAGTCCCCGGGCCCGGAAGGATAAATCTGGGTGGGGAAAGTGAAAAGGCAGCGATTGCCCCTCCCTCATTACCACCACTGAGGTGCCCTGAGCAAGGCCCTTAACCCCAATCGCTCCAGTGGAAATGATCAGTGGCCAGCAGATCAGACTATGGTTGTACTGGTCAGCTTCCAGGTCTGTGTGTGTGTAGCCTCTTCTAAACATGAAGTCTGGATCATGTCCGGCTAGCCAGAGCAGGATATTTTCTGGTTTTACCTTTCTAGACATGAGGAGTCTGTGTTTAGAAACAGCTGGAAATGGTCCGTATTCTCTCTGCCAGTGGGCGGGTGGAGGGGGTGCGGTAGCGTGTATCGATAACAAGAAATTATATATGATATGGAAACAGCTTTAGCGAATCGGTAACCAAACTCCATTCAAAAACATGCCGTTTTAACGGAGGGTCCATTCCGACCATTCAGGCAATAACTACAGCTCAGCATTCAACACCATAGTACCCTCCAGGCTGGTAAGCAAGCTCAAGGTCCTGCGACTAAACACAGCAATGTGTGACTGGATCCTGGACTTTCTGACAGACTGCCGCCAGGTGGTGAGAGTGGGCAACCTCACCTCCTCCCCACTGACCATCAGCATAGGAGCGCCCCAGGGATGCGTCTCCAGCCCCTTCTGGTACGACCTCTACACCCACGACTGCGTGGGGACTCAAACTTCAAACACCATCGTGAAGTTTGCAGACGACACAGCAGTCGTGGGGCTGATCTCCAGGGGCGACGAGACAGCCTACAGAGAGGAGGTGAAGGCCCTAGAACAGTGGTGCCAGGACAACCACCTCTGGCGGTGTGAAAGCCCCTTAGGGCTTTCACACCGGCAGGGCTCCGTGCCGGTTCCCGGTTCCAGAACCCTAATCTGAACTGGCCGGCGCGTTCAGACCGAAAAAATAATTGGTTCGGAACCTGAAAAGTTGGTTCTCAGCGGAACCAAAAAATAGTTGGTTTTCCTTGGGAACCGTGACATCATCAGTGGGCGTGTCTCATTCTAGGCTGTGAAAACGAGCAGGAAGAAGAAGAAGGCAGTGACAACACAGAGAAAAATAATTTGCAGTGGTCTCCTGAGGAAACCAAATGTTTAGTGGCGATTTGGGCATCTACCGAATCTCAAGAAAAGCTAGAAAGCAGTACAAGAAAGAGCAAATCATATGCCGAACTTGCAGAAGAGAGGGCCAAGGCTGGGTTCACTCGAGCGCCAGACCAAATAATTAATAAACTTAAAAAAATAAAAATAAACTGAAGAAGGACTACCGAATAATGTCCTCCCACTTTGGTTCCGCTTAAACTGGTGTGAACACGGGCTGGTTCGCCAGAAAGCACCAAGGTTCTGAGAATCCAGAACGGAGCCAGAGCCAGAACCAGAACCGTGTCTGTCTGAAAGCGCTATCTCTGAACGTCTCCAAGACCAAGGAGATCATTGTAGACTACAGGAGGGGGGGGGGGGGGGGCGCACACCCCCCAATCACCATCAACGGCACAGTGGTGGAAAGGGTGGACAGCTTCAAGTACCTGGGAGTCAACATCCACCAGGACCTGACATGGGCCGGTCACACCGCCACTGTTGTCAAAAAGGCCCAACAGCGACTACACAGACTCAGGCGCCTAAAGAAATTTGGGCTAAGGCCAGAAATCCTTAGGGACTTCTACAGAGGCACCATTGAAAGCCTGCTGACTGGCTGCTTCACCACCTGGTACGGGAACTGTACCACCATGGACCGCAGGGCGCTACGGAGAGTGAGACGCGCAGCCCAGCACGTAACAGGATGTGAGCTGCCAGAACTGCAGGAACTGTATAAACAGCGGTGCCTCAGGAGGTCCCTGAAGATCATCAAAGACACAAACCACCCCCACAACAGCCTGTTCTCCCTGTTACCCTCAGGGAGAAGATACAGGGTCCCAAAAGCACGCACAAATCGCTTGAGGGACAGTTTCTTCCTGCAGGCCACGAGACTCCTTAACATACACAAATAGTGTAGTAGCTGTACTGTACCGCACTGTAGATGCTACCATTATGTATGTCTAATGTTTAATTTTATGTTTAATTAGGTATATGCTATTTGCACCTGTACGTCAAATACGTCAAATTCAAAATGTTTAAGTACGTCCAAGTATGCACATGACATGTGCACCTATGTGCAGTGAATATGCCACTGTCTCTGACTTGTCTTATCACTCTACTGCCTTATTGCTTGTTGTGTCTTTTGTTGTTTTTGCACTCATATGCCCTGTTATATTTGTACTATGTTGTAAACGGAGTTTACAGCACAAGAATTTCACACGTGATACTTGTACTACGGAGTGACAATAAAAATCTTGAATCTCTTGAATCTTGAATCTTGAATCTAACGAGGGGTGGCAATGTGCCAAAAATGAGCACTTGCCTTTGTTACATCGGCCAAAAGCCGCCCAGTCAAAATAGTGGTCGCACCGTCGTCAATCACTGTGGGTGATTTATTTTACAAGTGGCATTCAAGTCATATCTGACTAGTTTTCAATTTATTTCTCCCCACAAAAGTTAGGCTAGGCCTATGTCTCGATATAGGCTGTCAGTCAGTCAGCTCCTCTCCGCAGCTGTGTTAGCTTGGACGCTCACAGTCACAACACTGGCTGGCTGCCTCACAATACTTGGCTGCATCCAACTCGAGACAACTTTTCAGACCCTCCTGGAGACAATCTTTCTCAGAAGAGACTAACATTAGCGACAAATCTGGAGACTTTTTCTGACATGGGATGCAAGCAGCAGTAAGCAGGCAATGACGATAGCTGAGTAAGTCCCGCTAGCATGGATGCTAAATTAGCAAAGTAGGCGCAGCTGAAGCACATGGCTAATTAATATGGATGTTAACGTCCATATTAATTAGCCATGTGCTTGCGCGATGACATTGTGTATTGGCGATGTCAAAGGGTGGCGATTGACGATCTGACTGAGGTCAAGATCGTGCAACTCTAGTAGTAGGCTATCATCTCCTTGTTGCATTTTTAAACTGGCAGATGGGGGACAAAAAACGATTCAACTTTTTTTATGACCAAATTTTTATTATGACATTATAGACATAACATTCGCATTAACATGTTGGCTGCTTTCATTCCCCTTCCCCATTCACCATCTCCTGTACACACCAAAACATATAAAAGAGCATACATACAATCACATATACAGTGCAGATAATGTATGCGCATGCATGCAAGCACGCTATACAATATGATACACTTTACACCACTCGATGTAGGCTATATCGTTTTACTAATTCGATTGCATCTGTAAGAGCTTCAATTGTTTCCCTTTTTGCACCAATCACCCTGGCTATGGATGATTCTAAAACAAGAGTACTATGAAATAAAGACATCCACTGATCTACTTTAAGGACATGGGGTGGTTTCCATCTCATTACCAGAATCTTCTTTGCAGCTGTAAGGCCAGATCATTTTTTTGTTTTTGTTTTACCAGACATATTGAGGGAGGAATCATCATTTAACATCATAACATTGGGTAAACAGGGTATTTTAGAGCCAATGATATCTGATAAAATCAGTGCAATCTGTACCCAAAATGATCTTACACCTGAGCATTCCCAAAACATATGGATGTAGGTGCCAATTGACTTTTGTGGACATAGCAAGCAAAAAGGGGTGGTAGTTATCTGTAATTGGCAACACTTTCTAAGTGATAGATAGAATCTATGAATCATTTTATAATGTAACAGTTGATTATTATAATTGCGAGAAGTAGCAGAAATGTTCCTCCGTACTCTTTTCCAGTCTATTATCAGTCCATAATCTTTCAAATCAATATTCCAGACTTTAACAATTCCCATATAGCTTTGAGTATTGTGTTGTATCTTTTTATATACATGTGACACAAAACCCACCCCAGGCTGGGGAGTTTTAAGCATTTCCACCATTGGGTGCATTTTGAGAGGCTGATTCCATGGCACACCATAAGTGCACATAGCCATCCGGAGTTGCAAATAGAAAAAAAAGGATGAACCAGACAAATTAAAGTCTCTTTTTAACTCTAGGAAGGACTTTAATCCTTCATCATTCATAACATCCGGTGAGGTATGAATCCCTTGATTCTGCCACTGTGGGAAATAGATGGGTTTCTCCCCAATGTTCAAGTGGTTATTCCTGAATATTGGCGTATCGAGGTGCCAGATCGATCCCCAATCGCCAAGCTTTTCTAGACAGTTCCATATATGAATAGAGTGAGCAACAATTGGACCAAAGTGTTCAAGACAGTAGTGGTCAGATAAATCAGAAAACAGAGCATCTTTAATAGAAGTGGTGACACTATTTGTTTTTCAATCTCTACCCACGACACCTTAGAGTTATTATTGAACCAATTCTTTAAAGGGCGAAGCATAAAGGCATAATAGTACATTTCAAAGTTTGGCACATTTAGACCTCCAGACATTCTATCATGCTGTAATATAGTTGTTCTAATTCTAGGGAACTGATCTTTCCAAATGTATTTTGAGACACAACCTTGAAGTTTGTCCCAAAATCCAACAGGTGGTGACAGTGGAAGCATACTAGAAGTCTAGAAAAAGTTTACTCTTGGCAGAATATTCATCTTCACTATTGAGATACATTCAGCCAAGGATAATGTTAAATTGGCCCATTTATAAATATTCGCCTTTATAGAATTGAGCAAGCATTTATAGTTTTGAGTAATAATTCTCTCTAAAGATGGGTGTATATCTATTCCCAGGTATCTAAAGTTTTGTACAATCGGAATCTCTGTACGTGTGTCCAAATCTGCCATTGCTGCATTCAAGGGTAGTATTAGTGACTTAGTGAGGTTAATTTTATAGCCAGATATTGCACAAAAATTTGTAAATAAATCCAGGACAACTGGGAGTGTTGTAGGTACTTGGTCCATGAAACATAATAAATCGTCAGCATATAAAGATATTTTATGATGTGAATTATTAATTGTTATTGGTTTCACTGCCTCAGATAGTCAAATTTTTTGGGCTAAAGGCTCGAGGGAAATTACAAATAATAGTGCAGAGGCGGGACAACCCTGTCTTGTGCCACGTGATATAGGGAATTGTGGAGAGCACTGATTACCTGTTAGGACCATTGCCGTAGGATGATGATACAATATTTTTCACTATTCATAAAAGTATCACCGAATCCCATATTATTCATTGTGTACCAAAGATAAGGCCATTCCAGCCTGTCGAACGCTTTTTCAGCATCGACTGACATCACTGCACAAGGTGACTGCTGATTGGATGTTCCATGGATAATATGGAGGAGACGGCGGATATTATGTAAGGGATAATGTATACTGAGCCGGTGATTACTGTGGAAATAATGACCGACAGGTGAATGATTTAGCCCGACGCGCAGCGGAGGGCTTAATATTCACCTGAAGGTCATTATTTCCAGTAATCACCGGCTCAGTATACATTATCCCGCTTAGAACACGGCCTACAACTAAATCATTCAATAATCTGACAAAAATAATTATTCAAATAGATTTTTTAATAGCGTTTTCAACACAAAGCGGTTTCATTCGTAATTGGCACACAAGACACCACAGCTGCAACTGGTTGGCCTAATTAGTAGCGTCTGCGGACAAAATGCTCTTACCAACTGATTAATCCAGGTGTGGCAGAGCAGCGGTCGGTTGTCGAGAAATAATGACCGGTGAATATTGTTGATTGACCAATCAGAATCGAGTATTCGAGAGAGCCGTGTTCTAACAGATGATAACCTATGTTTCACAAAACCCGTTTGGTCAGGATGTACTACTGTTGGTAGTACTGACTCAAGTCGACGGGATAATACCTTGGCATATAGTTTGATATCTGCATTTATAAGTGATAAAGGTCTATAACTGGAACATAAAGTAGGGTCTTTTCCTTTCTTATGTAACAATGAAATAATGGCAGTATTTACGTCTCTATGGAAACCCCCTTGAGTAATAGCTGTGTGTATCATATCCAACAGCAATGGTCCAAGGTCATCCCAAAAATGCAAATAAAATTCTGGAGGGAGGCCATCCCATCCTGGAGATTTTCCTTGTTTCATAAGTTTTAAAGAGTCGTATAGTTCTTGTAATGTTATAGGAGAGTCCAGAAAGATCATGTCATTGGCTGTAAGTTTAGGTAGATTCAAGCCTGAAAAAAAGGTTTCCAATTCCTTTGTTGGTACATCCAATTCAGATGTGTATAAGGTCTTATAGAAAAGCTGAAATTCACGATTAATTAAAAGTGGGTCATTAAGTAAGAGACATCATTGCGCATTATAGTCGGAATGACAGCTAGTCGTTCATTCATCCGAATTTTACTTGCCAGCAAAAAGCTTGGACTGCTACCCTCTAGGTAACTGGATTGCCTAGCTCTATGCACTAGGAATTCCCCAAGTTTTAGATTTAGATTTAGATTTAGAAACGATTCAACTTTTACTGGGTTACTCACCTAATTTGGCTCTCTTCCAAATAATCCAGCCACATAACGTCCATTCATGAAAATAATGATCACTGGGACATTAATGGTTTGTAAAGTGCCACCACCCGCCCACTCAGACATAACAGCTACATGATCCGGATCATGAGCTGCCAGTGTTAACCAACAGCCGCTTTTCAAAAATGTGGATCCTATACTAGGGGCTCAGATGGTCATGATCCGCACTCGCGGGAGTGCGCATAAGCCGGCTAATTGTTTCTAAACATGCAGGCCAACCGGCTAGGAGCTGGTTATAATCCGGATTCCACTGCATGTTTAGAAGGGGCTTGTGTGTGTGTGTGTGTGTGTGTGTGTGTGTGTGTGTGTGTGTGTGTGTGTGTGTGTGTGTGTGTGTGTGTGTGTGTGTGTCTGTCTGTGTGTGTGTGTGTGTGTGTGTGTGTGTGTGTGTGTGTGTGTGTGTGTGTGTGTGAATGTGAACAGGGCACTCCTGAGAAAGAGAGCATTGCTCTCAGTGAGACTCCCCCTGTATAAAAAAAAAAAAAAAAACTGAACAAGTGGACTAGTCAGACAAAAACTTATGATGAAGAAAGTACAATCTTTACCAATACTGTTATTGTAAATAGGTTTAAAAAAAGGTTAAAAAAAAGTGTGAGACAAGACTTATTTACAATTATTATTTGGTAAACTGTATGGAAAAGATGAGCCTGCCTGACCTTGTGTTGTTTCTATAGAGGACATTGGAAGACTTCAGAAACACGGACCTTGCTCTCATTAATACAATATTTTATGTTTTACAGCTCCAACATGAGCCTGTAATAATTTCCTTTAATCATTTCCAGCTGATGTTTTCATTTTGAATATTCAAACTGCTGCCCCAAGATTAACATTCAAGACTCCAAAGTGTATAAGGCATTCATGTCATTCATTCAAGTACAAACATGTACTATTACCTCTCCAATATGCACATAACATAACATACTGTACAGTACACACTGTATGCACATAACATACTGTACAGTACACACAGTATGCACATAACATACTGTACAGTAGGGTTTAATATTTTTCCTGAAAATGAGGCATACCGGGAAATGGGAAATGAAGCCCTCTTTCCCGGGAATTCCGGGAAATTGATCGTTGTTTTTTTGTCTGTTTTTTATGCATCAAGGAGAAATATAGTTCCCAACCTGACCGAATGTATTATTTGGTGGCATTAATATTGATTAATTAAGGCAAAACATTGCAATTTAATTAACTTTTTAGGCTGTTTTTAGGCTGTATAGGCTGTATGTATAGGCTATATGGTGCCGTTAGGGTTTATATAATTCCCCAATCGCCTGGATTGGCGTATGAATAAATCCTGTAGTAGCCTAGGCTAAACATTTTCTAAACATTTTCAGTTTGCACGGTACTCGTGTCGCCGTGTTGGATGGCTACTGCATTAACGGTCATGGCACAATCAATTCCCTCAAGCAAGTCATAAGTGTAGTAGAAAAGAAAAGAAACATTGTGGGCTTTGTGTTTGTTAATTAAGCTATGTGCAATAAGCTTTCAGTGTGTTCCACCGGCGCACAGCGGCGCATGGCCAAAACACACTGAAATATAATCATAAATTAATTCCACTCTGCAAAGGATATCACATTTCAAATTACTGGCTGTAGCATTGTTGTTGGAGAGTATTTGATCTTAAAATCGGCCTTGCAATACCTCTTATTTGGCGCTATATAAATATAAAATTGATTGATTGTTGGTTGATTGAAACATCGTGATCATTTAATGACTTACACTGCTTACAGTAGCATAATATATTACATGTTCTTTTAAAACATCGGCTATATCATTTAAGAAAATAAACTGTCTGCATATTTCTAAATATAGGCCTATTCCAATATGTTCTGCATGTAAAATACAGCAAAAAAAAATCCCGGTTTCCTGTCATTCATTTCCCGGGAAACAGGAAATGGGTTGGATGGCATTTCCCGGGAATCCCGTTTCCCGGGATTAAACCCTACTGTACAGTACACACAGTATGCACATAACATACTGTACAGTACACACAGTATATGGTATTTGCATTAATAGTTGCTGTCAGGTGACGTCAGCTTCTAAGAAACAAAAAACGGCCTGATTTCCTTGTGTTTTAGAGTTGATCTGGAGGGATTTGAAATTGTCGACTACATAAACATTCTCAATTTCCCCCAGGTTACTTCCTGTTGCAGCGTTTGCTAGTACAGTAACTTGACAGGACACAAGCTAGGTTCCAAACTGTTCCCTAGCAACACAATTCCGTGAAAACCATCGATAGAACCAAGAGCTCAGAAAAATTTCTTCTTTCTATTGAACTTCTATTGAAATAGGTATCTTGCTCGATTCCTAGGCTCGCCCGCTGCACAGCCTCGCCCGCCCTGCAGCTCGCCGAGCTGGCCCTGCAGCTCATATACGCAGATCGGCCGCCGCGGGGCCTCGCCGGCGGTCTGGGTTAGGGAAAAAAAAGAAAAAAGGACACACCGGGAATCGAACATGTGAAAAGCAAGGAATCTATTTTGAAAAATAAATAAATAAAAAAATCACTGAAGTCACGGTACCTACTGCGCACGGTATACCGTGCACTGTATGTGTGTGTGTGTGTGTGTGTGTGTGTGTGTGTGTGTGTGTGTGTGTGCGTGTGTGTGTGTGTGTGTGTGTGTGTGTGTGTGTGTGTGTGTGTGTGTGAGGTCAGGGAGGCCTGGTCTTTGGGGGACGCTCTGGGCTCTGTAGTGGAACAAATTGAAAGCCAAGCCGGTATCAATCACTGTGAAGCCATACTTAATTGTCCTGGACACACACACACACACACACACACACACACACACACACACACACACACACAGAGACCCCTATTTGGTAATGAAATCCTCAGACCACTTATCATTGGAGGAAGAGAGGGAGATCGAACACCTGAGAGAGAGAGAGAGAGAGAGAGTGACAGAGACAAACAGACTTACAGAGGAACAGACAGATGGATGGAGAGAGAGAAAAGAAGGAAAGAAGGTTGAGAATGATTGAGAGAGGCAGAGAGAGAGAATGTGAGGATGAGATGAGAACTGTAAGGCCCTGTCCACATGGACAGTATGGATATTTCCCTTCAGTTTTCGAAAACACAAAATACGTAAGTATACGTACAGTATATACCTATTCACTGGGGGATATTAAAATTACAACAATATGGTATTGAATTATATTACAATTGCGATATTAACTATTAAATAAGGGTTAGTGTACAGCAAACTGGTGATTGGCTGACAGATCATGACACGTAGTGGAGATGATCTGTCAACCTAAGGGTTGTTATTTAAGCAATATTACACGAGAGGGTGTGCTTTACTGTCGTTAGTGGCACTTCAGTGATGCTTACGGACCTCGGCCATGTATATAGAAGAGGCCATTTACACCTGGCATTAACATGCGTTTTCTGCCATCAGATTGCAATCCGATTGTATTTTATCACTTGAAAGTACAGGTGTAAACACCCCCAAAACGCATTGAAGAAGGATTGCAATCTGTTCACCCAAAACGCATGTTAGTGCCAGGTGTAAATGGAATCAGGCTGAAGTGATAAAATACAATCTGATTGCAATCTGATGGCAGAAAACGCATGTTAATGCCAGGTGTAAATGGCCTCGAAGAGTCGCAACATCTCCGTTCACTCCAATGGACCAGTTTTTTACTCTGAAGAGTTCCAGGAAGTAAGGTTCTGGATTAAGCAGTGCTGTCGAGTTGCAGCAGAATGGACAGTTTGTGATGTACTTTGAAAGGGTCCAACGTTTAAAGTGTAACTTACCCCCAAAACACTTCGTTTCAGCTTTTAACCAATATATATGACTTTGGGGGTGGTGTGTGAAGAATTCTGGTCAACATTTCCACATTTGAGACCAAACTGTTGCCATTGTACCATTTGTATCATTTTCAGCCGCATAAGTGCCCTCTATGGGTTGAACACTGCTTTTTTTTTGCCCTCAAATGAATGGGAGATTTGGTACAACCTGACGTCACGTTGTACCCAAAGACTATGGGATTTCAAGATAGTTTCTCCCCTACTCCCCCTGTACCCTTTCCCGGCTCCTCACAACTTCAAGCCTATTCCCATGATGTCACAAGCATTTTCCTACCAATATGGTGCTACAATACACACAGCTCATTGGCTGTTTGTGTCACTTGACCTGTTAATCACCTGTTAATTGATTACAATCGCCTGTTATTTTCCTACCAAGATGGCCATGTGGTGATGTAACACAATACTATCAATAAACGCCACTATAATCATAAAAGGAAGAAAATATATGTTGCTGTAAATCATTCCCAACCTTTTTCATACTAAGGAGCCCTAAATTTAGTTCACATTGGGGCAATGGACCCCCATATGATGAGATTTGGTCTCTCAGATGCAAATCTGTTTTTTTTTTATTTTATTTTTTTATGTAGCCTAGATATGAATACCCCGCTGCAGCTCTGCTGTGCGCTCGAGAGGAAAAAGCAGAGGTGCACTACAACTTTTGACAAGAACCACGAAAAAGGGAGAAACGAAAATTTTAAACTGATTTCATGGCGGGGTATATGGCAAGTTGGACAAGGGAATAATGTGGAGAAATCTCGCATTGTGATTACATGAGCGTGTTGAGAGCGGGGGTTTGTCCTATTGTGCTGTGCTGCGGTAACCAGGCTCGCGTCACTAGGCTCTTTTAACGATACTTTAACGCTACATACACACAAATGGGAGTCAATGGAGTCAATTTCTAGTTCGCCACTGAATGGCCAAATTGATATAACTTTCAACCATTTTGAGCAACGCTGTTTCCATACAGGCCACCAGCGTTGGCTAGTTGTTGATATTTATAAAGATATTGTAGCTCTCATATAATTTATTTTCGAGGCGGTGGGTAAACTGTCATGGCGTCGATTTCGGAGAGACCTCGGAGAACCAGGCTCTCCGAGCCTCGCGCCACTTACGTTAACGTTATTCCCGGAATGCGAGTTTAACGAACCAGTTACATGTCCTATATGCATTCTACATCAAATTAAGACATTACTGTTTGTTTTATTTTGTATGTTACATACTTATTGGCCAAGTTATTAGTTAGTTTATTGGCTAGAAATTCTGCCAGGTTACAGGCACTATAGGTGGCCATCTTGCTTGCAGAATGTTGGCCGCTGCTGTTGTCTGCTGAACAGACCGGCCGGTGGAGTGATATTTTAGTGATCGTTCGATCGGTCGTTCTCAAATTTGAGAACGGCTAGGTGTGCTGTTATGCTCATTTGAGAACGGTCCTTCCTTGACCAATCAGATTGCTTGGTCAGAACTACATGTTGTATAATTTCCAATAATCACCAGCTTGCTGTACATTATTCCGCTTATTACATGGGTACCTACTAAATAAATCAATTATTTGACAGAAAATCTAACGATTTTATTGATTTGAAAGCGATTTCATCACTTCCACCAAAAAAAGGTCTGTTTCCTGCTTGCCGATGCTTTGCAGTTAACTTGACACACCTAACCTGGAAACAAGACGGATTTGCTAACCAGCGTTGCTTGGACATGCATGCTACAGTACATGTAAAACACCAGCCAGGTAGAAACCACAACATAGCGTTACCTGGATTCATCTGAGATAGTCAAGTCAAGTCTAAGGCAAAAACCTAGCTGGGCAGTGTATCTCTCTCTAGTCTGTCTCGCTAACCTAGCTGGGCAGTGCATCTCTCTCTCTAGTCTGTCTCGCTAACCTAGCTGGGCAGTGCATCTCTCTCTCTAGTCTGTCTCGCTAACCTAGCTGGGCAGTGCATCTCTCTCTAGTCTGTCTCGCTAACCTAGCTGGGCAGTGCATCTCTCTCTAGTCTGTCTCGCTAACCTAGCTGGGCAGTGCAGCTCTCTCTAGTCTGTCTCACTAACCTAGCTGGGCAGTGCATCTCTCTCTAGTCTGTCTCGTTGACCTAGCTGGGCAGTGCATCTCTCTCTAGTCTGTCTCACTAACCTAGCTGGGCAGTACATCTCTCTCTAGTCTGTCTCGTTAACCTAGCTGGGCAGTGCATCTCTCTCTAGTCTGTCTCACTAACCTAGCTGGGCAGTGCATCTCTCTCTAGTCTGTCTCATTAACCTAGCTGGGCAGTGCATCTCTCTCTAGTCTGTCTCGCTAACCTAGCTGGGCCGTGCATCTCTCTCTAGTCTGTCTCGCTAACCTAGCTGGGCAGTGTATCTCTCTCTAGTCTGTCACTAACCTAGCTGGGCAGTGTATCTCTCTCTAGTCTGTCACTAACCTAGCTGGGCAGTGCATCTCTCTCTAGTCTGTCACTAACCTAGCTGGGCAGTGCATCTCTCTCTAGTCTGTCTCACTAACCTAGTTGGGCAGTGCATGTCTCTCTAGTCTGTCTCACTAACCTAGCTGGGCAGTGCATCTCTCTCTAGTCGGTCTCACTAACCTACAGTAGCTGGGCAGTGTATATCTCTCTAGTCTGTCTCACTAACCTACAGTAGCTGGGCAGTGTATCTCTCTCTAGTCTGTCTCACTAACCTAGCTGGGCAGTGCATCTCTCTCTAGTCTGTCTCGTTAACCTAGCTGGGCAGTGCATCTCTCTCTAGTCTGTCTCGCTAACCTACAGTAGCTGGGCAGTGTATCTCTCTCTAGTCTGTCTCACTAACCTACAGTAGCTGGGCAGTGTATCTCTCTCTAGTCTGTCTCACTAACCTACAGTAGCTGGGCAGTGCATCTCTCTCTAGTCTGTCACTAACCTAGCTGGGCAGTGTCTCTCTCTAGTCTGTCTCACTAATCTACATTAGCTGGGCAGTGTATCTCTCTCTAGTCTGCCTCACTAACCTACAGTAGCTGGGCAGTGTATCTCTCTCTAGTCTGTCTCACTAACCTAGCTGGGCAGTGTATCTCTCTCTAGTCTGTCTCACTAACCTAGCTGGGCAGTGCATCTCTCTCTAGTCTGTCACTAACCTAGCTGGGCAGTGCATCTCTCTCTAGTCTGTCACTAACCTAGCTGGGCAGTGTATCTCTCTCTAGTCTGTCACTAACCTAGCTGGGCAGTGCATCTCTCTCTAGTCTGTCACTAACCTAGCTGGGCAGTGCATCTCTCTCTAGTATGTCTGCTAACCCTAGCTGGGCAGTGCATTTGCTGAACACCGAGGCTCCCCCTGATGTTTGATTTACTGCATAAGGTTGACATGCTTCATCCGCTGGCCGGAACTGAAATTGCAACCACTTTCACAAGGACGTTACACGCGACGGACGCTTTGCCTGGTCAGTGCAACAGGCATTTGGAGTAACAATATAGAAATAGCCGATCTCCTCGCTGATGGTCTCATTTGCGGATGCAGGTAATGCCTACCCCACACTACAGGATAATTTGCAAGATTATGGCCAAGATTCCCCCCTCCCGATTTTCTCGGGGGTGCTCCCGATTTGAAGCGCGTCGGGCAGATAATCTTCCCAAATGATCCTGTAGTGTGTGGGGTTCAAAGATTCACAATCGGGAAGACTGCCTTTTCCCGATTGTGAATCGGGCATATCTAACATGTTAGATATTTACAACCCGACAGGCGATTGCATCTTGAGCAGAGAGCCAGTAGTAGCTGCGTTTCCATTACAGCTTTTCGCAAAATAATCTGGTCCGCGTCCGCCCGCAGCCCCGCACAGAAACAAAGAACGAGGAAATTGTCATCGAGGTGAAATACCCGTGCGTCTTTGAACGGGACGGAAAACTAAATGCTATACTGCAAAGCATGTAGCCTACAACAAGCGCTTAGGTCTCAGCTTCCCGCATCGGCGAGTGTCCGCACGGAAAAGTGAGTCAAATCACGGTACGTGCACATCATGAAGCGCTCGGCGGCTTGCCTGCTGAGCCGCTTTGACGCTGCATCTTGATAGGCTGTCTTGCTCTATTTCCGTGTCTGATTGGTCAATTTGCCTCGCGCCCCCTGCCGCTGGAACCGCCCACAGCGTTTCACTGTCGCAGACTAGAGGCGGCTTGTCTCCGAGCAGCTTCACGCTCGCGGGGCGGGACTAGGGCGGGACCTTTCGTTGAAGCTACCCAATGACAGCTCTTCCTACACATTTCCTCCCCCCACCCTCCTGTGTAGCTCGACCTGAGAACGTTTCTACAGGCTACAGCTCCAAGCTGGAAGCTGGTTTCCACGCCCACAAAACGCTGCGACACAGCGGAAAAGCGAATTTGCCATTGTAGATGTGCACGTACCGTCAGCAGACGCGCCCCTCCACAAGACACACCCCGAATGGACGCGGCTGTCCGCGCAAATATTAGTTAAACAAATCCTTTCAGTGCAAATGCATTATAAAAACAAAAAATAAAATTTGTTTAGAAAACGAAATGACACTACTACACCCGGTGCGCACACTGAATAGGCATTTTAAAAGTTACCGTCGAGCCCTGCTTCCAAGGTGAATCTTCGGCATAATCTTCTAGTGTGTGGGGTTGCGTTTGAACAGACGCGATTGTGTGTGTGTCCCAAGATTGAAATGTTAAAAAATCGGCTCTCTCTGTCCTGTAGTGTGTGGGCTCTCAAGATTTTTATAATCTTCAAGGATTTGAAAATCCTGTAGTGTGGGGTAGGCATAAGATGTGAGGCATCAGTATTACGTTTAGAATACGTGCTGTGCGGTTTCGCAGTGACCATCACTGATCACATCATGGAGTGCTCGAGTGTCACTCAACACACAATCAACTTCGGCCTCGCCCGCAGCTCGGCTGCTGCATGGCCTCGCCTGTTCTATTGGCATGCGCAGCGCACAATTTGCCAACTTCGCATCACTGATGACATCACTCACTGATGACATCACAGTTGCTCGAGTGCCCATCACTGATGACATCATCGAGTGCTGACTGATGATGTCATAGACATCATAGATATATATAAAGGCTAGATAGCTTACCCGCGCTGCCGGCCAATGGAGAGCGACGTCGTCGCATGGCGGCCATCTTGCTACAGGGAGCTACTAGGAGTTATGAGCATCTGTTGTTGGGTTAGTATGGCAACATCATATGATCATAACTCCTAGGGAAATTGATGAAACTGCATGAAACTTTGTGCCTGAATCCCTCTCATGGCATAGATGCTTCGGTTTAATTTTGGTGTAATTTGGAGCCCATCAAAAAAATAGTGTTTTTAGTGTTTTTTTTTTTTTTTTGGTCTATCTCGGGAACGGAATATGCTTGTAATAAACCAAACCGTTTGTAAATCCGTCAAGATTTCAGCGAGTTATGAGTATTTTTGTCTGTGCAGGTCACCAGCTACCATAGAACGTACCAGAAAGGCACTGTAGCAAGATGGCGGCCGTTCAACGACGCTGGTGACTCCGCCTTAAGCCATCTAGCCTTTATATATATCTATGATAGACATGATGACATCACAATTGCTCGAGTGACATCACTGATGATGTCATAGACATTGTGACATCCTCAGTGATGATGTCATAGACATTGTGACATCATCAGTGACATCCCAATGTGGGACAAAAATTGAAACAAACAGAGCCCACTTACTCCCTTTTATGATGATGATAGTTAAAAGTCCCCCCTATAACTGCTTTAAAGGAGAATTCCGGCATTTTTCAACCTGGACCTTTTTTTATGTTGAACTAACTACTCAGAGCAGAAATTTTTGAAATTGGTGTAGTATTGAGCAGGATCGCATCACCCTGCCTGCCAGCAGCTGACATGGCTACAATTGGCACAGGTAATCCACTAAAAGCAAGTGACAGGCTCAGATTATTATTGTAAGTGAAAGTGTAAGAAAATGAGCACTGTATTCACGCTGCCATTCATATGTGTGGGCACAATCAGTAGCAACCTCTGTGGGGGCCAGTCAGTCGAGACAATTTACTGTATGGGTGTGATGGCACTCTCAAACCTCTGTATGTGTGTGTCTCTCTCTCTCTGTCTCGCTCTGTCTGTCTCTCTCTCTCTCTTTCTCCCTCTCCCCCCCCCCCCCCTCTCCCCCAGGCTGTGTGTTTACTGGCAGCATATTGTTCCTCCCTCGGTCAAATTAAAGGGAGATTCCATTAATTTTTCAGCGTGGCTCTCAGGCCGTCGAGGTGGATTTGCATTTCTATCTGCGGCTTAGCGGACGCTCGTTAAGACAGAAATGCTGAAATTGTAAATTGCAAAAGTTTTGCAGAAAATAAAAGTGCAATCACTCACACATTTCTCCCCGGCGCACAGACACACACACGCACTCTCTCTCACACACACACACACACACACACACACACACACACACACACACACACACACACACACACACACACACACACCCATCCTCTCTCTCTCTCACACACACACACACACACACACACACACACACACACACACACACACACACACACACACACACACACACACACACAGACATGCATATATCCCTATACACCATACCTATATACCCCCCCCCCCCCCACACACACACACACACACACTCCTAAGTTGTATGCATGTGCACGCCCAGCCGTGCACGTGTTGTTAATTGGAGTGTGAGGTCCATGACAGCTATCAGCGGCTCATTCACTACATTAATGAGAACGATAGCAGCTTTAAAAAGACTGTTCCACCCTCTGACCAAACTCATTAACACATTTAAATACCCTACTCTCATCCTCTCCTCTCCTCTCATCTTCTCTCCTCTCCTCTTCTCTCATCTTCTCTCCTCTTCTCCTCTCCTCTCCTCTTCTCCTCTCCACATCTCCTCTTCTATTCTCCTCTCCACATCTCCTCCTCTCCTTCTCCTCTCCACATCTCCTCTCCACATCTCCTGTCCACATCTCCTGTCCACATCTCCTCTCCACATCTCCTCTCCACATCTCCTCCTCTCCTCTCCTCCTCTCCTCTCCACATCTCCTCTTCTCCTCTCCTCTCCTCCTCTCCACATCTCCTCTCCTCTTCTCCTCTCCACATCTCGTCTCCTCATATTCTCCTCTCCACATCTCCTCTCCTCTCCACATCTCCTCTCCTCGCCACGTCTCCTCCTCTCCTCTTCTCCTCTCCTTATCTCCTCTCCTCATCTTCTCTTCTCCACATCTCCTCCTCTCCTCTGCTCCTCTCCTTATCTCCTCTCCTCCTCTTCTCCTCTCCACATATCGTCTCCTCCTCTCCACAAGCAAATAAAAGCAACACAAAGAGAATTGAACATTTACAATTATTCAAAGAAAAGTATTGAGAGAAAACAGAAGGAAGTAGCACGTGCGTGCATGTGCGCGTGTGTTGGGCAGACATACAGCAGCCTCCGGCTACAGCAAATATGCAGACTGTCTGTCTGCTAGCTGTCACCGCTAATGTGCTGCCCAGCTGATATCCCACTCTGTTTTCACCAAAGAGTTAATATCATACACTGTTTTCACCAAAGAGTCAATATCATACACTGTTTTCACCAAAGAGTCAATATCATACACTGTTTTCACCAAAGAGTCAATATCATACACTGTTTTCACCAAAGAGTCAATATCATACACTGTTTTCACCAAAGAGTCAATATTATACACTGTTTTCACCAAAGAGTCAATATTATACACTGTTTTCACCAAAGAGTCAATATCATACACTGTTTTCACCAAAGAGTCAATATCATACACTGTTTTCACCAAAGAGTCAATATCATACACTGTTTTCACCAAAGAGTCAATATCATACACTGTTTTCACCAAAGAGTCAATATCATACACTGTTTTCACCAAAGAGTCAATATCATACACTGTTTTCACCAAAGAGTCAATATTATACACTGTGCTACTGTAGAACTCTACTACACTGCTCTGTTTTCACCAAAGATTTAATATTATACACTATGTTACTGATATATCTATATCTATCTATCTATCTATCTATCTATCTATCTATCTATCTATCTATCTATCTATCTATCTATCTCTCTCTCTCTCTATATATACTGTATATATATATATATATATATATATATATATATGTGTGTGTGTATATATACTGTATATATATATATGTAGGCATTTGATTGGCTGTATGTCTGGCATGTGGTGGGATTAACGTGGGCAAAATGGCCAACAGCTTTAGATTAGCTACCTAGCTAACGCTAAGATACTGATGTTATCAGACATGATAGACAGTAAAATATGAATCAGGGTTAGGGGTACGGTTAGACCATGGGTTAGACCCCGTTGTGGACCCCGAGCAGACCACTTCCGGTAGGAAGTGTTATACAGTATGTCCCAAAGCGTGACTTACTGTTAGTTTTTCACAATTGTTTAAACACATTTCCTGATAGACTACCTCACTTTCTCAAAACCCTAAACACAAATCTCAAAACTCACACACAAAAGGCAAAATCCTACACTTCTCTTGCAAAAGCACACTTTGCCCTCAAAACAGTGTTAACTCTTCACTGAATGGTATTTTCTTTTCAAATGACAAACACATACATCATATGAGTAGACATTTCTAAGCACCCATTGAACACTGGTGTGCAGAATGGAAAACACTATAGTATGAATGGAAAACACTATGCTTTATCAGTAGAATTATGCCTTTGCATGTTCAGTGTTACACTTTCACCTGTTGGATGTAAAATATTACCATATAATGTTTTTACGTATACTCAAATAGAAAACAACATACAATAATTTAACAACAAATAATATTTTATTTGTACCCAAAATGTGCAGTCTACTGTAAATCACAGCAAACAGGATGAAAACGGGATGAAATGAAAGAGATAACAGAAAATTGGCAATAAACAAAACAACTAGGCTGCATCCTGCGTTCGGTCCCTGGCTGGCGACAGGACTTCATCACCTCTCTCTTCGATGTTGCCACCATTCATTGTTCTCCAAAAAAAAACAGGAGCTCATCTGTGACCCTTCTATAGCAAATGTATTTATTTTATTTATTTATTCGTTTATTGAACAGGGACAAATGCATTGAACATGATTTCATATGACCTACAAAACAGATGTCATGCATACAGGTTTCTAGCCGAGGCTAATTTGCAACCCCTGTCCCTGGTTAGGCCTTTACAACAAAAGTTCAAGAGAAAAGTTAAAACAGTACCAAAACGTTAAAAACGAACCATATAAAACAGAACAAAATAAAGACAAAAAACAAAAACACAACAAAAATTGCTGATTGCTAATTGCACAACAGCCTTTGGAGTTTAGAAATGTGATTGGCAGTGTGTTCTGTGTGAACACCAAGAGAGGGAATTCAGGAAGAGTGTGCAACATATAGAGAATTGTGTGTAGTGTTGTGAAAAATGTGTGGTTTGGAATGGGTATCTGAGTCTAAAGCAGAAAATGTGCTTGGAGTTCAGCAGAATTGGTTTGGCAGTTGGTACATGAGTTTCAGGTTGTGCACATTGTGTCTGATGTTCCAATTAATGTGTTTAAACAATTGTGAAAAACTAGGGGTGTGTGAGAATTTTATTCTAGCCTATTTCAATAGCCTATATCAGAATTGTCCACTCAGTTTACGCTATTGACTGCGGTCACGCCATCCGTGCTGTGGAGAAGCGTGGTCTTGCATGCATGCAATTGCAGGGAAAGAGGTTACTGTATACTGGCCGGCACAACTTTCTCAAAAGTAATCTACAGTACTGTTATATACCTAACAGCACAGACCTGTATGGTCGGGAATTATGTAGCCTAATAAAACTATGACAAACAAATTCTAATTTTTAAAGCAAGGTGTGTGTTTTTTCTGCAATGTAGGCTATAGTTGAAAATCAATGTGGCATTCTGAAGAGTGGTGAGTGTGTACGCATGCAAGGTTTTGGAGAGAGAGGGACATCCATGCCGTGCGTAATGTATCCAAGCCAGGATTTCCTGCACTGTATGCAGAATACTGGTGTGCTCACAGTGGGGTTTTTAGGGCTAATAGCTGTTTAAGACCTGCTATACTGTAGGTGGTCTTAAAATTGCGTGCACGCAAGGACTTTGCGGCCAGCATTTTGCGTGGAGACGCCTGGTTTGACATGGGCGACATGGGCCAAACCTGTGTTCACGCTCGGAACCTGGTGATGGTATCTTCGCCATAGTGCAAAATGACACTTGCAGGAGGCAGACGAGCATAAGAGGCACGCAAAGGCCAGTATTTAGCACGGAGACGCCTGGGCCATGCCTACACCTGTGTCTACGCTTAGATCCCAGCGCAAAACTGGATGGTGGAAGCAGACGATAGCATAAGACACAGGGAAGATGGCATAAGAGGTGCGTTATTGTCTTCACATAACTTGTCTGTTTTGAAAAGTGTCATACATGTGTCACAAATATTCTCCTTAATAAAACCCAGACTGTCAGAAATGTCTTGCAGAGACTGTTTCCCTGCCAGCTCAGACACCGAAGGGTTAAATCTGTGTCTGTGTCTGTGTGTGTGTGTGTGTGTGTGTGTGTGTGTGTGTGTGTGTGTGTGTGTGTGTGCGTGCGTGTGTGTGTGTCATCAATATTTGGACAGTTACCATGCAGCTCACCAGATGATCTCGGCATCTGCTTCTTGGCAAGACTTGGAGAGAGTGACAGTGTGTGTGTGTGTGTGTGTGTGTGTGTGTGTGTGTGTGTGTGTGTGTGTGTGTGTGTGTGTGTGTGTTTGCGTGCGTGCGTGTGTGTGTGCGCGTGTATGCACATGCGCTCGTGTGTGTGCACGCATGCGTGTGTATGCGTGTTTGTTGTTTCCTTCACATGTGCACACCATTCAATTTCATTAGTGAACAAAAGGGGGATGCATTACATTGGATTTCCTCTCTGTCTCTCTCTTCATCTCTCTCTCTTTGGACCCTTCGTCCTCTCCCCCTCTTCTTGCAGACTTCATTCCTCTCTCTCATCCTCCGATCCATCCTCCCCCTCCTCCCTTGATCCTCCCTCCCCTCACCATCTTTTCTAACCTGACTCTACTTCTTCCCTTAGCCCACGCTCCAGAATAACATGGCCCTGTTATGTCAAACTTTCTGCAAACCACAGATACATTGAATCTCAACATTTGTGAATCAAAAATACGTTGCATATCAACATTTCTAGATACGTGTATATCAACGCTTAGACCTCTAGTGGTCATGTATGTAACGGCAGTTTGACATAGTGAAATAGCGTGGTGGCCAGTAAAGCTCCCCACACATGATCAAAACAGTAAAACAGCTCTGCGCCGGCTGTGCCATTGTTTCCTATGGGAGAGCGCTGCCTCACCAACTAGGCGGCAGCGCTACCCTTGGCATCGCACACCACTCGGATTTACCACCTTGTGGCACTCAAAGTTCAAATTGTTTAAACTTTGACTTACTTACCACTGACCTTTCTCCGCTCTACCTTGCAGTGAGAGAAGAGAAGATCGATGATCATGTGAAGGCAGCTTAAGAGTGTTGTGTTTGGGGTGGATGGAGGACGTAAAACCTTGCTTTTCACACTGGAAGCCGGGGTTCACATCCAGGCATGTTCAATATCCCATAAGTCACACTGAACATTTTCTTTTATGCCTCCGTCGTGGCTGGAGGCATTATGTTGTCGGGTTGTCCATCTGTCTGTCCATCCGATGATTGTTAATGCAATATCTCAGTAACGCCTTGACTGAATTAGTTTAAATTTGGCTCAAACATCCACTTGGACAAAAAAGATTAATTGTTTAGATTTTGGTGGTCAAAGGTCAAAGTTCAAGGTCACTGCTACCTCACGACTGCCCATTTCATGCTCGTTAACGTGACATCTCAGGAACGCCTTGAGGGAATTTCTTCAAATTTGGCTCACATCAACTTGAACTCAAGAATGAACTGATTCGATTTTGGTGGTCAAAACTCAAAGTTCAAGGTCACTGTGACCGCATCAAAAGGGCCATAGTTAGGGATAGGGAGGTTGTAGACAATTGTGGTTCGAGGGGTGGTTAGAGGGAGTGGCTAGGGGGATGTGGGCGGTGGGAGGGGTGGGGGGGTCAAGGAAGGAGGCAGGGCTGGGGAAAAGAGGCTTTAGCTAGGGATAGGAAGGTTGTAGAGTGTCGGGATTCGAGGGGTGATTAGATTAGATTAGATTAGATTAGCCTTTATTGTCTCCCTTAGGATAAATTTGTCTTGGGCATTCCAGAGAACAACAGTAGGAGGCGTCATAACACATAGGGCCCTATCTTCCCAAAAGCGCTAATTTAGCGTTTGGGCTCGTTTAACGCTGTGCGCCATGCAAATTGGGGGTGGGCACAAGCGCATGCCTGTTATAATTGTACTGGGCATAGGCGTGCCACATGCCAAAGCAGGCGTTTCAGCACTAAAATGTGGGGATAGATGGCATTATCCTATCGTCAGCAACGTGCAATTACGTTGCGCTAAGGGACCGTTCGTTATTTAGGGAAGGGTCCACTGGAGGAAAATAGGTCTGCGAGGGATATTTATACCACCAGGATGACATATACAGTATGTTTCACATAGGGTTGTGTTTTTACGCACAATAATAGAACCAGCAAACTTTTTTTCCATCAGTCATTGACCGCTATTTAAACACAAATATTGATATACACAGACTGAAGATTGTTTCACAAGCGAAAATAGCATTATGTAGCGACCGGAGGAGGCAAAGGATTATGCGCAAAGGATTATGGGAGTTCCATGTTTTTGTGGGAAGCGTGTTACTGTTAGTTAAAAACGTGGTTTAGTGATGTTGTGCTCATGTTTTGATTGCATTATGTGTAATGGCAATGTTTGTGTGGCCAGGATAATGTTTAGTTTTACTATCAATGTGGCCACCACGACTGAGACTGTTAGTGTGTTCGATCACCTCTGGCCGGAGTTTCTGCAAATGTTGAATGATTCCGATGTGGAATAAATAGCATCCCCTCTTGTCACGCGGTGTAGGAGTGGTTAAAAGTAAGATCTCTGTGTCGGTCTGTATTCTTCCACGCAAGCTAGCCACAATATTGTTTGGGGAGGGTCAATCATATTTTTCAAATAACTTGGGGAGGGTCAAGGAAAAATATATTTTGATCAGGGAAGGGGCACAGCTTTTTATTTCAGAGCACACCAAATCCCTCCAGTGACCCCCCCTTCTAAATAACGAACGGTCCCTTAGAGCTTAGAAAAGGACCTCTTACACGCTAAATACCTCGCTGCGTTGGGAGCGCACCATAATCTCCGTGCAGCGCAGTGCAGTGCAAAGTAAAATTCCTTTTGGATATGTCATTACGCACAGCCTTACCACGCCAGCAGTGGCGGCCGGCCACTTTTATTTTGAAGGCAAAATCACTCAACCGGAAGTGAAGTTGTAAGAAATTGTTGCTCATTTCACAGAGGCATTCTTGCGGTTTCCCCATCACACATGGAAGAACAACAAAAAACAACGAATGACAGCGTTTTCATGTGATGACTGACAGCTAGTTTGAGTGATGCCTGACAGCTAGTCTGCAGGAGGATCGACAACGTTTTTGTGTGAGACGTGAGGAGTGATGCCTGACAGCTAGTTTGAGTGATGCCTGACAGCTAATCTGCAGGAGGATCGACAACGTTTTTGTGTGAGACGTGAGGAGTGATGCCTGACAGCTAGTTTGAGTGATGCCTGACAGCTAGTCTGCAGGAGGATCAACAACGTTTTTGTGTGAGACGTGAGGAGTGATGCCTGACAGCTAGTTTGAGTGATGACTGACAGCTAGTCTGCAGGAGGATCGACAACGTTTGTGTGTGAGACGTGAGGAGTGATGCCTGACAGCTAGTTTGAGTGATAAGTGAGGCAGGAGGAATGACAACGTTTTCGTGTGAGGACTGAAGGTGTTTCAGAGCACTCGACATGGTTTACTATAGGAGACATGACAACTGACAACGCTTAGACTGAGGAACGATAGCCTATACTCTGACGGACGAGGATGCCCTAAAATGGTTGCCGTACACAGGTGATTTTAAGGCCCTGCTTCCTCGCTGTCTCCTCGAAAATCTCTTGCAGAGAGGATGGGGGCTGCATACTAGGGCATTCACCGACTAGTCGACTAGTAAAACCACTAGTCGACACTGTGATTAGTAGTCGACTAGTCGTCATTCTTGGTTTTCCCTCTTTCCACAGTGGTGTTAATAATGCAGTAGAGCAGATATGCCACTGGGGGGGCGCTGCCGCGCTGTGGGCGGTGATGGGCAAGCTACTTGGCAAATGTAGTAAGCTAAGCTATCAGTTACTCTAGATTAAATATAGCTAAACTACATTGAAGCTATCCCCAGAGAAATGTAGCAAGCTAAGCTACGAGCAACATGGCAAAAGCATCTTGCTACATCAAAGCTACTTTTTTTCTCACATTGAATCAACTTCATGTCAAAGAACAACTTTCCACCAAACAAATAAGCAGGCAAAAAAAATCTAATTTTGATTGTTTATTATATTATAAAACACACTGAAACTCTCACTGGCACAATATTCAAAAACAGACAATAAAACCTGAACGTCTTCTTCATCACTGCCAGTGGCTCCCTCTGGCTCTGCCATCTTTCAAAGTTCGTTGCTGATGTGACTTCGCCAGCACATGACATATTTTGCCCTACCCAGTCTTCATTGCCTAAACCCAACCCAATCAGAGGCAGAGTAGTGCCGGGTCTTGCTGCAAGAGAGGCAAGGATGCTAAAAAGCAAGGATGAGACAACAACACTTGTTGTCTGTCATAATGGAACCTGAAGTGCTTTATTGGCTACACAGGCACACTTGACATATGCAATGTCTCCTTCTGTTTAATCCAAACCACAGCAGAAATCTCCACTGCGTGCTTTGCTCTAGGGCTGGGCGATATATCGAATATACTCGATGTATCGCGGCTTGTGCCACGTGAGATGTAGAAATTACTATATCGCGAACATTCGAGTATAATTGTCACGCATTGTTTATAACTTAAGCCACCGGCATGACTCGCTTCACGTTTCCTCTTGTCAGCTCTCCCTCTCAAGGGAGAGCTCTGTCACACTCGGGAAGGGAGGGGGAATCACATGGATACGTCAAACGCGTCAAACCGCGTCACACACCCGTCCCCACCAACCAACCCAAGCAGAGTGGCGAAACATGGCCGCCTCCAGACAGTGTGGCTGACTGTTTCAAATTATAACAAAACAACCACTATTGCAATTTGCAATACATGTCCCGCAAGGTTTCTGAGATTAGGGAAAAGTCTGAGCTGGCGTTACGCTAAACCAAACGTGGGGAGGAGGCAGCGGATTTGTTTAGCGTTAACGTTAGCTGTTGTGTGGTGGCTAACGTGGTGGCTAGCTGGTTGTGGCTACCTAGTAGTTCAGCAGGCAGCAGTCCACAAGCTTGTTGTGACCAAAATCCCCGCATTTAAAGCACTTCATACTCCCAGAGCTGGCGTAAACCATAGAGAACCTCATGCATTACTCAAAATGAAACGTCCAGGGTTTGTCTCCCCAAAAGCAACCGCTAACGTTACATGCAAGGTAATGTGAAGCTAACGTAGCTAGCAACGTTAGCTTGCATGTAACGTTATAGCGTTTTCCATAAGTTCTTAACCTGTATTTTATGCACACCTGGGGTAAAAAAGAAGAAGAAAGAAAGGGCAGATGTTGTGAGCAAAGATGGCTATAAGCGTTGCTTTTGAAGACATAAATCCTGGGCGTTCACATTGGCTCACTCAACTCACTCATTGTCTTTTCTTTAATCTAGAGGCATCATTTTTCAGTCAAAAGTGAGACCTCAAAGTGAGGCTTTCCATGCCTCACTATAGAACTGGCCCTAATGCAAAATTCAGACGGCTATTGCCGTCATGCCAATACGAGTCTAAATTGCCTTTTATGTTTTATCGGCAGACTAAACAGCTAGGCTTTCGGTTCTATAAAAGCCATTATTTTTTGTATTGACTATTGAGTGATACACTTTACTAAAACAATCATATTATATCACAATAGTGATGTCAGATTTGCTTAGGTCAGAGCTATGGAATATTAAATCATCCATCTTTGCTCACAACATCTGCCCTTTCTTTCTTCTTCTTTTTTACCCCAGGTGTGCATAAAATACAGGTTAAGAACTTATGGAAAAGTCATGGAAATCCATTGGTCAAAATGTGTATGAACCCTGAAGGGTTAAATTGAGCATTTATGAGAGATTTCAAAAATATCGAGATATATATCGTGTATCGCGATATAGCCGAAAAACATCGCGATATTCTTTAGAGGCCATATCGCCCAGCCCTACTTTGCTCATGGATTTTCTCTTGGGAGTAGCTTGTAGCTTTTGCGGGAAGCTACAAGCTACTTGGGTCTATAAATAGCTTAGCTACTGAAAAAGCTACTTGGTTCAAAAGTAGTGAAGCTACCACCATGCTACTGAGAAATGTAGTTAAACTATGTAGCTTCGCTACTTGTAGCAAGCTACTGCCCAACACTGGCTGTGGGTACCTTGCGACCATTTGCGACCCTTCCATTCGACGAAGAAGAACGAGTGCAACAATAACAAACCTCACAAGTCACATGACTTTCTTTTCGTTTTCATTTTAGTAATGCTCAATAGCATAACCATTATGTCATTGTAGTGCAGCCAGTTGTTTGTACGGTGTCAGGAAAGTCACTTTTGAAGCATCATACTGGACTGTATGTGGACAGCGGCCCAGGCTAAGTTGCTAACTAACGTTCATTTCGGAAAACCTCTCCTCGCGCCCCAAAGCAGGACTACACAGCCAGCAGGATAGCAGCATGGCAGACCTTCAAGTGTAAGTGGAGTTCGTTTTAACCATGCTTTATTAAATGACTAGCTGTCATTACTTAAAGCCCCATTCAGTAAGTTTTCCAACTGCGCCCTCTGCGTGCATTAGTATCGATAACGATATCGCCGTTCAAAGTCAACAAAACACAGCGCCAGAAAGCTCTATGTACATGTTGTGACATCGGGTACTCACCACGTGATGAAATAATAATCCATAGTTCAGTGAAACATCATTTTCGTAGCAAATCCGAATCGAGTTACTTCCTTGCTTTCATGCAGACAGCGCTTACGCTGTACAGCACATGCGCGCATCCTTTTCTTTTTTCTTTTTTATTGACACGGGACGCTGGCAGCAAACTGCTTAGTCCCAGTGCTGGCCAATGGAGGGCGGTGTGGGATAAATAAAGCCGAGAGTCTCCCTATTACAAGTCAATCTACCATGTCCTAAGACTAAAAAGCTCTTATATTACAGTAAAAAATGTCAAAAATCTTACTGATTGGGGCTTTAAGTAACGTTATTTGTTTGTGAATAATTTGAAGGCCGAAAAGGGAAATGGTGTGATAGTAAATTGAATTGACATTGACAATTCTATCATTTCACACGTACCATTTCCCTTTTTCGACTTCAAATTAAAAGTGGAAAAACAACGAAATGTTAGTGTATGAAGCCTCGGCCTATCTGGATTATAAAAGTATAACGTTAGAGAAAACAGCCATCAGCCATGAACCTTTTATACTAATTTATTGCCAAATGCTTTGGGAATCAAGCTTGGTCTGAAAAGGTCTACTACATTAGCTAGTTATGCCTGCATCTCAATAGCCCTGCTGCCTGGTTGTATTTGAGACCTTTTGACGTGAGTTGACCGTTTTTATTGGGGGGAGAAAAAAACTCAGACTAGTCGACTACCTTTAGGGACGACTAGTCGACTAGTAAAATTCACTAGTTGTGAATGCCCTACTGCATACCAATAATTTTACCAGCCCTCTTAATTAGGTTTTGAAGTTGTGATTTGAGTTTGACGGACAGGTTACCAAACCATGTGGTGATGCCATAGCGGATAATGGATTCAATGGCTGCCCTGTAGAACAACAACATAATGTTTTTGTCCACTCCATGGACCCTAAGCCTTCTCAGAAAGTGCAGTCGCTGGTTAATACAATAACATACAAAATCAAACCCAGTTTAACTGAGAATCAAAATGAATACCTAAATACTTGTACGATGTCACCTGCTCTACTCTCTCCCCGTGGATCAGAACCGGACTGTGGTCCCCCACAGACCTGGGATCAAAAACAATTTCCTTTGTTCTTTTACATTTCAAATTACCGGTAGGTTGTGCTCCTCACACCACTTCACAACTTCCTCTAGCTCTTGTTTGTACATGTCAATATTTGAAGTTTTTGTCAATAAACTGAGTATAACTGTATAATCTGAAAACTTAATTATATGATTATTAGAAAACAGATTCCTACAATAATTAGTATATGCTATGAAAAGCCTTGAGGGGCTACCGTACTTATGACCTGTATGTCAGAGAGAGTGGAATTTACTTTTACCTGCTGTTGTCTTTCTATGAGAAACGCACTGTACCATTTAATTATGTAAGGGTTTACATTAATCTGTTTCAGTCTGTTTAACAGGGTCTGAGGGAGTATAGTATTAAATGCTGAGCTAAAATCCATGAACATTAATCTAGCATTATGCTGTGGAATCTTCAAGGTGCTTTAAAATCAGATGAGTTGTAGCATCATCAGTGCCTCTACCACTAGTATAAACAAATTGGTGGGGGTCCATATGATGATAGGTTTTCTACCATGATACGTTTCATCACTATTGATGTTAATGCTACTGGTCTAAAATCATTGTTTTCCTTTGGACAAGTTTTTGGACAGGAATAATCACAGCTTTTTTTCCATATTGTAGGGATAGTGCCTGTGTCTACTGAGAGCTGGAATAGAGGGCTCCAGGCTGGAGTCAGCTCATCGGATTGGTAGGTTGGGGAAATGGCTAGGGGGAAGTGGGTGGTGGGAGGAGGTGTGATTAGTAAGGGGGAGGGGCTAGGGAAGATGGGCCATAGCTAGGGATAGGAAGGTCATAGAGAGTCAGAGTTCGAGCAGTGGGTATGGGCAGTGGCTAGGGCACAGATGGGCAAAATGCCGCCCCTGGGCCGGACCTGGCGCCTGGACCATCTCAATCCGGCCCCCAAGGTCCTCAAAGAAAAACAAAACAACTCCCAAAAACTAAATAAAAGGCAGAATTATGTTAATAAATCTAATCTGCTACAGCCATTGGATTTGTATCACTATTATATCGGGAGATTAACAAGAAATTACCAATCACAACAGGAGAGAGGGTTAAAAATAGGGAGAAAATCAAGTGTTGGCAGGTATACTTTACTTACTTTATTCGTTTATTTGGGAGGGACAAAGCATAATTAATGAACACGTTGAAACATGTAAAATGATACAAGTGTAAAAAATGCCGGATTTAACACGAGGCTAGTTTCCATCTGTACTCCCCAACATAAAACAACATAAGAACAAGGATATAAAAACAGAGCAACAACACATGAAAAAAAAGTGCATTAAAACAAAGTGCATTAAGAGGATTAAAAGTGCATGGAAAAACCATAAACAATTTACAATGTTGTGTATCAGCGTCTGCGTGTGAGTGTGTATGTGTAGGAATATGTACGTGTTATGGATGAGTGAGAGGTTGCGTATATGTTGTGTGTGCGTATGTACTTGTGAGTGTGTAATCGTGTGTGTGTGTGTGCGTGCTACAAAGTGCACCGTGTGTCTATAAGTGTTCACAGGTCTGGTTGGCTTTCAGCCATTTTTTCAATTGTCCTCGGAAGGTGGCAAGGGTGGGGCTTTCCCTTATAATGCCAGTGAGACTGTTCCAGATCTGGCAGCCTTTTATGGACAGGACGTTTTGGCCAAAGGTGGTCAGTCTGAGCTGGACTTAGGGCTACACATTGTGTACATATATTTTGTAAGAGTCCATATCGCCCAGCCCAATTTACAATTGAAAATCTAGCCCACTTTGTAGAAAATACCAAGATATATCATATCATATCAGCCTAAAAATACTGAGATATGATTTTTGGTCCATATCGCACAGCCCTACTCAAGATCTTTGTTGTCGTCAGTGTTGGGGCTAGTAACATGTTTTAGTACTAAATGACAATGTTAGTTTTTCAATTATTGTCATCTGTTAGTAGTTACATTACATAGAATATTTATACTCACTGACTTTTTCATTATACATTGAGACTTTACAAAATGTTTGGTCATGGAAATTTGGTTTAAAGTCATGGAAAAGTCATGGAAATCCATTGGTCAAAATGTGTATGAACCCTGAAGGGTTAAATTGAGCATTTATGAGAGATTTCAAAATATCGAGATATATATCGTGTATCGTGATATAGCCGAAAAATATCAAGATATTCTTTAGAGGCCATATCGCCCAGCCTTGCTGGACTGCACAGTCACCTCTTGTTTCCGACCTGGTGCCAAGTCCAGTGATTCTTTTCATGTGTATGAATTCCTTTACAGGTGGGGGAGCTAGTCCGTGAAGGCACTTGTAGATGAAACAAGCACTCTTGAAGACCTTGACATTTTCAAAGCTCAAGAAGTGATATTTTTCCAGAATGTTACAGTGATGTTGTGACAGTGGTTTTCTATCAAATAACTTGATGACTCTATTGAAAAGCTGTTCAATAGGTTTTATGACTGTAGCACCCGCAAATGACCAGTTCGTAAAACAATATTCAATGTGGGAGAAGATCAAACAATGAAAGTATGACTTTGCAGCATCAACTGTTAACCTTGTACCCTACTGGTCCGGCTAGCCGGATCGAAGCGGTAATCGCGTAAGTTAAATTTGGTTAAATCCTGGAGCGAAAGGTGTGAAATTCAGCACAGGTTTTTTTTATGGTTTATTATGGTAATTCATGTTGCCAGAACTAGAAAAACATCGTCCTGGCACCCAGAAACTCAAATAATCCTCAATTGCCTATTAAGGACCGGCTGCACGGTCATTGATTTCATTATAACCGCCTTTTTGAGACCTCCAGGAAATTCTTACAAAATTAATGTATT
The DNA here is from genome assembly GCF_964638095.1 of Poromitra crassiceps. NCBI lineage: Eukaryota > Metazoa > Chordata > Actinopteri > Beryciformes > Melamphaidae > Poromitra > Poromitra crassiceps. The sequence goes on along the minus strand of NC_139625.1, from coordinate 47,021,824 downwards.
TCATTTTTTTCAGCGGGCATCCTGGACCAAATACCTTGAAATTTGACCTTAATATCTAACCTTGGGGTTGATTGAACATTTGGTTGAGTTACAGGCTTCAAAATCCATTGCATAGTTTTCCCATTGATTTCAATGTTAATTTTGCAAAAAAAAAAAAAATCGACTCCCAGCCACTTTCACCAAAAATAATTATTTTTCTGATCTTACACCTCTCAGTTCGACTCAAGACATCAAATTTGTAGTTTCTATTGTGTTTGCCCCCCCCCCCCCATTTGCCCAGTGCAGGCACAGCAACCAATTGCATGGAGATTTACATGAAATATACCCTACAGTGATCATCATGGAAACATGGTCACATGACCTGGGAACGTGGATTTTCCGGTGCAAACTAATGATTTGAAGCTTGGCCCTTATTTGATTCCATAGATTAAAGCTCGTTTGTGTTTTTTGTGAAAACTAGCTCGAAGTCGAAAATGGGCAGTTTCATGTTTTTCATCATATTTGGTGTTTTCTACTATAAATTTGATTGTACATTAAGTACAGTAAACTGGCATTCGAGGGGTTAAAATTCAGAGTAAGCACTAAATGTTGATATGAGGTATGAGGGATGAACTTACCAATGGATAAGAATCAATAAAAAATAAAAAAAATTATTAATTAAGACTATCAAAAATAAGAACTAATATCAAGGTCCATGTACACGGACCAGTGGGCGGTTAAGGGTTACCGGGTTAGCGGGGTAAGAAAGGACGAATGTGTTTGAAATTTTGTAAATTAAAATGTATTGTCTGTTTCACTTTTTTGATGTGTTTCTTGAAGGAGAGATTTGAGTCCAAGATAACTCAGAGGTATTTGAACTGGGAGACTAGTTCTAGTTCTTCCCTCCCAGAAACACACCAGAACTTGTGAGTTTAGCTGCTCGTTTGCTGAACATCATGCATACAGTCTTCTTGTTATTCAACAGTAAGCATGTGTCATTTAACCAGAGCTGTGTCTTCTCTAGGGCACGTGTGAGGCTAGATGAAATTAGCTCGGTCCTCTTACCATGTACAAAGATAACTGCATCATCAGCATACATTTGAACATTTAAATCAGGACATACATCAGGCAGATCATTAATATACATGGAGAAAAGTAAAGGCCCAAGTATTAATCCTTGTGGGACACCTACTGGGCTGTCACGGTAAGGTGATTTGACACCGTCGACCACGACGCACTGTTTCCTGCTGGCTAGGTATGACCTGAACCACTGCACTGTGCATGTAGGAATTATAGCAGCTAGGTATGACCTGAACCACTGCACTGTGCAGTATTTGTGGAGAAGTTAAAGTGGGACAGTTTGGCCAAGAGTATCTGGTGGTCGACGGTGTCAAATGCCTTCTTGAGATCCAGGAAAACAGCACCCACGTATGGGTTTTTATCCAGCAGACATTTTACTTTTTCATTAAAAACACAGTTAGCTGACTCAGTAGAGTAATTGGCACGGACGCTGAACTGCAACGGGTGGAGTGGAGTCTGGCCTTCATCAAGATATTTTGTTAACTGTTTTGACACCCATTTCTCAGCTATCTTGGAGATAACTGGGAGGATGCTTTAGTCCTTCCAGGATTTCGTTGAGTTTTTTTGTGATTGTTGCAATCAAAAATGCTGATTTTGCAGCGGCTTTTCTCAAAAATTGTGATGCGATTTGCGAGGTTTTATGTTATTTTTTGCAGTAGAATTGCGGGAACTGGCAAAAATTCCAAGTTGACGGAAAAAAATTGCAATATTTTTTCCTAACCACTACCTAGTGGCAACTTTTCTCAAAAATTGCAATGGAATTTGCAAAGTTTTATGTCTTTTTTTTTCCGTAAAATTGCAGGAACTGGGAAAAATTGCAAGTTGAGGAACCTGTTTTGCCATTTTTGCAGAGAAATTGCGGGAATTTAGAAAAATTGCAAGCCCTCGCAAGTATTGCGGAGATTGGTTGAATTTGCATTAATTATTACGATCGCAAAATCGCAATTTCCTGGAGGGACTGCTTATTGGTCTGTAATTGGCCATGTTGGTTCTCACTCCGGATTTAAAAATGGGCATCACTGTAGCTATTTTCCAGGAGGAAGGAACGGAACCTGTTATTATTGAAAGGTTGACCAAGTGTGTGATCGGTTCCGACAGTGATTTTACATTAGTTTTGATAAAGTTTGCATCAAGGCCAAACACATCTTTAGCTTTGGAGCTTTTTAGTGACCCAATAATTTTAGAAACTTCGGCTCTGGTGATTACGTCTAGCGCAGTGGTTCTCAACCTTTTTGTGTAGTACCACCTGAGAAATGAGTTGGCTCTCCAAGTACCACCATATGACCGACGTTAAAATACAGTCTATTCAGCTGCACAGTTTATGCAGGAGGCGCATTTATTCCTAATAACATTATTTATTGTTAACTTTTGTCAGCCACAGGCACAATGTACAAAGGGGTAGCACTAGAACTAGCAAACTCTTCCACACAATTCTCATACAATGCACCTCAGTAAATGAGAACATAACCATTTCAATAATGAGAGACTAGTAGAAAGTATAACAAGCTTTAATGATACAAATTAATTTTGGCGTATGACTCCATGATATGATGACGCTCTCCTGAGATGATGAGAGGGCGTCGTCAGTGAAGAATAGGATAGGAAATACCCCATAGGGAATTCTTCAATCAGGAGTCATGACGATGGTGGTGGTCAGGGGAGGAGGTGGGGCGAAAACAACTGCTTCAGCGATGATAATCAGCAACTGAGAATGACACATGGCACATACACAGCAAACAGAGTACCCTGATATACTACGCTGATTAGGTGATTGGGATCAGCTGGAGAGGAATACCTTGGGCTGATTGGTTATTGCCACATGTGTGGTAAACTGAATGGGTGAGGAGACAGCATCAGAGAAAGGGGGCGAGCCTAACAATGAATGGGTTATCCAACCTCAAAGAAAGGGGGCGTGCACTGCGATATGACGAGACTGGGCGTTGGCTGTTAAGTAGTCTTCATTATTGAAAATAGTCCAAGACATCATATCATTCTCACACAGCAAGTGAGAAACTTGAGAACTTTATATCAGTAAATGTACTTCAAACACACTCTCTCTCTCTATCTCACACACACACACACACACACACACACACACACACACACACACACACACACACACACACACAGCAAACAATTGTACTTCAAACATTCAAACACACACATACAGAGCATGTTGATGTCCATTGACAACTCATATAAGCCTAATGTGAAGGTTGTGCCTGTCTCTGTGAATTTTGATTGATTGATTGATTGATTGATTGATTGATTTATTCCAGCCTGCTTCTGTATTTGGTTTTGATGGCAGCAAGTGAACAGAAGCCTTTCTCGCACAGATGTGTGGTCGCAAAAGGAAGGAGAAAGAGCACAGCTTTGTCAGACAGGGCAGGGTATTCTCTGTGTTGCTTTATCCAAAAGTCAACAACTTTCTGAAAACAGGCTTCAGTGTTTCGTCACAAGACAACTCTATTAAACTCTCCTGCTCAGCCCGCACTGTTGCCTGGGCTCTTCCTCCGGCCCATGGCAGCTGAATCCTAACCATATGTAATTGGAGTTGTATTTGTGTACTGTTTTGCGCCGTTTGTTTGTGGATTCCCCACGCTGCTGACAGAGCCACTAGCAGCACATGTGGCACTCGGTTCAGTGCTGCTAACGCTATTAGTGTTATCACTGGAAGGCGTTGTGGTTGCAAACCGCTCGCAAACCGCTTCTGGCTTGTGCACTTTTCACTGACCTGTCCTCCTCGTTCACTTGTTGAACTTCATTGCTGCGGGACTCCTCCACACGTCTCTTTCCAGTTCGTTTTCAGCCAATTTTGCAACATGCCTGTTTCTTGTAATCAATAGCTTCTTGCTTGTAACGTTAGCAGCGTGTGTACGTGCAACAGGTAGTAGTGTCCGTCAGAAAAGTCAGAAACATTTTTTGATTTTGTTCCTAAATCTAAAAACAAGAATGCGGAAGTTATTTTAAACCCCATTTAAATTATCAAGCTTATTTTCATTAATAGCCTAGTATTTTGATAGTATTACTGTAGGCTACATGTTTTAAAGATGGGTTTATTTCACATAAAAAAACATTGAGATTCCAGGGATCCCTCCAAGTACCACCAGCAGGGGGCGCAAGTACCCCCCGGTGGTACGCGTACCACAGGTTGAGAATGACTGGTCTAGCGTAAAGACGGAGATGTCGTCTCTGAATGGTCTTGATGTGAAACTTGATGCTTTGAAACGCTGAGTGATATCGGCCACGGAGTCTAGAAAGTAATTGTTCAACGAGCTAGCTAGAGTATGGCGTACTGACCAGGGTGTTATTAACATGTAGTTCTAGGGCATTGGTGGTCTGATTGTTGTACTTGCCTGTCAGTTTGTCAGTTTGTATTTCCATAGCCTTTTACAATTTCCTCTGGCGCTTTCAATGACACCAATATAAAATCTCCCTTTAGCTTTTCGTAAGGCCTGTATTACCTGATTTCTTGAGTGTGTGAATCTCTGTCTGTCAGTGACTAGACCCGACTTTAGACACTGTTTAAGTAGTTTCTCTCGCTCCTTTAACAGGGCTTTGCACTTCGTGTCAATCCAGGGGAGAGATTGGCCTTTGGTTTTACTTTGGCTCCCTCTCCTGGAGAAAGGTAGCATGATCTCACTGATTTTATTTAGAAAGTTGTGACTCACTGGCTACTTCAGTGTCACTACAATTTAAGACATCGCTCCATTCTGCTGCCTCCAGAGCTGCCAGGAGATTTTGTTCTTGATTTTTGGGAATAAAAGTGGTAGAGTGAGGGGGCCTGACTGGCTTACAGAAGCGGTTTTTTGACAGCTTTCTGGAGAAGAGAATGATATTGTGGTCAGATAAACCTGTTAGTAGATTGTATGTCTTGGATATTCTATCTGGCTTGGTCAAAAATAATAGATCTATAGTGGTCTGTGACTGTTTCGTAATTCTGGTTGGGTCAGTTATAAGTTGGATGAGGTTGTGTTGGTCCATGAGTTGTTTCAGGTTTTTCCTTCCCTTTTTATCGCTCCAATTTACGTTCAGGTCACCTGTCAGTATAATTTCGTTTTTGGAGCCACAAGATTTGATCACTGTTTTTAGCTGGTCATAATAGTCTAGATGGCAGATGGTTGACGGTATATACACATTAAAGTGAGGGACATTTCAGTAGACAATGTAATGTCCACACCAACGCATTCAATCTGGACTTCCTGTGGCCATATAATTTGTTTACACTTTAGTGTGTCCCTTACATACAAGTAAGTCCAATGTAATGTCCAATGTGTGGCCCTTCGCTTACTTGATGTAAGTCAGTATGGCCCTCTGGAAAAGAAAAAAAAAAGCCCACCCCTGGGCTAGGGGCATGTGAGTGGTGGGAAGGGCCATGCACGGAAGGGGTGGGGCTAGGAGGAAGGGGCCGTAGCTAGGGATTACAAGGTCAATATAGAGTCGACGTTCGAGCAGCTGGTAGGGGGAGTGGCTGAGGAGATGTGGCTGGTTTTGGGGTAGGAACATTTCCCATGTTGAAAATGATTAGTCATGTTGTTGAGGTACCCCCAAACATTGCCTAAAGTGCCATAAGGCTGAATGTTCACACAACTGCGCCATGGGCTTCAAGGAATTTGTGCTTGTATGAGTCTGGACAGACATGGAGACATGGATGTAGACTACGATGTGTTGGCGGACCGTGTGGTGATATTTGTAGTTGTTATTTAACCCCAACCCAAACCATAACCCCAACCCAAACCCTATCCCTAACTTTAGAGCCTTCCAAATGCCTATTTGTGTTTGTAGTCCCCTAATTTGCATATGTTTTTTCGAACTAACCAACATTTAAAATTTAAGTTGGAAACACTCCTGTGCGGACTTGTTGAAATGTTGATCCGCAACATGTTTTTGGTTCACAGACATCGAGATTCAACGTAACAGAAATGTAAGATGGCCAGTAGATTCTGGAGACTGCTTTGCATTCCTTCCATCCAACTCCCATCTTTCCTGACTCCCTTGCCTCCCATCCTCCCCTCTCTCTTCTCTCCTCTCCTCTCCTCTCCTCCCCCTCTCTCCTCTCCTCTCCTCCCCCTCTCTCTCATCTCTCCCCCCTCCTCTCTTCCCTCCCTCTCTCATCTCTCCTCCCTCCTCTCCTCCCTCTTCTCCTCCCTCTCTCCTCTCTCCTCTCCTCCCCCTCTCTCCTCTCCTCCCCCTCTCTCCTCTCCTCTCTCCTCCCTCCTCTCCTCCCTCTCTCATCTCTCCTCCCTCCTCCCTCTCTCCTCTCCTCCCTCTTCTCTTCCCTCTCTCCTCTCTCCTCTCCTCCCCCCTCTCCTCTCCTCCATCTCTCCTCTCCTCTGTCTGCTCTCCTGCCTCTCTGCTCTCCTCCCTCCTCTCCTCTCTCTGCTCTCCTCTCCCCCCTCTCTCCTCCCTCCTCTCCTCTCCCCCGCCCCTCCTCACCCTCCTCTCCTCTTCTCTCCTCTCCTCCTCTCTCATATCCTCTCCTCCTCTCTCCTCTCCTCTCTCCTCAGCTCTCCTCCCTCATCTCCTCTCCTTTCCTCTACGCTCCTCCCGCTCTCCTGCAGCATCATTCAACAAGAATAACCCCCCTCAAAAATCCAATCTATCAAACAAAATAATAATAGGATAACACAGAACACGCCCCTCAATATGACTTCAGAGCTTTGCGTTGCGGAGCCTCCTGTTTACCATATCAGGAGGAGGAGGAAGAGAGGAAGCAGCAACATACTGAAACAGAGATGGATTAGTTAAGTTGTGATTCTTGTTATTAGGAGGAGGCGGGGTTACACTCGTTTCCTCCCTCCCCCGTCTCTCGCTCGTCTCATTCCTCCCCTCTCTTTCTCCACAGTTCTTTCTCTCCCTGATGCTGCTGAGATGTTGACCTGCTGACTCGCTCGCTCTCTCTCTCTCTCTGTCTCTCTCTCTCTCTCTCTCTCTCACCCTCCTTCAGCAGTCTCCTTGGTGTAATGATGAATGGTGTTTAGACACACACACACACACACACACACACACACACATGACATGTCTTGGTAAGATGGATAGCTCAGATTGTTGGAGAGATACAGACAGACAAGCTCTCTCCATCCATCCCTCTTTTCAACACCTCACACACACACACACACACACACACACACACACACACACACACACACACACACACACACCACTGATCTACTCGGGCTCATTCAATGCTGATCACTGACACAGAGACAGAGAGAGAAGATGAGAAAGAGCAACAGGCATGAGAGAGAGAGAGAGAGGCGGGGCGGGGGGTATCTTATCAGCTTTTCTGGTCAATTTTTAATTCTTAATAACTTATTAAAAACAGCTCCCAGGCTCTGCCATCACTATTCTGCTGCTGCACATTACGTGTGTGTGTGTGTGTGTGTGTGTGTGTGTGTGTGTGTGTGTGTGTGTGTGTGTGTGTGTGTGTGTGTGTGTGACACCGATACATGGCGCGGGCGTTGGCCTTTTATTAAAACTCAGATATAGTCTCGCCAGTGTTGTCCTCCTCTGATTATTACTGAATATTTTTCATATTATTAGTAATATTATTAGTAATATTTTGCCTTTCAGTGGCGAGTCTTGGTCTGTCAACACTGTTGAAACCGTCGCAGACAGAAATGAGGACTTGAGTCCTCGACGAGAAGTGTCTCCTACCTAGTGAAATTTCGAATGTCGCTGTCACGTATGTGTGATTGGATAGATAGAAGCCACATGCGCTTGACTTCCTTGTTTTGTTTTTCGCTGTATTGAAATCGATGGAAATGAATATGAAAACGTGTCCCCACTATTTTTATCGGCCTGTCCTGGATGTATGACTTCGTGAAAAGCACAAAGAACACCCTGACCAACTTCCCAGAGAGAGAGGAGGTGAGTCATTATGCTGCAGTTGAGCATTACACCAGGTTGCAGGGACACCGCTGTTTATGTACGATAAATGCAACATCATGGGCGACCATTTTTTTCCCGTCAGCGACCATGTGTTGAGTGACACTTTCCAATAAGTATAAATTAGGCTTTAGTGTCCTGTGATGGTCTCAATGCTGGTTCAGAGGCTTTCTATTAAGGTAAATATGTTGCAAAATGTGTGAGCTTATTAACTTGATGTTTGAGTTTGAGTTTGAGTTTATTTGATTCTTGCTCACAGTATTCACTGAATAAAAGCAGAATTTAGACACAGAACTGTTAAGATCTAGCTAAAAACAAGAAAATAGATTATAAAAATAGATTAAAAACGATAAAAAAAAAAAAAAAATTTAAACGATTAAAAACGATTTTCAGACGGCAGCCCGGCAGCCCGTCTTTATTGTCACACAACACACTACAACACATGCACGGAGGGCCACAACACACACATGCTGACGGTGGCCGGTGAAATTTGTCCTCTGCATTTAACCCATCCTGGCTTTGTCCTTTCCTCCTGGGGCAGGCCAGGAGCAGTGGTCGCTTTCTCGTACAGCGCCCGGGGACCGACTTCGGATGTTGTCGTCACTGGTCGGATGACGATGACGATCTGATCTTCTGCATGTTTTTAGTGGGGGGGGTTATATACGGAGGAACCCCCTGGGGGAGCACGGGGAGAACATGCAAACTCCACACAGAGAGAAAGGCCCTTACGACAAGATACCCCACCTGGGCAGTAGGCACTGAAGATATGGATTACATGTCACAGGTCACATTTTCAGGTCATAGAAACACAATAATACATCAAACACAGACATAAGAGTCTCTTAAGACTGAGTGTTAAAGAGTCTCACAGCAGTGGGCAGGGTTGCTGTTCTCAGGCGGTTTGTCCTGGCCGAGAAGGTCGTGAGCTGTCTGCCACTCCTCAGTGTCCGGCCAGTGCAGCTGGCTCTGTCCTGTGGGAGCATGTCATGCAGTGGGTGATGTGTGTTCATCATGTCCTTGACCAGTTTTATTGCTGCCTCTTCTCTCCTGCTTTGTAGGGATGGGAGTTGAGGCTGGATCAGATTGCCTCTGGAGATGATTTTGATGGCTCTCCTTTGCACTCTCTCCAGTTGTGCCGTCTGTTTTTTGTTGCATCCCACTAGGAGGACTCCTCCATATTCCAGACAAGGCCTGACCAGGGTGGTATAGATGGTCACCAGGGGCCGGTTGCACCAACTGGTCTTAACTATGCCTGGTCGTAACTCCTACGTCGGTCTTAGTTAAGACCATGGACTTACGCCTGTTGCACCAACATGGCTTATGTCTGGTCTTAACTATGCTGGTCGTAGCAATGCGCGTCCATGTGAATTGCCAGGGAATGCACCCTGATTGGATGATGTTGCAAAAAATGTGCCTCGCGACCTGCTTGGAGCACTGTGCCACTACGCTCTCTCAGCCACTACTGTAAAACACCCTCCCTCCTCCCACCCTCCCTCGCTCCGGGGGAAAAATGGCGGCGATTGAGCCAGAAAGACAGTCTGAATGAAATTGAATGTAACGTTCCCAATTCTATGTATTAACTTCTAAAAAACTAACGGCAACATTTTGGAAGGCTAAGCCACACAACTAGTTAGTTATAATCTAACGTCGTGCTTTCAAAGACGGCGAACTGGCGGTGTTACGACGATGACGGTCAAAAAGGTCTCCGCGGAGATCTCTGTTACAGGCAGGCTCTACGCCTCCTCCTGACCAGGCGTAGGAGTTACTTCTTGGTGCAACCGGCGTAGCTGTTAGGTCGTAAAGTTACGACCAACTTAGCTTAAGACCAGTGTAAGACCAGTTGGTGCAACCGGCCCCAGATCTTCGCAGGGTAGGCCTTGCCTGGCTAGCACAGTCAGGAAGTGTAACCTTTTTGAAGCTTTCTTCACTGACTGTTCCACTTGAGTGTTCCCGCTGAGGTCATTGTCCAGGTGGAAACCAAAATATTTGGTTGTGGTGACGATGGGAACCTCCTGTCCTCCCAGGAAGAGACGGGGCAGCTGCAGAGGGTTTTTTGAGAAACAAATGATCATCTCCACAGACTTCTTTCCATTCAGCTCCATGTTGTTATCTGCAGCCCAGTCATCCAGCTGCTTGGTCTCCATCTCCATTGACCTGTCACTGTAGATGTTGGTCAGTGGTATGGCCCGGGAAAGACCCACGTCATCAGCATACCCAGTGTCCAGAGTGTCGCTGAAGGCTGTTTTTCAGATTGACATGTACAGGAGGAATAGGTATGGGGAGGCCACCCCTCCTTGCGGCACACCAGACGTGCCCTCTGTCCAGGAGCTATAGGTGTCGTTGGCCTTTACCCTCTGCCGCCTTCCTGTGGTATAGCTGTGTATCCAGGCCAGGGGTCTTGGGCACAGATTCATGTCGACCAGGTGTTGTAGCAGCTTAGCGTGGTCCACTCTGTCAAAAGCCTTTGACATGTCGGCTAGCAACACTCTCACCACTGTCGGCTGTTTGGAATCTGTAGCCATCAGCCAGGAGTGTATAGCTGTCATGAGGGCAGTTGTGGTGCTGGCCTTGAGCAGGTAGGCATACTGATTTTTGCAGTTGGTGAGGACAGTTGGCATGAGTTTCTTCATGATGAAGCTTTCCTGTGCCTTTCCGAGGCATGAAGTTAGGGATATGGGCCTCCAGTCACTTGGAGCACTGGGGTTTGAGCCTTTGGGGATGGGACACACTTTGATGTCTTCCATGTTGTCGGGACCCTCCCACACATGTAGGAGTAGTTCACAATGTGTGTGAGGATGGGAGCGAGGTCTTCGGCATGTTCTTTGAGTAGCCAGGCCGGGATCCCATCTGACCTGCAGGACTTTCGTGGGCAGAGCCTCGTCAGGGCCTGTTTCATCTGGCCTATGTTGCAGAGGACCTCCTCACCAGTAGGTTGGGGTAGAGGGAATATGCTGAGGGGAGTCAAGTTGGTCCATGCTTCAGCAAAGAAGCTGTTTAAGGCGTCAGCTACCTTGTCGTCCTCCACACCATCAAGACATATGTTTCCCCCAAATGAGAACTTATAAAATATAAAATATCATGTGAGAACTTGTAAATCTGAACTTGTATGTTTAAAATGGCTTTCAAAGTATTTCTAAGTTCTAAAATGTAATGTAAAACTTGTATAAAATATTTAAACACATGTGAGCTGAATTTGAAGTCGTAGTGAAAGAAGAGAAAACCGCCATCAGCCATTCTCATTTATTACCAAATGCTTTGGGCTCATGTGATTACGGAATTTGGAACTGTCTGTGTAACACATTGCTGCATTACAGACAAATGTAATGTGATTGGATTAATATGTAACTTTTTTCAACTTAACGTAACAGCTTTTTAATCATTTTGATGGTACAGTGACTTATAATAGGGATAATGGTGGCTCTGTCATATGCACAGTGCCCTCTGAAGGCCTGTTCCTGCATTATGGATTTTTATGCCTCCGCTGGCGATAGCCAGGCCGGAGGCATTATGGATTCAGGTTGTCCGTACGGTACTTTAAAAAAATGTTAAAGCATATTTAAACCTATTTTTTATTTAAAGAGGCTGTAAAGAGGATTTCAAACAATAATTTTATGTGTTATGCCCTAGAGAATGTTAGTGAAGGTGCGTGCAGCGCCCGTTTCGCAGCACCGGAAGGCGGATATTTCACTCAGCAGCTCAGGCATAGCACCTAAATGAGGCACCTAAATCTGAGTTGCAATTCGGTACCGGTAGTATTGGTTGTAAAAGTACCGGTACCATATTGGTAGCTTGTTTCGGTACCCAACCCTACTCAGGACCACCTTGGAATTTCTTAGAATTTGCCTCAAACGTCCACTTGGACTCAAGGATGAACTGATTAGATTTTGGTGGTCAAAAGTCAAAGTTCAAGGTCACTGTGACCTCACGAAGCTCCTTTCCAAGCTTTTTAACACGATATCTCAGGAACGCCTTGACGGAATTTCTTCCAATTTGGCTCAAACGTGGACTTGGACTCAAGAATGAACTAATTGGAATTTGGTGGTAAAAGGACAAAATCTAAGGTCACTGTGACCTCATGAATGCCATTTTCAAGCTCGTTAACGCAATATCTCAGGAATGCCTTGACATAATTTCATCAAATTTGCCTCAAACGTCCACTTGGACTCAAGGATGAACTGATTACATTTCGGTGGTCAAAGGTCAAGGTCACACTGACCTCCGGAACGCCATTTTCATGCTCGGTAACGCCATACCTCAGTAACACCTTGACGGAATTTCTTCAAATTTGGCTCAAACGTCAAAGTCTGGACAGACATGGATGTCGACTGCTCACTTGTTGTCGTTCTAGTTGGTGTCTGCGTCCTGGAGCGGCTTACAGTGTCAAGTTGCCTGGACCATTTAACTCCATTTCCTGCGCAGAACCTTCAAATTAAAAGTTTGGCAAACTAGTCAAACGTGTTTCGCTTGCTTGATATTTGGACCCCCCCCCCAACGAATCAGTTATAAACACCGCAGAGAGGTTAGCAAAGTTTGAATGGGGCTTTAATGTGTTACCCTTAACACTGATCATTTACCATGACAACAAACGACCATGGGAATGTCTCTATGTTAGAAACATGTCTGACACGTGTGCAGGTGGTGGCAGATGATTTTGACAGCTGTCTAAAACAGGGTTGCCAACTCACATGCTTCTGGCCGGTGACCCACTCTTTCACCTTCAATCTCATGCACGACTCACGCTGCTCAAACAATTAACACTGACTGAGGTCGCTACTTTCACAGCAGGAGCAGTCTTTCTCTCTCTTTCTCCATATCCATATCTCTTTCTTTCTCTCTGTCTCTCTCTATCCCTCTCTCTCTTTCTCTTTCTGTCTCTCTTTCTCTTCCGATAATAGCCGCCACTTGCATTTCAAATCGTAATCTTTGATTGAGAGGTGATAATTGAATGGCAGAAATGTGTCCAGGCGGTGCCTGCCTGCATGCTGCAGCTGTGCGCTCTTGTGCATTTGGAGACAAAGACATACCCACAGCCGCGCTGTGCCGGGGTCTCGTTTTTGGGAAAAGAATCACCCCCTCTGCATGCCAACACTGAGATAAGCATCGCATACCAATCAGAGAGTAATATGAGGGATCAGTGTTGCTGTTTACGAACAGATTTTTAATTATGTTAACCAGTTCCATATTTTATATGATTTTCAGTCGGGTTTTAGACAGTCTTACTCAACTGATACTTGTTTGACCTTTTTAACTGACTTCATTAAAAAGCTAATTGACAGTGGCAAGTATTGTGGAATGGCAATGCTTGACCTACAAAAAGCACTTCACACTGTCAACCACCAAATTTGACTGTGTAAATTGAAGGCAATGGATGTTTTAGGGGGAATTAGAATATTAGAATATCCTTGAATTGGATACAGTCATACCTCTAGGTTGAAGTAGGAGGTGTACTCTGACAGTGTTGGGAAAGCTACTTTGAAAGCATAGCTTAGGAAGCTATACCAACTACTTCACCATGGAAGTAGTTTGAACTATGGCAAAGCTACCCTGGGAGAAATGTAGTTTAGGAAACTACAAGCTACGCAGAAAAAGTAGTTCAAACTAATTTTAAAAAAAGTAGTAAATTGATGTACATGTGTGACAAATATGAAATAAAATATAATAGCCTACAAAAAAGTCACATGCCATAAAAAAATATGCCGCTCAATTGAGTTTATTGCAATAGTAATAATGATTCTTAGAAAATTCATGAAGTAAGAAGCAAGCGGACTTGTTTTATTGAAATTAATTTAATGAGAACAAATGTGAGACTAGAAGACTTTTGTCTTTTGTCTCTACTCACACACCCATCGTGTGTGTGTGTGTGTGTGTGTGTGTGTGTGTGTGTGTGTGTGTGTGTGTGTGTGTGTGTGTGTGTGTGTGTGTGTGTGTGTGTGTGTGTGTGTGTGTGTGTGTGTGCGTGCGTGCGTGTGTGCATGTGCGTGCGTGTGTGCGTGCGCGCGTGTGTGCACATTCATTGCCTGGGTACACATTGTGACAGATGCCAACACACACAAACACCTCTTGCCATTCCCTCTCTCTCTCTCTCTCTCTCTCTCTCTCTTCTTCCTTGAGGACTTCCGGTATGGGGGTCAGTGGAAAGGACGCACACGCGCAGCCCCCCAGCGTGTGTGTGTGTGTTTCTGTGTGTGTGGGCGTGCGTGTGTATGTGTGTGTGTGTGGTAAATTAAATTGAGCTATATGTTGCTTCCATCCAGATGACAAATAACGTGTGGGAATCGTCTCTGATAGCAGCTCTAGCCCCTAGCAAGGCAACACACACACACACACACACACACACACACACACACACACACACCTGTGTGTGTCGGTGTGGGTGTGCATTTGTGTGTGTAGTTGTTTGACTGCAGTTCGTCCTTTTTAGCATCCATGAACATCTATATGCCTGTGTCCTGCAACTGTGTGTGTGTGTGTGTGTGTGTGTGTGTGTGTGTCTGTTTGTGTGTGTGTGTGTGTGTGTGTGTGTGTGTGTGTGTGTGTGTGTGTGTGTGTGTGTGTGTGTGTGTGTGTGTGCGTGCGTGCACTACGCACCTCTGTATGTTTGCATAAGCATTACACATGCACCAATTTAAATTGTCTTCGACCATTCCGATTTCCGTTTTTTTTAATATGCTCTGACCTGCTGATTCCGCTGATTTAGCCCCTATAGTGCTGGTCTTCAACAGCTTCTGGAAATATGCTCTCAATATGGTTTTGATTTTGACATAACATTATGATTATCCGAAGTAGGGAAAACAAACAATCAACCTTTCCTGACTTCTATCTGTCTGGCACTGCCCTTAGTGTGTGCAGTGAGATCAAATATTTGGGCCATATTATCTCAAATGACCTATCTGATGATAAGGACATGTATAGACAGTGCCGGAAGCTGTACGCTCAAGCGAACATGCTGTGCCGTAAATGTAGCTGGTGCTCAGAAGCTGCGAAGATCTCTCTCTTCAGAGGTTTTTGCACACCACTGCCCACCTGTGGTGTCACTACAGACAAGGCAGCATCAGACGCCTCAAAGTGGCTTATAACGACAGCATGAGGCTGCTGTTTAAGGTCCCAAGAAGCTCTAGTGCAAGCCATATGTTTGTTAGTGTTGGGGTGTCTCTACCTGCTCTGCTGTGCTATGTAATCTTATGTTTAAATTCATATGTAGGGCATCTGAGTCAGTGAATGATATTATCTCTGTCATAACCAACCCCATACGCAGTTCTGTCCGGTTCTCCTCTAGATTGTGGAACCATTGGCGCACATGTTTGTTTAGAATCTGATCTTTGTGGAATGCTCTTTTTTTCTTTTCTTGTATGCCTTATTTATTGTACTGTGCTGTTTTTATTGTGCTATGAACCTCCTTTTGGTCTGAAATAAAGGTTTGAATTTAATTTAATTGAACTGAATAAGCGACATCAATTAGTAGTTGGTGGTCAATTATACTTATAATATATTATACTTATTATAAGTTACTTGGTTCATATTACTCCACATTATTAAATTCAACAATAATAAACGTCATGAGACATCACATTTCCAAAAACAACTGATCCACTCAAAAGTATTAAAATTACGTTTCAACCAAATCCACAATTTAAAAACACCTAATTGCATTGAACAAAATGCATTTTATTTTTTAAATGTCATAGAGTATTTGCAGAACGATCACCAACCTCCGTTTTCCTGACGACATTGATGGGCTAGCAGGAGAAGAAAAATAACTTGCCAGCCTAGTGGAAAGGCTTGACAGCACCTCCCGAGCCTACGGAATGGAAATCAGTGCAGAAAAAACAAAGCTGATGACTAACAGCAACAATGGCATCATCTCAGACATCAAAGTCAATGGACAAGCAATTGACACTGTGTCCAGCTTCAAATACCTTGGAGTGATCGTGTCTGACAAAGGTTTCCAAGCAGGAAGTCCTTGCCAGAATAGCACAAACAACTGCTGCCCTGACGCAACTCAAGCCCATATGGAAGGACATAAACATCAGTCTGGGATCAAAAGTGAGATTACTGCACTCACTTACAGTCATCTCAATATTCCTATACATGTGCGAATCATGGACCCTTACAGCAGAACTACAGCAGAGAATACAAAGTATGGAAATTAGATGCTACATACGAGTCTTGGGCATCTCTTACACCAGGCACATTTCAAACAAGGAAGTCCGGCAAATGATCAGCCAAGCCATCGGTCCTCACGATGACCTGCTTACCACTGTGAAAAAGCGAAAACTGAGGTGGTACGGACACATCACCAGATCATCAGGCTAAGACTATCCTGCAAGACACTGTACAAGGAGAAGGGAAGCGGGGGAGACAAAAGAAAAGTGGGAGGATAACATCCAAGAGTGGACTCAATTAAAACTCTGTGAAACATTGAGAGCTGCCGAGGACAGAGAGAGATGGAGAGAGCTTGTCAAGAGATCATCTGTGGTGCCCCAACGACCCTCCGGGGTTATGGGATAGGTGAAGGTGAAGAGTATTTGGAACATTAGTAAAACAAGTACAATTCTGAAGACTAGATGAAGACTGGACAATGTGTGGTGTGTTTATACCAGTGGGCAACAGAATTAGGGAATGTATGAGGCCAGTCCTGAAATTCCATTAATTCGAAAGTCCGCAGTGAGGCGCACGTCAGGTCCGGAAGTGACGACACGTACATTGGCTCCAATGTAAAAATGAGCCGACTTCTCTCTCATTCTGTGTCTTAAATAAACATTTTCCGAATGAGCTTATGGTCTGAATAAACAGTTTCAAGTCTTTTTCATGCTCTCCTGGGCTCCGTTTTCTAAATTATGGTCCCATTTCGAGTAAAAGAGCCGATAAAAATTATAACTTTGGGGGCGGGATTTTCTTTGATTGACAGCAGCCACAGGAAACCAGATGATCCCAACCAGTTGCCAAGGCAGGCTAGTTAGCTAGCTAGCAACGTAGCCAGAGATTAAAAGTAAAATAACAGAAACAGCGTTACCTTTATGATATTTTTAATGATGTTAGTAGACACACGTAACAGTATAGATCCCCATTATGAGGTCTGTTGATCAAAAGAACACCTAACGCTATATCGTTATGTAATGTGACTTGTGACATGATCACCACATTTCAATAAGTATAACGTTTTTGCACATTTGAATGCTGCTGGTCGTTTGTTTAATGCTGTATATATTGGACATTTAAAGCTGTTACACAATTGTGTTGAGGTAATTCCGCAAAGCTCAGTTAAAAATATAACGTGTAACACTTAAAACAATCAAATGTAAATGTTTCACAGCAATACAGTCCAGCCCATGGTGAGCTAATTGTTTGAATTATATCGAAATATATTTGCATGGTGTAGCAGACGTTACAATAATATGACAATATAAGCCAGTTACCCTAGCTAGAGAGAGTAATTTCAGCCCACCAGATATCACCATATTTCATTTCAATAAATATTAAAGCATTCATTGATTGAAGCAGACTGCTGGTTTCTCCGTCGTCATGTCCTCTGGTCCAATCTTCGGTTCGTAGTTTGTGTTCACTCGACATCAACAATCTTATACATGATAATATACAACAAGGCTATCTTTGTTGACAATGTTTATTGACAAAAGCATTAAAACAAGCAAATATAACAATATTCTCCGGTCACTGGCACTAGCTACAACTTGTTCAAAGCAAATCTCTCATGTCAGCATTTGGCTTGTGTGTTATTGCAATTTCCTATGTTGAAACAACTGATCAGCAGTAACATGTAGTTTAGCGTTAATCTCAGGAGAACAGAATATTATAGCTTTGATCTTCACAAATCATGATCCTCTGTTGTGTAGTTTAGCGTTAATCTCAGGAGAACAGAATATTATAGCTTTGATCTTCACAAATCATGATCCTCTGTTGTGTGTGTCCCATCTGGTACTGGACGGCGGCTACCCCTGGAAGAAACGAATTAGACACTGTTAATCACTGTATAACGTTAACGTTTGCTTACCCAACACTACGTGCGATTGGTAAATACTGTAAATGCAGAGGTGGATAAACTATCCAGAGGAGTTTAACCCCCTTGTTCCCCCTCATTGATTGATAGTTAATCTAACCTCTAACGTTAGCTAGATATATAACGCTATAGCTGGTAGATCATATGAGTATGCTTTGAGTCTGCCTCATCTCAAAGAGGTAACCTAGGTAAACAGAACTGCGTTTGTTTTCTGTCTACGTCCGTATCTGTGCAGCATGCAATACTGTTTAACGTTGTATAATGTTAGTCTAACCGTAGTCCTCCTGTAATGACAAATGGACATGTAGCTAGCGTTAATGTCATGCTATCTAATTAGCGTTACGTTAGAAAATAAGATTACCTCGATTTTGTGGAAGATAGGAAGATGCAAGCGGCAGGCTGGTGACGCCGCGCGAGGTCTGGAGGAAATAATACTCTGGTTTTTCTTCGGGCTACTGTATTCACTGTAAGAGAGCAATGGAGCAAGGCTAGCAATAGCAACTAACGTTAGCAACATTTGTTAGCCAAGCTAACGGCTAGCAGGGAAAATAACATGAACAAGATGGATGCCGTGGCGGAGGAAACCCTCCCCCGAGTCCCGTCCACGCTCACGCCCTTTCCTGTTTTCCCGGCTCCAGGTTTGAACAGATTTCCCACAATGCAACAGGAAAATCCATTCATCCAATCAAACGAAATCAAACAATATCGGGAAATGAGCTTCATTTTGCCGTGTCAAAAACATAGCTAAGGTGGTACATTTACTGTCAATGGTTTATACTATTATACTTTTATATTATATATTTTTTTATAAACATTGCTCTGCACAGCCCAAGACAGCTTCCAATTTTTCTCGAAAGTGACACAATCAACGCAATCTACCAACCAACTTCCTGTCTCAGTCCAAGCTAACACAAGGTAAATTGACACAGCTACACTTTATTTTGAAGGCAGGACAGCACAACTTCCTGTCTCGTTCCTAGCTAACTCAAGGTAAATTGACAGCTTTAATTTGAATGCAGAACAGCCAAACTTCGTGTGTTGTACCTAGCTAACTCAAGGTAAATTGACACAGCTACGCTTTAGTTTGAAGGCAGAACAACTCAACTTCCTGTCTCGTTCCTAGCTAAGTCAAGGTGAATTGACACAGCTATGCTTTAGTTTGAAGGCAGAACAGCCCAACTTCCTGTCTCGTTCCTAGCTACAGTAACTCGAAGTAAATTGACACAGCTACGCTTTAGTTTTAAGGAGAACAGCCCAACTTCCTGTCTCGTTCCTAGCCAACTCGAGGTAAATTGATACAGCTATGCTTTAGTTTGAAGGCAGAACAGCCCAACTTCCTGTCTCGTTCCTAGCTAACTTGAGGCAGCTGACAGCGCCAACAGGGTGGAGCCTTGCTACACCCAGCAGCAGTAGCTACTTATTTCCACCGCTGGTATTAGCGCAGCCCCGCCCAGCTCGACTCACTTTTTTGTCTTATTCCAACGGTCAAAAACCTGGACAGCCCGGGTTGAGTCGGGGTTGAGTGTCTATCTATTGGCTCATTTCCACCACATTTTACTGCCCTGCACAGCTCGTCACCACTCGGCTCTAATCGTTTCGGCTCGATGGACGTTTTAATTCCACCGCGGATCATCTGCCCCCACCCACCCCCGCCCCCGCATATCTGTCCTTCGCTTATAGCCGAAGTAGGCTATAACATAACGTTACAATTAAATCCATCCACAGAACTTTTAAACTGTTTATGAAATACTGGTGCCTCTAAATGACCTACAGTGTACATGGGCGAATGTGACAATCGGCCAGGAGAATGGATATCACTTTGTAGTTAGTCAAACTCAGGCATGCGCTGCGCTGCGCGCGGACGGAAGAGGCGCAACAGAGTGAAGCCTCTACCCCGCGGCCTCTCACCAGGCAAGACCGCGGCTTCACCAAACACCCGCTGCGGCCTAGCGGAGCGCTGCAGCTCAACTAACTACAGGAGCTTGCTGAGCAGCGGACTTTTTTCACTCTGAAAACAATTGAAACCACCGCCACGACTTTATTTCACCAGAGGCGAAGGCAGCAACACAAAGACTGATGGAAATAACATAACAGAAGAGAAGGTAAGCCCACTAAACTGGTATGCAGCGCATTGACAGTCAGTAGATAGAGTAAACACGATTCTGCCTGGCCAATCAGTCGTCTACAATGTTTTCACGTCACCGTATGAACCCGGGTTCACAGAATAGAACCTCGACGAAGCAGGTACGAAAAGTAGCACGACTCGACCCCAATACAACCCGGGCTGGGACAGTTTAAACCGGTGGGATGAGACAATTTATCGAGTCGAGCGGAGCGGGATCGCGCTACTACCTATGGTGGAAATGAGCCATATGTCTATGGTTGAGTCATGCTAGTTTTAGTCCCTGCTTTGTCAGGGTTCCAGGGCTGTGGACCCGATACCATACGGTGATGTGAAAACACTGCAGACGACTGATTGGTCAGGCAGAATCGTGTTTACTGACTGTGTCTGGATACTGTCTGTCAATGCTGGATACCAGTTTAGTGGGACTTACCTTCTCTTCTGTTATTTCCATCAGTCTTTTGTGTTGCTGCCGTCGGCTCTGGTGAAATAAAATCGATCTCCTTGCTCAGCCTTAGTTGTGTGTTACGTCGGCTCCGCTAGGCCGGAGGGGGGGGTTTAGCGGAGCCACGGCTTTTCCTGGTGAGTGGCCGCCGGGCTGGTGGCTTCTCTTCTCCCTGTAGCGCAACCCCCACCCCCCACGCAGCGCATGTATGTAAATAACAAATTGATATCTGTAACTGGCCGTTGGCTTGTGTAAACAGGAGGCAGAGAGTCTCAAACTGATGCTCCACGATTTATTGGATCTCTTCAGACACCGTAGTAGACACCGTGAAAACCGCTCACCAAGGGTGTTAATCGAGGCTTTATAGATGCATCTCATGACATATTGGCACACTCAAATGATTTACATTTGGTTTCTTTCATCTTCCTTCTAGTATGTTGCAGTTTCTCAAACTCTTACATGTGTTCTGTCTGCCATCAGCACACGAATGAGGCCACCATCACAGGTGGTGATGTCCCCTCTGCATGCAATATAAAAAAAAAAAAACACAATTTCAGACGGAAGCCCGTCTTTATTGTCACACGAACACACTACAACACATGCATGCGGCCACAACACACATTCATGCTGACGGTGGCCGGTGAAATATGTCCTCTGCATTTGACCCATCCAGGCTTGTCCTTAATTTCCTCCGGGGGGCAGGCCAGGATAACCTGACGCTGCCAGATGGACGGTATAGCTCCACATAGGTTTCACTAAACCAGTCGATCTGGGTTTGAAGTCACCAGACCCGCTGACGGAGGCGGGCACTTTGTCCAAGCTACTTGGCAGGTGATTGGATGACCCATCTGTCTATCACCGCTGGTGGGTGTTAACTTCAACCAATCAGATCGCGGAAGGTGCCTGTGGATGATCTCCGTGGTATTCATTGATTGAGTCCTCGCGGTCGTAAAGTCACCTTCGAAGCATTTAGTTAGATTATAACGAACTAGTTGTGTGGCTTAGCCTTCCCAAATGTTGAGGGTCGTTTTTTAGAATTTAATACATAGAATTGGGAACATTACATTCAATTTCATTCAGACTGCCTGTCACTTCCGCGATGTTGACGAGTGAAAAGAACTACAAAGACCATGTACCCACTACTTGCCCAGACGAGCCTGCCCGCCTACGGCCGCCGCTGATTCGTCGGCCCGGCAATGGCCGGCATGGCTCGACCAATCATCTTAAACTGCCTGTGCGGGTCCAGACCGTCACGGAGAACCAAATGAAATGTGAGTTCACGTGACGGGCGGTTTACCAGGCTAAGGCCAGGAGCAGTGGTCGCTTTTTCTTTCCAGCGCACGGGGACCATCATTGGACCATCATTGTACCAACTTCAGATGTTGTCGTCACTGGTCGGATGACAATCTTCTGGATGTTTTTGGTGGGGGGTTATGTACGGAGGAACCCCCTGGGGGGTACGGGGAGAACATGCAAACTCCACACAGAAAGGCCCTTTCGACGAGATAGCCCACCTGGGCAGTAGGCACTGAAGATATGGGGGGGTCACAACTCCAGCGCCCACAGCGTCCCAGGCGAGAATCGAACTCAGGACCTTCAAGCTGTGAGGCGACAGCGCTACCGACTGCGCCACCGTACCCCTATATATATAGGGGTATATATATATATATACCAACAATGTCTGCTATCTTGTGGAAACCACAGGTAAATATGCAGTTGAATTGTTGAAAGTTCAATCAATGGTCCAAATAAAAACTATTTAAGTAACAAAATAACGTGAGACTAACCTTTGTTTCACAGACACGGCCACTTTTTCCAATCACAGACACAGGTTGATCCATTATAGAGTACCGCAGGCCAGGGATGACGTATTTTTGTAGGCTTACCCAGAAATCGCTGCCATGTTGGTTGGTTCATAGGGGGAAAAGGCTATGAGATTTCAGAATGGGGATTTCGGTTAAATGCATCAAATAATGTCTGTGGTTAACACAAGCTTATGGGAGTGGTAATTTGTGTTCAGCAGGATAATCTTCACAAATGTGAACCACTCTTATGACTTTGGAAGCGTCTGAAAATCGCATAAAACAACACATTTACGCTTCAAAAGTCATAAAAATGGTCCTCGTCTGTGAAGATGATTCTGCTGAACACAAATTACCACTCCCATAAACTTTTGTTAACCACAGACCTTAATTCACCGAAATCTCTATTCTGAAATCCCATTCACTTTTCCCCTTACAAACCTATGGTCGCTTTCACATATAAGCTGGTGGACTCGGTGCGATTTGGGGGGGTGAAGTTGCAACATTGTTTAATTTTTCATTTGGTCCGGTTCGCTTTCACACATGCAATTTGTCAAGCGCACCAAACTTTCTGAACAATGTCACATGGTCGAAACAGTTACATTTACATTACATTACGTCATTTGGCAGACGCTTTTATCCAAAGCGACTTACAGTAACACACTTTTTGTCAGCAATAGAGCAATCAACTATGGAGCACAGTCTATGACAACTACAAATCCTGAAGGAACAGTGGTACGAGTTTTAGTTTAGGGTTTTTTTTTTTTTTTTTTTTTTTTTTTTTTTATATATTAAATAAAGAGAGAGAAAGAAGAGAGAGAAAGAAGTTAGATCAAGAAGGGCCCAGGTGGAGCCTGAAAAGGTGAGTCTTTAGTCTTTTCCGAAAGATCGGCAGTGATTCAGCAGTCCTGACCGAAGGTGGCAGCTCGTTCCACCATTGGGGTGCCAGGGAGGAGAAGAGTCGAGATCGGGATGAGCGACTTTTGAGCGCCCGTAGCGAAGGAGGAGCGAGGCGCCCTGCACTGGTAGAGGAGCGAAGGGAGCGGTGAGAGGTTTGGAACCTGACCATAGATTGCAGGTACAGGGGAGCTGACTGGTGTACTGCCCTGTAGGCCAGTACCAGTGTCTTGAATTTGATGCGAGCTGAGATGGGAAGCCAGTGGAGGTCCCTGAAGAGGGGAGTGACATGAGAGAATTTGGGTTGGTTGAATACCAGACGGGCTGCAGCGTTCTGAATGAGCTGAAGCGGTCGGATGTCGGTGGCAGGTAGGCCAGCCAGGAGCACGTTGCAGTAGTCCAGGCGAGGGACGATAAGTGACTGGACCAGGAGTTGAGTCGCTTCTCTTGTGAGGAAGGGACGGATTTTGCGGATGTTGTAGAGGGAGAACCTACAGGAGCGTGCTGTCGCAGCTATGTTGGCAGAGCAAGACAGCTGGTTGTCGAGGATCACCCCAAGGTTCTTAGCTGTTTGGGAGGGCAGTACAGTGGTGTTTTCGATGGAGATGGAGAGATCTGTGAGAGGACAGTCTTTCCCTGGGAGGAAGAGTAGCTCTGTCTTACCAAGGTTGAGCTTGAGGTGGTGGGCAGACATCCAGTCGCCAATGTCCTTGAGACATGCAGAGATGCGAGCCTCGATTTGAGTGTCGGAGGGGGGGAAGGAAAGGAAAAGTTGGGTGTCATCAGCATAGCAGTGATAAGAGAAGCCATGAGAAGAGATCACATAGGCAAGAGATCTGATATAGAGAAGAAAAAGTAACTCACTCGTCACTAGGGGTGTCACAATATATCGTCCCACGAAATTTCGCGATAGTAAAACGTCACGATATGTATCGTTGAGATGAAATCTCATATCGCGGATTTTTTTTTTTTTTTTTTTTTTTTTTTTTTTTCAAAAAATAGACTAAGAAACGTCTTTGTTTGTTGAAGTTCAATGTGTGGAAAGTAGTTCAGTTGAACAAGTCTCTGAAGAGACACATGAGAAGTTATACAGGAGAGAAACCATTCAATTGAGTTTCTGGCAAAACTGTTTACTTGACAGGAAAAACTGAAGATGCATAAAAAATAGACTAAGAAAAGTCTTGTTGTTTGAGTTTGAAGAAAAACTGAAGATGCATAATGAGAATTTATACTGCTGAGAAACCTTTTAGTTCAAAGTAAATCTAAGTGACGGTGTAACTCATTCTATTTCAAGATAAGCCTTATCTCCAATCTCATGTTTTTTCTAGTTGTTATTGTAATAACAATTTCCCACAACAGCATGTTTTGTATTTGTGCATTTCAAATAAAATACTACTTTTCCAGTCATATATTGTCATTATTCAAGTTTAAAAAAATATTGTTAAAATCGTATCGTATCGTATCGTTATCGTGAACCCAGTATCGTGATACGTATCGTATCGTGAACTGAGTGTATCGTGACACCCCTACTCGTCACTCGTCTATTGGAAATAATATAGAGGGGAAATATCTCCTCTTCTGCCGCCTTGCCTGCTGAGGGCTGACTGCACACAAGTGAATCCGCGAAACGCAACCCATGATAGAGAAACACCACCTTTATGCAATCTTGGGATTTCTGGTTTTACTTTGGTATTACTATCAAATACATATTTTACAAGAATGCACCCAATATGAGCAGCAGATGACGAGGCAGCGAGCTGTTGGGTCCAACATCATTCTGCAGATGAGACGAGACGAGGGAGGCAGCACAGTACGCACCGACTGTGTTCGCGCCGCAGTGTTTTGCTTCCTTCTACCGCCTTCTACTCATGATGCACTGCCTTTCCTATATTTGCTCTTGTGTTTGGTTCGGTTTGCTTTCACACCACAAACGAACTGCGCTAGAGTTCACTTGCAAACAAACCGAGACCCACGTCTTCAGGCGGACCAGAGTTTGCTTGTTTGTTCCGCAACAGAGTTCGTTTGCGCTTTCACACCACCCCAAACGAAGCGCACTATCCGAGGAAACGAACTCTGGCGCGGTTAAAGCAGACCAAACAGCTTATTTGTGAAAGCGACCTAAGTGCTACTTAGTGGACTCATTCCTGCGGTACTCTATGTGCTCACCCTCACTGGGTTGCTCTCTGTCTATAAACGCGGGGGAGGGCAACATCACACACGGAGGAGTGTGCCATCGGTCCGTCACTGGAAAAGGTTGGAAACAGCAACACAGAGAGGCGTCATGGCTTCCTTCACTGCTCACATCAATATCACTCACCTCTCTCTCTCGCTAGATATAGGCTATAATAGTGGTTTGCGGGCATCAGGTAGCCTAGACCTTTATTTAACATTTAGTGACTTTAAGTAAAAACTAAATTATAGATTTAAAAAATTACTCCAAAAACCTACAAGTACACCAAAAAGATACTAAATTACCGTAATTTGAGCAATTAGTTGCTTTCACCTGGCTAATCCATCAGAGAACTTCACATGTAGCTTTAGCTAATTGCTCCCTGCTAATGTGACCTCCATGTTGCCAAATCTCGTGAGAGTGTGCTGCCGAGACAGAGACAGGTCTTGAACAAAGTTAATTTTCTCCTGATCTGTCTGCTGAAAAATGCCATTTTAGTGTCAGAATGTTCAATGTGGCTTGTGGAAAATGGGCCCAATATTTACTTTGATGATTATGGAGCAAAATAATCTGTCATAATCTGAGATCACGTTAACTTCTCCCATTAACTCCAATAGACTCAGGACCTGCTAGTCTCCTTTGGGGGCGTGGCAGTGGTGTGGGAAGTGACTGGAAGATGCACTGTCTCTATAATCCATTGTCTCTGGCAATGTTTCACCGTGCAATAGAATGTTTCTGTTGGTGAAAAGTATGTGTGTGTCTGTGTATATTGAGACTCTGCTCCTGTATAGAGTTAGATTCTCTGCCGGAACCCGAGCCCGCGAGGGGCCGGGTCGGGCCGCGCCGCGCTTGTGGTCAGATATTTAAATATTTGGGGTAATATTTGGTGTGATAATCAGAATGTGTTAAGCTGTGTTCACACCGAGATATTTATTTTTCGCTCTGTCGCTTGATTCAACCCTTTGGAATCACTCTGTCGCTCTGTTTAAATCGCTCATCAACAGGCACACGAATCGACGGACATGTGGGGGAAATAACGTTACGCAATGTCATGCTGTTTGTCCACTACGAGCCCCTGTCGTTGTTTACAAGCTAAGCCTATCAGCGTGCTCCTAACGCGAGGTCCATACCGGTAGTACAGACTTCACTTCATGTCAGCTGTCAGCCTGTCAATGTGGTTTGTTGCCACACAATAAACCAGTGGTTTGTTCCAAGCCAGTGTGATCCTTGACTCGCTCTCACACGGCAGCCAATCAGTGTTGAACAGCGAGCGACTGATGCCAGCGTATTTTCGCTCGAGTTGGGATATTTCATCTCGGGCGACGAGCGTAGTTTCTCCCTATCGCTCTGTCTCTGCCGCTCGGACGCCCAGCGATTTTTCTCCCGGGCGAATATACGCTCAATCGCTCGTTTGCATTGACTTTGTATGTAAACTCGATGCCAGCGAAAAACTTTAATAGGTCGGTGTGAACGCAGCTTTAAGATTATACACAAGATTTTAAGGTTAGATTTTAACCTTGAAATCTTGTGTATTCATAAGACTGAACAGACAACAGGGTTATAGTTTAGATAAACAGCCAACTTACTAAGAACATTTCAGGTTCGAGTCGGGCCCATAAATGCAGCCAATGGGACAGGCCGGGTTGGGCTCAGACAGAACGGGCTCGGGTCGGGCCAGGCCTGTTTTTTTGGGCCCGATCTAAGCTCTACTCCTGTAGCTAATGGCTAGCAGCTGATGTTAGCAGCCAAAAACAGCTGATACCGGCATCACAAACAGAGAGAGATGCTTTGTGGGGTTTTTTTATGTTGTATGTAGGCCTGTCTTTTTTATGGACCCTAGAGTCCTGCACGGGTCCAATTTTGCAAACCCGTGCCCGCCCAGACCTGTCAATATAAGACCCGTGCCCGCCCTGTTACCCGTGATTATCTCAAAATCAAAACCGGCCCTGCCAAGACCCGTTAATATAAGACCCGTGCCCCGACCCATTACCTGTGATTAATCACACAGGCTACAAACAACTTTGAACCAAACCAAACTGCCCCCGGTTCACACAGGAGGCGAACAGCAGTCTTTCTAGCTGAGACTCATCACCTGTAACGTTAGCATTAGCAGCTGCTAACGTTAGCTCAGTAATCAGCTGGTCAGCACTTCTATCCGACAATACAGTGTTGTGCAACAAGCAGACTTACCAGATATTTCCAATACATGTCCTGTATAATCCACACTGTCTTTATGATCACTGTTCTGCTGACAGAAATGCACTTTTACAACGTCCAACTAACGTTAACTTCTCCACCCAGACTTGCACTTTCCCCATATTGTCGTTATGGAAACCAGACAGCATCTTGTTGTCTCCAGTCTAACACGTTCACTCCGCGGCAGAGTCCTGCACCGGGTCGGGGTTCCGCAGGGCCCCGCCGGGTACCCGCAAAAAAACGCGGGGGGCGGGTAAAAAATACACTTCTGTAAATTGGTGGGTCGGGCGGCGGGTAAAAATTAATAAATGCGGACGGGCGGCGGGTGGAACAACGACAACGTACAGTATGAGCCTTGGGGATGTCTGGCAGCTGGTCTGACTCGAACAGGAGAAAAGTTTCTGACGCACGTTTTCGCTAATTTGTTTACATAACCGGCATCGTTTCAAGTATGCGCATACTGTGCAATGTGTGATGCTATATGGACTGCACAAAACATTCAAAACTCAGCTGCGGTCAAGGTGATTGATTGGAGACAATACGAGTCGGACAGATAAGTAGGCTAACGTTAGCTTCCAGTCAAACATACACACTGGCTGTTTTCATAGCAACAGGCAACAACAGGTCATGGATGGATAGCGTGAAAGTGGAGAGGTCTCATCCCAACGTGGATTTACGTTCCTCCAACAGCAATCATAAAGGCAGTATGGATTATACCGGAAATATTGGAAATAGCTGGTAAGTCACTTTGCTTGCTGTAACTGTCTGTGTGTCTGATAGCAGAGCTATCCAGCTGGTTAGTGAGCTAGCAGCTGCTAAAAGCTAATTAACGTACATCAGCTGACGAGTCTCGGCCAGAAAGACTGCTGTTCGCCTCTCGTGTGAAACGGTGGCAGTTTCGTTTGGTTCACTACAAAATGTTTGCACTGCAGATTAACGGTTATTATATATATGCGGTTCCGGGTCGGGGGGCGGGTCTCATGTCTGCGGGGCGGGGTGGGTTGCGGTACTGATTGATCATATGTGCGGGTTCGCGGAGCGGGGTCGGTACTGCACGTCGCGGGGCCGGGCGGAACCGGGTCTTGAAAATCAGACCCGCGCAGGACTCTGCTCCGCGGGCTGAGTTTTGAATGTTTATGTTATACAGTGCTAGCCTGGTGAACCAGTCGGTCACGTGAACTCACATTTCATTTCGTTCTACCAGACCGTCTGGCCTTAAGCTTTCACGCAGTGTTTGCAGTGGGCGGAAGTTGGGTGGGTGTACTTGCCTTGATAACTTCTTCAGCCAATCAGCGTTGGATCCAGTCAAACCCAAATCCACTTGGGAGAAAGGCAAAAACATATTTTCCGCCGAGAAACTCCACTGTTGCATACTCCTGTACTTGTTTAATTGTTGTTATTGCGTCTATTTCTGCAATAACTGCACTTTACGGCTGTTTAAACTCGACGAACGTTGATGTTACTCCTCAAGGCGGACAGGCAAGGAGGCAGCCATTATTGTTCTGCTAGCAGCATTCCTGATTGGCCGGTTACGATGTCAGCTACGAGGCGGGTCGCTGATTGGCTAGAACACTTTGCAATTTCTGCAAATACTCTCCCAGGGCTTGAGGCCAGACGGTCTGGTAGAACTAAATGAAATGTGAGTTCATGTGACCGACTGGTTTACCAGACTAGTACAGTGCAGTCTGTAGCATCAAACAATGCAGTATGCATACTTCAAACATGTCGGTTATGTAGAGAAACAAAGCGGAAAACTGTTTGACAGGGGGAGAAAGTAGCCTACTCTCTCTCCTCTTGCCTCTGTCTGCCTAACCAGACTGACTTCCGTCAACAACAACACACACACACACACACACCCACACACAGACACAGCGCCCACGTCATGCACCAAATTACCATAAGACTGTGAATTCAGTCTGAACGCAAAAACATACATGGCTCTACGTTGTTCTCAAGTGCCCATACCTGTGAATTTGTAGAAGTCTATTTTTTACCTGTTACACAAAGCTTTTGTGGGTAACCTGTCGGTCCCCGCACACACTTCTCAGAGTGAGTGATAGTGAATTGTGCAAAGGAATTAGACGTCCTATCCATGCTATCTTCTCAATATACCACAGCTCTGAACCAATCAGATTACTTGTTTTGAGCTATGTGTTTTATAATCAGTCATATACCATGTATTTCTGTGTGTGATGTATTGCTGTGTGTGTGTGTGTGTGTGTGTGTGTGTGTGTGTGTGTGTGTGTGTGTGTGTTTGTGTGTGTGTGCCCTCTACAGAAGGTGTAATAGCCTGCAGATAGAGCAGCAGCAGCAGGGAAACAGGCCTCCAGCTCCAGATAACGCTGCCTCCAACTTCCCTCTGATAAAGACTCTGTTTATTTACATTTAAATAAGGCTTGCTCACCCCCCCCTCTCTCTCTCTCTCTCTCTCTCTCTCTCTCCCTCTCCGTCTCCTCCTTCTCTACTTGCTCTCTCTCTCCTCCCTCTCTTCTTCCTCTCTCTCTATTTTCTTCCCTCTTCACATCCTTTCATTTTGAGTGAATTCAAGCGTCAGAACGCAGAGGAATATTTCCATTTGGCGTGAATATATTACAGACGATATGACTGCTGTGTTAATGTCTGCAGGGCGCTAATGTGGCAGCAGACAGATCAGGGAGAGAAGAGGGTGAAGGGATGTTGGTCGGTCGGTCGGTCGGTCTGTCTGTCTGTCTGTCTGTCTGTCTGTCCGTCCGTCCGTCCGTCCGTCTGTCTGTCTGTCGGTCCGTCTGTCTGTCTGTCCGTCTTTCTGTCTGTCTGTCTGTCTGACGGTCCGTCTGTCTGCCTGTCTGTCTGTCTGTCTGTCCGTGGAGGCAGTGAGGTGCGACAGGCAGAATTGAAGTGTGAAGCCTCCGGCCAGAGCAGAGGGAGAAGAGACCAGGGCGAAAGGGTAAAATGTGACAGAAAGACAGATGGATAGAGAGTCAAAGAGAGAGGGAATGAAGGAGAGAAAATGGGATAGGAAGATGGAGAGAATAAAAGAGAAAGAGAAGGAAGGAAGAGGGAAGAGTAAAACGGGATGAAAGAAGTATAGAGTAAAAGAGAGAGAAAAGAAAGGAGGTAAAGGTTAAAATGGTTCACTGAATGTGAATTCGTAAATTCATGTGGCGAGATTACAGACAAAGTCAATGCAAATTATGCCAACAAATGCCATTTCGCCCTGGGCAGGCAAATAATGTGAAATTCACATCATTCACTTGAGGTGAAATTTTCCGATTTTGGCGAATAACGAATGATACAATTTTGGCTTTTGGTGTGAACGCAAGGTAAGAGAAGACAAAGGAAAGGAAGTAATGGAAAGGGTAAAACAGGACAGAATGAAGAATGGAGAGAGTAAATGGGGGAGATAAGGAAGGAGGGAAAAAGGTAAAAATTAGGACAGAAAGAAGAGAGAGGTAGAAAGAAAGAAAGAAAGAAAGAAAGAAAGAAAGAAAGAAAGAAAGAAAGAAAGAAAGAAAGAAAGAAAGAAAGAAAGAAAGTGAAGAGAGAGAGGTGAGGATGAAAGGACCAGATGCAGGGAAAGCCTATACCAGGGTGGTCAAACATACGGTCCGGGGGCCAGAACCGGCCTGCCAAAGGGTTCAATCCAGCCTGCAGGACGATGTGTGAAAATTGCACTGAGAAGTCCTTCAATAAAGAATTTCAAGCTTAGGATTTGACACGTATAGATGCACTTGTGAAGGCTAAGAGGTCCCAGGTTCCAGGAGCAAGTGAAGTAGCCTATTCATGTTTTCTGTGTTCATTACTGAATGTAAACTATTTTCATTACCCTTGAATATAGAAGAATTGCACAGTTGCCGTCAATTGTAATGCAGTTACAGACAGTACATTTTTATTAGACCTATGGTAGCTGAGATAACCTTATGTGAAAATGTGTTCTTAAAATAAAATGTACCTGTAGGCCTAATTCTTTACACTAGAAGACCAGGAACATTTGGAGGTGTTGTTATTTATAGGTTATTATTATATAGATTTTCTTTGTCTGGCCCACTTGAGACCAAT
Source organism: Poromitra crassiceps (assembly GCF_964638095.1). Classification (NCBI taxonomy): domain Eukaryota; kingdom Metazoa; phylum Chordata; class Actinopteri; order Beryciformes; family Melamphaidae; genus Poromitra; species Poromitra crassiceps. The sequence goes on along the minus strand of NC_139625.1, from coordinate 46,990,192 downwards.
TGTGTCCCATGTGGCCCATCGACTAAAATGAGTTTGACATCCCTGGCATAGACTAAAAATATGTTTATTTATGGACATATTTATGTATTTATGAACATATTTATGTATTTATGAACATATGCATTTATTTATTTATTTATTTGTTATGTTTTCTGCCTGACAGTGAGATAGAAAGAGAGATATAGATAGGGAGAGAGAAAGGTGACAAGTTTCTCAGATGTAGGCAGGTAGCCTACAGTCTTCTGCCTAATTCTGCCTCAGGCCATTTCAAGCTGTTTGGAGCAATAATAATGCTTTTGTAGGCTAATACAATAGGGCTTATTGTACTGTAGCCTATATATTTCTATATTTTCTTCATTCAGTTTAGGCTAAAGCAAATATTCCCATTTTTGTTTGCCGTGCATCACCCAGGCGGGTGCTACACATCGGTGGCGGATTAGTTGAGTTCCCTCCCCCTCCCTCCCCTGATGTGTGAAGCTCTTTGAGTGTCTAGAAAGGCGCTCTATAAATCCAATCAATTATTATTATTATTATTATCATTATTATTAGCCAGAGAGACCAAGGCCCAATCCCAATTATTTTCTTAACCCTCAATCTTAACCCTCAAGCTCAACCCTCAATCTTAGTAGCCCTCAAAACTAAGTGTTAAGGGCTATCTTGCGACTTTAAAATGGAACAGCCCTTAAAGGCATGATACGTCTTCAGACTGTGGGGGGCAGCAATATGCCAAAGCTCCGTCCAGTCTGTCAATTCAAAAGAAGAGGAAAAAAGCATCCCTAAATATTTCCTTGATAATATAGATGTAGAAATTACGATAACCATTGTATTATCTTAGTTTAAATGTCATTTTATGGATTTCCGTTTTGGAGCCTAACACATTTGTTGTTGCTAACTATCAATAGTCAGTAGCCGTGCTGAGGCCTGTACTACAAAGCCAGTTTAGTGGTTTAGCGAGGTAACTTCAGGTTTAAACCTGGTTTGGCCGTACTACAAAGCAAGTTAACTTCTTACCGACATATATTTCCATAGCAACTTATGCTTCACACTTAACCTGGTCCGTAGCAGGTTAAGTTGCAAGGATAAGATTAGACCTTAGATACACCGCCCACGAACCAATCGAATCAGCAGTTTGGAAAAATGGCCAACCCCTTTCTGGACTAGTTTCCCATCAAGGAAGGAGCACGAATTGTAATGTTGAATTAATCAAGGACTAAAGCCTTGCACTTGTTGCAGGCTACATTTTAATTAAGCCCTACTTACCACTTTGGAATATGTTTTTATATATTCATTTTTGTGCTCTCAAGTAGCCTAGATACGTTGTTTGACCCCGCCGATCGATTGCAGCTGAATAGTGAGTGGAGAAATATCACTAAACTGGCATAAAAAGGTTACATAAACGTCTCCAAAGCGCACGGTGCCGTGTGCGCAACGGAGCTGAGACTGACGTTGGGTTGGAATTAAAACTGTCATAGCCTACATGCTAGAATAGCCTACTACATCTAAGCAGTTTAATATGGGATCACCTGCACACAGGCGATCCCATATTAAGATGATTCATATCTAGGCTACTCCTGCATTTTGCAGTTGCAACTGTGTTGCTTTTGGCCTGTATGATGTGATTGAACTTCATATTTCCAGCATCATTATATGAAATATGGAGATATGCGACTCTGCTGACGATAGCCTATAGCCTATATGTGACCACGAAATAGGCTATTTTTTATAAATGAAATCTATGCCCGCACGTACCGTGTCAATTCAGTTCAGAAGCATTTATTTTATTTTATTATCATTCTTTTTTTTATTGATTAGCCTATAGGAATTATTCAGTCAGTGCGACTAAACACTCATGAGATCATTATTATTCATTGAGCCTAAATGGTCTATAGCTACATACCGATTTTGGACTGAGATAGATTACACATTGCTTCCACAAAAGACTGTAGATAGAGAGCTGTAGATAGCCTACGAAACCGCTCTTCAAAGAAATTACTGGTGTGGATAAAAGTGGTCTTTAGACAGTCATTCGGGAACAGACTAATAATATCCAACGCAGATTTTTTTTTGCGGATTCATTCAATGAGGAAATAGGCATGTCTGGCGCTTTGGTGGCGAAATCAAGCAAGCTGAATAACTTATGCATTTAGACAATCTGCAAATTTTTGCCAGCCCTCCTTTCGCCGCTTATTATGTGCAACAGTGTTGCCCTTTGTTTTTATTAGATGTTTAAAAACCTCATATTTCGTGAATATGAGCGTTTGCTCCTCAAGCGAGAAATATGCGGCTCTGCTGCTGCTGCTGCCAGTCAGACCTATGAGTCAGACGCAGCCGATGACGTGTTTGGCGTCTCCATGTTGTGATTGGTCAGACGTCGGAGAGAACGCCCTTTTTATGTGCACGAGCTGATGTGCACGAGCATTTTCATGTGCACGAGCCTAGAGCTCGATTAGAAAAACCTGGTTCCACTAAACGAGTGGCAAACGAGCTTCGTAGTACAAGTTAACTACAATCGAGCTGATCTGGTTTAGACAAACCAGATCAAGGGACAGATCCTGGATCTTCTAATACAACATTCGTAGTACAGGCCTCTGGTGCGGTCAAGCCATATTATTATTATTAACTAAACTAAACTAATACAATTGTTATCGTAATTTTTACATCTCTATTAACAAGGAAATACTTAACTTTGTAGGGCTGCTTTTTTCCTCCTTTCGCCGCCATCTTCCATCTGAATCTATCTAGCTGATGACACGCAACGGATTCTGGGATCGCACTCACTGCCAAGGGTGGTCCTGGAAAATCTCAAAAGTAAGGGACATACAGCCCTTAAACTTCACCCTTAACTCATCACACTGAGAATCGGGACAGCACTAGCACTTCGCGGGAGTGCGCATTTTCGAGACTGAGGGTTAAGATTGAGGGTTAAGATAGGAATTGGGATTGGGCCCAAAACTGTGTTTTGAACCAGGGTGTAAAGACGGGTATTTTAACATGGGGATGAACGGGAATGTGAACTCTCATTTGGAGCTAGCCTCAAGTGGCCATTCGGGGAACTACACTATTACTACTGCTTTTAGTATCACTTTGTCTGTCAAAGCTGGAGCTTGCCGCCTGAGGGAAAGATGAGAGAAATGGAGTGAAGAAGAGAGAGATGAAGATAGAACAAGTAGAGAGATATTACTGATTGAGTTACTTGAGAAATGGCAGTTCCAGATGAGGGGAGAGGGAGTGAGAGAGATAGAGAAAAAAGAGAGAGAAGAGAGAGGGAGAGAGAGACTCCTGTGTCAAATAAAGAGATAAGAATCTCACCCTCGCTCCTCCATCCCTCCATCTCTGTTTCGCTCCACAGAGAAAATGAGTGGGTATTCCACCAGGAAGGCGTAATACTCTCTCCCTCCTCTCTCTGTGTAAATCTGCTCCTGCATGTAATGATGTGGTGACTGTAATGACTGGACTGGGAACAGTTACTGGTCAACCTGAAGCGCCCCATCTCAGAGTCAAGATGGATTTATTGCTCCATATAGAGTTTTTTTGTTTGTTTATTGTTACGATCAAAAATGCTTGATTTAGCAGCTGCTTTTCAAAAGAATTGCAAATTCCCCCCCCCCAACACACACACACACACACACACACACACACACACCCTCCCACCCCGGTAATATTGAAGGGACTGGCAAAAATTACAAGTTGAGAGTGGGGGAAATGTCATCTTCCTTTTCCCCCCTCTTAACTATACCTAATTGCAAGTTTTCTCAAAAATTCCAAATGAATTTGCAAAGTTTTATGTGATTTTTTTTTTTGCTATAAAAAAAAATGCAAGTTTGCGGGAAAATGCAAGAAATCATGGGAATTTCGTAACTTCGCCGTTGATATGCACCGTTGGAATGACTGATATAGGTTAAAAAATACTATTGATGTTTTAATTAATCGCACGGGGGGGGGGGGGAATAAAAGAAAAAACAGCGCTGGTGTGTACTGGTCAAAATGATGAATGTCGTTGAATTGAAAATGGACTGGGTCAAGTCAAAGTAACTGGTTGAAATGGGGCGATTGCATTTGTGTGTGTGTGTGTGTGTGTGTGTGCGTGTTTGTGTGTGTGTGCATGTGTGCATTTGCGTAGGTGCATGCGTGTGTGTGCGTGTGTGAAACTGTACATTATCTATTAGTGCAGTGACCTCTCCTGTCTGTTTGAGCGTCTGGAACACTGGAGGTGGCGTGCGCTCGCTCTCTCTCTCGCTCGGCCCGACTCGCCTTATCCTCTGTGACTTGACACCAGGCCGAGATGCCGCGGACACGCCGCCTGCAAGATACAATAAATCAAGCGCTCCTCACACCTCTGTCACACATCTGAAAGCCTTTCACCATAATCTGACACATTTCATAGGTTTTATGCTAGGTCCTGTGTGTGTGTGTGTGTGTGTGTGTGTGTGTGTGTGTGTGTGTGTGTGTGTGTGTGTGTGTCTGTGTGTGTGTGTGTGTGTGTGTGTGTGTGTGTGTGTGTGTGTGTGTGTGTGTGTGTCTGTGTGTGTCAGGGAGACTTTCCATCTCTCACTGCCTCTGGCATTTCCTCTGGAGGGCCGAGAGAGAGAGGGGGGGAGGGGGCAGAGTCGGAGTGTGTAGGTGTGTCTGTGTGTAGTTGTGTGAGAGAGAGGGAGAGAGCTGGCATGGGCTCAAACTGGGCATACGTGCACTCTCTCCTTTTCCCTGTGTGTGAGTGAGTGAAGCTGACACACACACACACACACACACTGGGCATGCGTCCCCCTCTGTCACCCAACATGAGCCTGTGTTAAGCAGCAGAACAGTATAGGCAGCCTCTGTGTTATTAATGGCTCCACTTACTTTTGACTTTTGACTGTAAATGACGAGTCAGGGCTGGAGCTCTGAAGCAGAGCAGAGCGAGCTGGAGAATATACATTACAATAGAAACTGTTTTTAACTGTGTTTTTACCTCAACAAAGTATTTTACCACATCAACAATTTAAGTATCTTACCTCATCAACCAAGTATTTTACCTCATCAACAAAGTATTTTACCTCATCAACAAAGTATATTTACCTCATCAACCAAGTATTTTACATTAACCAAGTATTTTACCTTATCAACCAAGTATTTTACCTCATCAACCAAGTATTTTACCTCATCATCAAAGTATTTGACCTCATCAACAATGTAGGAAGGAGATTCAATGTTTTCACCGCTCATCCACCAGTGATGTGTAGCACCCACCTGGATGATGGAGCGATTTGAGGATTGGAACCTGACCATAGATTGCAGATAGGGAGGAGCAGTGTGGTGTACTCCACTGTAGGGGGCAGTCTGGTGTACTGCCCTGTAGGCGAGTACCAGTGTCTTGAATTTGATGCGTGCCGGGATGGGAAGCCAGTGGTCCCGGAAGAGGGGAATGACGTGAAATAATTGAGGTTGGTTGAACACCACACGGCCTGCAGCGTTCTGAATGAGCTGTAATGGTCTGATGGCAGTGGTAGAGCTGTCGCCTCACAGCTAGAAGGTCCTGGGTTTGATTCTCACCTGGGATGCTGTTAGCGCTGAAGGAATGCGTGCCCGTCCGCATGTCCTCGAGTGTCCACCGCCCGGGTGGGGTCGTCAAAAGGGCCTTTCTGTGTGGAGTTTGCATGTTCTCCCCATGCCCCCTGGGGGTTTCCTTCATATAGGAACCCCTCACCAAAACATGCAATATCCTGGTTGCTAATGTGGTGCCTCCTCTGGTCGTTAGGGGTGCCTGTTCGGAGGGAGAGGAACTGGTTGGAATAGCGTGAACCTCCCACGTCCTACCGGTGAAGCTTCCCCTGTCAGGTGAAAAGAAGCGGCTGGCTAACTGCCCATGTCTCGGAGGAAGCATCGAGCCAGTTTCGGCTCTCCCCAGATCGGCAGAGGGTGGAGCAGCAACCAGGATAAATAAATTAAATTAGCACTAATGGGGGATAAAAAAATTGGGGAAAAAATATTAAAGTAGTAATGGTCTGATGGCCGAGGCAGGTAGCCTAGCCAGAAGAACGTTGCAGTAGTCCAGGCGGGAGATGACAAGTGCCTGGACCGCTTCCCTCGTAAGAAATGGACATATTTTGTGGATGTTGTACAGGACAACCTGCAGGAGCGCGTAGTCGCTGCGATGCAGGCCGAGCTGGACAGCTGGTTGTCCAGGATCACCCCGAGGTTCTTGGCAGTTGTAGAGGGTAGCACAGTAGTGTTGTCAATGGAGATGGAGAGGTCTGTGAGAGGTCTTTCCCTGGGAGGAAGAGTAGCTCTGTCTTACCAAGATTGAGCTTGAGGTGGTGGGCAGACATCCAGGCACCAATGTCTTTGAGGGGAGATCCCGCAGTATATGGAATGAAGTAACGGACGGCATATTGCAAAATCTATTGGCCCATATCGTTGAGCCATTGATGAAAGCGGGGGGGGGGGGGGGGGGGGGGTGTATGCGATTTCCAATCCATTACAGTCGTTTATTTTTTGCCAGCGATCACGATCACACG
>NC_139625.1:46938695-46978695 GCF_964638095.1 Poromitra crassiceps | reverse complement strand
CTTTAAGGACCTGTAGACTCTGTAATAACGTGTAGACTCTCTAAGGACCTGTAGACTGTAAGAATGTGTAGACTATTTAAGGACCTGCAGACTCTGTAAGGACATGTAGACTTTGTAAGGACCTGTAGACTCTGTAAGGACCTGTAGACTCTGTAAGAACCTGTAGACTCTGTAAGGAAAAGTAGACTGTAAGAACCTGTAGACTCTGTAAGGACCTGTAGACTCTGTAAGGATGTGCAGACTCTAATGACCTGTAGACTCTGTAGGGACCTGTAGACTCTGTAAGAACGTGTAGACTCTGTAAGGACCTGCATAATCTGTAAGGACCTGTAGACGCTGTAAGGACCTGTAGACTCTTTAAGGACCTGTAGACTCTGTAAGGACCTGTAGACTCTGTAAGAACATGTAGACTTTTTAAGGACCTGTAGACTCTGTAAGGACCTGCAGACTCTGTAAGGAGCTGTAGACTCTGTAAGAACCTGTCCACTCTGTAAGGACCTGTATACTCTGTAGGGACTTGTAGACTCTGTAAGAACCTGTACACTCTGTAAGGACCTGTAGACTATGTAGGGACCTGTAGACTCTGTAAGGACCTGTAGACTCTGTAAGAACATGTAGACTCTGTAAGAACCTGTAGACTCTGTAAGAACCTGTAGACTCTGTAAGGACCTGTAGACTCTGTAAGAACCTGTAGACTGTAAGGACCTGTAGACCCTGTAAGGACCTGTAGACTGTAAGGACCTGTAGACTGTAATGACCTGTAGACTCTGTAAGGACCTGTAGACTGTAAGGACCTGTAGACTGTAAGGACATGTAGACTCTGTAAGGACCTGTAGACTGTAAGGACCTGTAGACTGTAAGGACCTGTAGACTCTGTAAGGACCTGTAGACTGTAAGGACCTGTAGACCCTGTAAGGACCTGTAGACTGTAAGGACCTGTAGACTGTAAGAACCTGTAGACTCTGTAAGAACCTGTAGACTGTAAGGACCTGTAGACTCTGTAAGAACCTGTAGACTCTGTAAGGACCTGTAGACTGTAAGGACCTGTAGACTGTAAGGACCTGTAGACTCTGTAAGGACCTGTAGACTGTAAGGACCTGTAGACTATGTAAGGACCTGTAGACTGTAAGGACCTGTAGACTGTAAGGACCTGTAGACTGTAATGACCTGTAGACTATGTAAGGACCTGTAGACTGTAAGGACCTGTAGACTGTAAGGACCTGTAGACTATGTAAGGACCTGTAGACTGTAAGGACCTGTAGACTGTAAGGACCTGTAGACTGTAATGACCTGTAGACTATGTAAGGACCTGTAGACTGTAAGGACCTGTAGACTGTACGAACCTGTAGACTGTAAGGACCTGTAGACTGTAAGGACCTGTAGACTGTACGAACCTGTAGACTCTGTAAGGACCTGTAGACTGTAAGGACCTGTAGACCCTGTAAGGACCTGTAGACTGTAAGGACCTGTAGACCCTGTAAGGACCTGTAGACTCTGTAAGGACCTGTAGACTGTAAGGACCTGTAGACCCTGTAAGGACCTGTAGACTGTAAGGACCTGTAGACTGTAAGAACCTGTCGACTCTGTAAGAACCTGTAGACTGTAAGGACCTGTAGACTCTGTAAGGACCTGTAGACTGTAAGGACCTGTAGACTGTAATAACCTGTCGACTCTGTAAGAACCTGTAGACTATGTAAGGACCTGTAGACTGTAATAACCTGTCGACTCTGTAAGAACCTGTAGACTGTCTTCCATGGCAAAGGGGGGCTGTGTCATCACCTGAATTGCATTTCGCCACTTTGCACAGCGACAGTAAAGGCAGCGTTATCAAAGAATTCCACACCGGAACCAGTTTAAAATTTTTGGCATTTTCAGGCCCCAAGAACGCCGTTGCCGTGGAAAAGGAAGGCACAAAAGCAAAAAAGTTTGTTGTTTTATGCAGGGACCGTTTCCGTGTAAACAGCATCTAAGATAGCATTCAACGGCATGCACACACGCACGCACACCTTACTAATCCCCCCCCCCCCCCCCCCCCCCCCCCCCCACACACACACACACACAAACCCGCCCCTTGAGGCCCCCACTTGTCCTGGTCTGACTGTCCTGCAGCCATCTAATTGGGTGCCTGTTTAGAAAAGGAAAGGTGTTAAGTAGGGGAATTCCCACATGCTCTTTTATTGGGACACGGGACAATGAGTCCTAATGGGTTCCTATTAGCAGAGAGAGAGAGGGAGGAAGAGAGAGAGAGAGACTTCGGCCATTTAGAGGGAAGAGCTGCATTATCAAATGCCAGCCGTGTGTGTGTGTGTGTGTGTGTGTGTGTGTGTGTGTGTGTGTGTGTGTGTGTGTGCGTGTGTGCGTGCGTGCGTGCGTGCGTGCGTGCGGGCATGTGCCAGCAGCATAGGATGTCGGCCATGTTGTAAGAATGGCCAAACAAGGTGTGTGTGTGTGTTGTTTAGTTTGTTAATGTGTTGTGTGGATGACTCCAACAAGCGTGTGTGCAGATTGGCCAAAGAAAGCCACTAATATCCACAAACTACTGGCTTTTTCTTCTGTCTAAAGTAGGGGTGCACCGATCGATCGGCAAGCAATCTGTATCGGCCGATATTGACCTCAAATATGCGATCGGCGATCGGCAATTTATATATATATATATATATATATATATATATATATATATTTTTTTTTTTATAAAAAAAAGCCCTATCACTAATCAGGCTTTCCAACGATATAAAATACAATGCCAATTAGTATTATTAAAGGGGCAAAATAATCGACCTAAAATAACGTTTCCAAACTTTCTTTGAGGAGTTTATATATCGTAGATCGGTGACCGGTGATCGGTAATCGGTGATCGGTCGATGATCGGTTGGGCAGATATTTCCCATAGGCGAATAGCCCAATTTACACCAGGGATTCGCAACGAGACTATAGTTTAAACTTGCAACTACTTGCAACCAGCCCCTGCTACTTGACAAGCTGAATTACTGGAGACACCATCAGATGAGACAGGCCAGTTTACACCGTTGCAACTTTCCTGCGTTTTGTCTCGTTGCGAATTTTTGGTATGAATTGGATTTAAAGGTTACCAAGACGACCCTGCAACCTATCGGATCAGCTGTGCAGCTGTGTAGATTTATGAAATTGTCTGCGATGGATGGATGGATAAACAGAGATTTGTTTACAGCCGTAGTAGTTTTACCTCTTCAGTTTATTACAGAGATAACCTCAATATCATTTCTACACAGAACAATTTGACTGCACCAAGCTGTGTGTGTGTGTGTGTGTGTGTGTGTGTGTGTGTGTGTGTGTGTGTGTGTTGCTGCATGCGTTTGGGCAATTTATGACCATTCCGCCCTGTTTCGACATGTTATTGCCTGTGTGTCGCTGCCTGTACGCTTGTGTGTGTCAATATGCAGTGTATTTTTTCAGCATGCATGTATGCACACACACACACACACACACACACACACACACACCTCTCACACACATACAGTATTTCCCCTTTGCAGTGTGATATTTTCAGCAGTTTCCCTCGTCTGGCTGCCTGGGCCTCCACATTAGGCCAATTTAATTAGAAGCCTTTCAACAGAACTAATTAGCCGGCTACGCTAGCACAGCTCAATGAGGGGCGAGGGGAGCCGATTGAAGTTCTGCTACCCAAAGAAAGCATTGTTGAACGGTTTGATTCCCACTTTTTATTTTTCTTAATACAAAATAGACTAATGGAATTGGGAGGAACTGGTTTGCTTCAAAAGAGTTTGGGCGGGGGTGAGGGTCTTGAAGAATGGTCTCAAAAGGCGTAATTTGAATTCCTTGGTTTTAATTAGGAAGCAGGCAGCTCAGACATGAGCGATCATCCTCTGTGATAGTCTTATGTGTTAAAGATATTAAATTTGTGTTCACAACTCATCTGTTTAATAGGTTTCTATTGAGAAAACGCTGCAGTGGCTTCAGCTGAGGCGGTGCTGGTGTAATGGCTATAGTTGTGTATGGACAATGATGACTCTGCGTTGTGTTTCCAGCATTTATTTGCTCTCTGTAGAAGACATGAAACAAGCGTTGCCTTCTGCTCTCTGCTGTGCATCTATGTGGTCTCCTCATCAATGCCAGATGCAATGTCTGCTTATAGCCTAGAGTTCATTATTTTGTAACAGTAGGCCTACAGTAGATACATAACCAAGAGCTATTAACATATTTTTTTAATAGTTTTTTCTTTGTTCTAAATCCAACAATTATCAGTCTCAATGTTCCTCTTCAAAACAAGTTACATTTAACCATGTAAACCTGTAACAAAAGTATCAGTGCAGTAACAGTGATATCTCAGTGATATATATATATGGAAACGTGATATCTCAGCCCCTGTCCATCCCTAAGGGAGTGCCACAGGGTTCCATTTTATCTCCTGTTCTTTTCGCCATTTATATAAACAATATAGGTCTCGCAGTTGGTAACTCTTCCGTCCATCTCTATGCCGATGACACTATTCTATATTATGCTGGCCCCTCCCCAGATGCTGTCCTGAAAACTCTTCAGGAGAGCTTCCAGCTAATTCAGGCGGATTTCTCTGCCCTGGGTCTGTTTCTCAACACCAGTAAGACTAAGGTCATGTGGCTCGGCAGAAGGAATGTCTCCCCACCTGGTACAATCACGTCCTCCGATGGCCGAGAGCTGGAGTCAGTCACCTCCTATAAATATCTGGGGATCTGGATTGACAGCACTCTGTCCTTCTCAGAACATCTGACTAAGCTTCAGGCCAAGGTCAAATCCAGGCTTGGCTTCCTGTATAGGAACCGTTCCTCCTTCATTGCCTCGGCCAAAGTCACCCTGGTCCAGATGACGGGTCCTCCCTCTGTTTGATTATGGAGATGTGATCTACAGGTCGGCTGTCAAGGGAGATCTCGATCACCTGGATGTCCTATATCACTCTGCCATCTGCTTTGCCACCAATGCCCCTTACAGAACACATCACTGCACACTGTACTCCATGGTAAACTGGCCTCCCCTTGAATCCAGGTGCAAAATACACTGGCTTACCCTGGTTTAAAAATCACTCCTAGGCCTCACTCCCCCCTATCTTGCACACCTATTGGAATGCTCAACTCACAGCACTCGCACTGCCACTCACATTCTTCTGAAGGTCCCCAAAGCTCACACATCTCTGGGTCGCTCCTCCTTCCAGTTTGCTGCAGCCGATGACTGGAACAAGTTACAAAAAACCCTGAATATGGAGAGCTTTGTCTCTATCTGTTCCTTCAAAGACACTATTACTAACACTATGGCACACACCTGTCTTTGCTCCTCATGATGCTGTCCCTGCTGCCCCTTCTCTCTGTCTCCCTGTATTCACTGTTGGTCTACTTCCTTTTTTAAAGTATAGATATTGTTGCTGTCCTGTGTGCTAGCATACTATGCCAGCACACAGTATATACAGTATGTGTAGGCACTCTATTGTTCTGTCTGTTCTGTCTATTTGTCTGTGATGGCCTGCTTGTGGTCTGTGCTGAATGTAATTCTTTCTTGTCCTAGCTCTATGTCGCTTTTATGTTTTTATTTTCCCCCCAACCCCCTTCCCTGCAGGATTTTTTTTTGCCTCCCACCAGGCCCCACTTGCCTGATTAAATAAAGGTTCACTAACACAGACCACACCATGTTTAAACAAAAATATAGTTTATTGTAAGTGGGTGTTTGGGTGCGAGAACGTGAATGGGGTCGCGGTGCGACAGCGTCTCTTCAGGAGAGTGGTACGGCAGTGACAGGAACCCAGGGGTTGAGACTCAGAGTGGGGGTAGCGTCTTTGGGTGAAGCTCGGTTCTAGAGTGCAGCTCAGCTTCACGGGATGGAGTCCCAGCTCCATCAGCCCCCCGTGGTTCCTGTGAGCAGGGGATAGAGATGCAGGATTATGCGGCCCTGACTAGCATGTCTTTAGCTGTTTGTGGGAGGAAACCGGAGTACCCGGAGAAAACCCACGCAGGCACGGGGAGAACATGCAAACTCCGCGCGTGCTGCCCGTAATTAGCATGTCTTTTGCTGTTTGTGGGAGGAAACCGGAGTACCCGGGGAAAACCCACGCAGGCACGGGGAGAACATGCAGACTCTGCCCGTGCTGCCCGTAACGGAGGAAGAAACTTGGGGTTGGGGGGGAGGGTCGTGACGACTGAGGCGAACGGGGGGGGAGAGAGAGAATATGGTCATGTTTATATATGCTACGAGTGATTGAGTTGATAGAACACAGGTGTATTCATCAGTGAAGTGATTGGAGCGCAGGTGAAATAGCTTAGTGCGGCGCAGATAATTACATGGTGCGGTCTTTGTGTTCCTGAACTTCAGTTAGCACACTAACTCCATTTCACTAACACAGACCACACCATGTTTAAACAAAAAGATAGTTTATTGTAAGTGGGTGTTTGGGTGCGAGAACGTGAATGGGGTCGCGGTGCGACAGCGTCTCTTCAGGAGAGTGGTACGGCAGTGACAGGAACCCAGGGGTTGAGACTCAGAGTGGGGGTAGCGTCTTTGGGTGAAGCTCGGTTCTAGAGCGCAGCTCAGCTTCACGGGATGGAGTCCCGGCTCCATCAGCCCCCAAAAGAGTGCTTCAACAAGCTAACTGTGAACGGGCTCTGTAGATGTCGTCGAGGTTGTCGAGGAAGCGGCCTACAGTTAAACGTGTGGTTGCAGAGACCTTGTCTGGAAGCGATGAGGAATTCCTGATTTGAGTGGGAGATGGTGGAGCCTCCGGTTGACTAGGTTAGGACGGGCTCGGAATTGAATTTGAACGACAGGAAAATGGGATGAGAAAGCCAGATTGGTTGTTTCTTCCCGAGGTTGAAACTGAGGGTGTTCGGGGAGCGGATGGAGATGTCGGAGAGGCTGGAGAACCGTGGGGAGATGTAGGGGAAGAGTTGTTCGTCAATTACGAGCAACGTAAACCGAAGGAAGCCAGGAGAAACATGGCTTCATTGGTGAAGTTGACGGTGGGGTTAACTTCGATATCTTCGACGGAAGCGGGAACGGTAGCATGGCTTAAGGTCCGTGTCGAGGGCGGTGGCCCGTGAATAGAAGACTAGTGGATTTGAATATCCATGTCTCGACTGTTGTCGAGATGGTTGTCGAGAACACTCATTCCCCCTAAAAGAGCTTCAATGACGGCCTTCGGAGCGGGCGGCTTGCAGTGTCAGTGCGGACCGTATCGAGGGCACGGCGGTGCCCGAATAGAGTGATGAGGCGATGGCAGCGGCAGCTGCGGGTCCGTGTCGGGGGTGCAGTGGCGCCTGAATCGAGTGGTGATGTGACTGGGAGGGCAGCGGCAGCTGCGGGTCCGTGACGATGCGTGTGCCTCCGGGCCAAGCCTGTGGATGGGAGACTCAACGGCAGTTATGTATTCTTTTGCGGCAAGCAAGCCACTCATGATGAATTATTCTGGCCACTTATACACTGGTCTGTTTGAAGACTTACGCGGAAGGGAGAGATTTTACTCTCTCCCACTGCTGGCCGCTAGCTGCGGTGTTCAGGGCTGTAGTGGTGGCTGCGGTACGGATGTTGCCGTTGTTGGTTCCCTGGCTGAAGCCTGGACTGCTGGTGGTCTGCGCTTGAGCCTGGACTGCTGAATCTCAGTCTGCTGGTGCTGGTATTGAGGCGCAGCCAATTCCAGGTTGAGACCTTTAAGACACATTAAGAGACACTAGCGGAAATTACCTGTCCTCACGTGATTTTTGGCTTTGACACGTGGCTGGATTGGTGAGGGGACGGGGAGGGCAGCGGCAGCTGCGGGTCCGTGTCGAGGGCGCGTCGGCGCCTGACTGAGGTGGTAAGGCGATGGGAACGACGGCGGCCATGATGGGGCCGTGTCGAGGGCGTCGTGAGGCGGCGGTAGCTGCGGGAACGAGTCGACAGCGGCTGGGACGGGGCCGTGTCGAGGAGGGGGAGGGAACGAGTCGACGCGGCTGGGACGGGGCCGTGTCGAGGAGGGGGAGGGAACGAGTCGACGCGGCTGGGACGGGGCCGTGTCGAGGAGGGGGAGGGAACGAGTCGACGCGGCTGGAACGGGGCCGTGTCGAGGAGGGGGAGGGAACGAGTCGACAGCGGCTGGGACGGGGCCGTGTCGAGGAGAAGGAGGGAACGAGTCGACGCGGCTGGGACGGGGCCGTGTCGAGGAGGGGGAGGGAACGAGTCGACGCGGCTGGGACGGGGCCGTGTCGAGGAGGGGGAGGGAACGAGTCGACGCGGCTGGGACGGGGCCGTGTCGAGGAGGGGGAGGGGGCCGAATGGGTTTAGAACAGGAGGGGAAGCAGGTAGGGGGTAAAGAGCTGCGATGGCGGGCGGAGCTAGCGGGGCCCCGGTGCCAAGGGCTGAAGGAAGAGGATCCGAGGGGAGGCTGGGACGGGGCCGTGTCGAGGAGGGGGAGGGAACGAGTCGACACGGCTGGGACGGGGCCGTGTCGAGGAGGGGGAGGGAACGAGTCGACGCGGCTGGGACGGGGCCGTGTCGAGGAGGGGGAGGGGGCCGAATGGGTTTAGAAGAGGAGGGAAAGTAGGTAGGGGGTAAAGAGCTGCGATGGCGGGCGGAGCTAGCGGGGCCCCGGTGCCAAGGGCTGAAGGAAGAGGATCCGAGGGGAGGCTGGGACGGGGCCGTGTCGAGGAGGGGGAGGGAACGAGTCGACACGGCTGGGACGGGGCCGTGTCGAGGAGGGGGAGGGAACGAGTCGACGCGGCTGGGACGGGGCCGTGTCGAGGACGGGGAGGGGGCCGAATGGGTTTAGAACAGGAGGGAAAGTAGGTAGGGGGTAAAGAGCTGCGATGGCGGGCGGAGCTAGCGGGGCCCCGGTGCCAAGGGCTGAAGGAAGAGGATCCGAGGGGAGGCTGGGACGGGGCCGTGTCGAGGAGGGGGAGGGAACGAGTCGACTGCGGCTGGGACGGGGCCGTGTCGAGGAGGGGGAGGGAACGAGTCGACAGCGGCTGGGACGGGGCCGTGTCGAGGAGGGGGAGGGAACGAGTCGACGGCGGCTGGGACGGGGCCGTGTCGAGGAGGGGGAGGGAACGAGTCGACGGCTATTTTAATGAAGTGTTCGCTTGAGTTGAAGTGGGTCGGAACGAACGAGTGTGTCTTGAACAAGCAGTCGTGACGACTGAGGCGAACGGGGGGGGGGGGGGAGAGAGAGAATATGGTCATGTTTATATATGCTACGAGTGATTGAGTTGATAGAACACAGGTGTATTCATCAGTGAAGTGATTGGAGCGCAGGTGAAATAGCTTAGTGCGGCGCAGATAATTACATGGTGCGGTCTTTGTGTTCCTGAACTTCAGTTAGCACACTAACTCCATTTGATGGTGAACAGTGCCACCAAGTGGACAAAATAAAAAGGTGCATGGGGGGGGGGGTAAACAAACAGACAACGGAAATTAAAATTATAGCAATGAAATGCGTACTTGTAGTCGAAGACATGAAACAACACGTGGAAACTACCTCCTATACGTTACATTGGTCAGATGACAAAATGGCGGTTAGAGTGTTTAAACAGTCTACAGACTTATACAGTATTAGCGGCCCAAATAACACACAACAGCTACACAACGTAAAAGTATTAAACAGTAAACAATATCCACCAAAGTTTACTACACAATTGGTTAATTTTTCCAAAGAAAACAATGAAATAGCATGGCAGCATTCACAACACAACTTACCGTCATCAATGCCAGATGCAATGTGAGGGTAGAGAGGAGGGGCTACGGAAAGTCAAGAGGCACAGAAGAGGCGATATGCAGAAGGTTACTTCTACGGTAAACATGGGTAAAGTAAATTAATAAAAATAACTCTTAGAGATAAAATTCACAAATAATAATAATAATAATAATAATAGATGAGACTTATATAGCACTTTTCTAGACACTCAAAGACGCTTTACATGAAAACAAATG
This sequence comes from Poromitra crassiceps, assembly GCF_964638095.1. NCBI lineage: Eukaryota > Metazoa > Chordata > Actinopteri > Beryciformes > Melamphaidae > Poromitra > Poromitra crassiceps. Next base: position 46,968,780 of record NC_139625.1, on the reverse strand, counting down.
AACCATTTAACAAACATACACAGAAACAGAACAGATACAGATAAAGAGGTTACAGTGTGAAATGAGGATGGTGGAGGTGGAAGTCAGATACTGTAGGCTTTCTTGAACAGGTGGGATTTGAGTTGGTTTTTGAAAGAAGTGAGTGTGTCAGAATTTTCAGATGTTGAGGGGCAGGGAATTCCAGAGGTTTGGGGCCGCAATGGCAAATGCTCTGTCCCCCAAGGTGTGGTACTTGGTCTTGGTGATGGGGGTGAGAAGGCTGGCATCAGCAGATCGGAGGTGGCGAGTGGCGATGGAGGAGGTCTGTCAGGTATGGACAGGAGATCTGTCTGCGGCTGAGGAGGAGAGGGTGGAGCAGAGTTGTGCAATGTTACGGAGGTGGAAGAAAGAAGTTTTGGTGATGTTATTGATGTGTGACTTGAAGGAGAGGGTAGGATCCATGATAATACCAAGGTTTTGGACCAGGGGGGAGGGTGTGACTGTGTGTCCGTCGATGCAGAGTGAGAAGTTCTGGGAGGAGGGGAGGAGGGATTTTGGGCCGATGATGATGATTTCCGATTTATTGCAGTTGAGTTTAAGGAAATACTCAACAGAGTCATTAAATGAAAATAAGATTCGCAGATACAACTTGGAAATAATAATTGATAAAGTGTATTTTTAACTCTGTTACATCGGGACTGCTGTTTTAAATGAAGACGGAATAAGAAAATGTAAAGGACAGATGGGTGAGAGTTAGCCTGGTATCCAGCCCTGGTCTCGATGCAAGCCACTGATTCGGTGACATATTTTTTAGCCCCATATTTTGCTGTTAGTTGTCAATCGTCAAACTCTGACCAATCGCAGTAGCAAAGCAGGGTGACTTCAAAGATTCTGCGCCAAAGAACTTACATTGATAAGAACCGAAGGCTAATAGGTTGTTCCACTGCAACATCAAGGCGGGAGCACTGTTCTCAAAAAAACACAAGAGCTCCACCTCTTGCCTTCAATACTCTTTGTCTGCTACAGGCCGGCGACCACAGTAACGTTAGCTTTAGCTGCAAGCCACAAGAAGCTCAACAACCGAAGATGATGGGCTTACTGGAAAGAGCAGAACTCGAACTGGTTAACAGGCAAAACCTTTAGCTTCACTCACAGTGTCGTTTTGAGCATTTTTAAGTGGTAGGAGCAGGTAGTGGGCTTAGCTAACATAGCTAACTGCTAGCTAGCTATTTAATGTAAGGTTAAATGTGTTGTTGCTGTGCACCGCCTACATCGACCAGCCAATCAGGCATCTCGGACAGTATCTGTCCGAAATAACCACCAGCCTAAGCTTGCGTCCAGACCCATGTGTACCGCTATGCTAATTCGATTGATAGGGGCTGGACACCAGGCTAGGTGAGAGCAGACCTGTCTGTGTGGTTGTGGGACAGCAGTTTGTACCAATTCGGTAGAATGGCTCATATACTTCTCTGTCTTTGATTGTCTCTGTCTGCTGACAGCAGATGACAGCAGACCATGCAGACATCACCCAATGGACTGCAATGGACCAGTTTTTTACATTGCAAAAGGAACTTTTGGCAAAAAGGAACTTCTGGGAAGTAAGGTTCTGGATTAAGAAGCGCTGTCTTTTCTTACATCGGCTTTCTTCAAAGAGCTGGACTCCATAATTCTGTCCTATATTTGGAATTATAAGAACCATAGAATTTCTAAAATTCATCTGCAAAAACCTAAGTCGGCAGGGGGGCTGGCCTTACCAGTGTTTAAGCACTATTACTGGGCTGCCAATGTTAGGGCTGTGATGTTTTGGCGACAAGGAACTGCTGGCAATTTAACTCCCGGGGCCCCTCTGTGGCTACAAATGGAGGCTGGCTCTATCGCCAGGTCCTCATTGCCAGCCATGTTGTTTTCTAAGCTAGAGGAGCCTGGGACTTTGAAAGGTTTGAGTTTTGTTGTGAAAAACTCTGTCAGAATTCTGAATCAGGTTAAGAAAGTTTTGAATGTACCAGATGTTTCTGTTCACACACCAATCTGTTTTAATCATTCTTTTTTGCCCTCATGGTCAGATAGAATTTGCCATGCCTGGAGTGAAAAGGGGCTGGTCTCCATCAGTGACCTGTATATTGATGGCCAATTTGCATCCTTTGATCTTCTGAAGAGAGCACTTGAGTTGCCCCAAACGCATCTTTATAGATATATACAAGTTAGACATTATGTCCGATCCAAGATTTGCAATTTTGACGTTCTCCCAGATGAACATGTTTTTTTTAGGTTTTGTTAAGCCCTCCCAACTCCAGGCATCTTATTTCTAAGTTTGTGTGTTTGTTCGACGATTGCATTAAGGCCCCCACTGAGAGGATCAAAGAGGCGTGGCAGGAGAAACTTGGTGTGGATCTGTCTGAAATCATATGGGACAGGAGTCTGTCTGTGGTCCAGCTCTGTTCAATTAATAGTAGACATCAACTTATCCAATTTAAAGTTGCTCACCGTCTTCATTACTCCAAGCATAGGTTACACAAGATATATCCTTCGGTCTCACCACTATGTGATAGGTGTCGGGTGTCGGAGGGCACACTGTCCCATGCTTTTTGGTTTTGCCCTTCACTATCAGGATTCTGGGCCAAAATATTTGACTGGTACTCTAAGGCCTACAAAATAACCCTCCAACTGGAGGCGGAACTCGCCATCTTCGGCTGCTCGGAGTCCTCTTTGCTCCTCCCAACGGCCGTGCAGCAATCTCTGACACAGGGAATGACAGTTGCCAAGAAACTAATTTTGAAGGAATGGAAGTCCTCCTCTCCACCTTCTTTTCAGCTGTGGCTGACAGACATGATCTCAGTTATACGTATGGAGAGACTCAGATTCCAGAGGTCAAATTCTCTAAGGAAATTTTCCGTTATTTGGGACCCGTTCCTGACCTATTTTGATCAGGCTAAAAGCGGTATTTGAGTTTCTTTGGGATCCTTTGCACAGTATATATATATATATTTTTTTTTTAATCGATTTGTAAGCACATTTTGACATTTTGTAGCATTGTAATGTTGAATGTATGTATATATGTTTTTTCTTTTCTTTTTTCCTGTTCTTGTTTTGTTTTCTTTATGTTCTGAAAAAGTAAAAAAAAGAAAAAAAAAAAAGAAGCGCTGTCGAGTTGCAGCAGATGCGTTTGTGATGTACTTTGAAAGGGTAAGACATTTAAATAATCAAATTATATATTATCAGCTTTATTTTATGCATTCAAACGTAGCACCCTTCCCTGTGCTTATTCAAACGTAGCACCCTTCCTGGATTATTATTAATTAATACACAGGACAAGATGTTACTATCCCTTGTGCCAAAATCCGAGGAAAAACACATTTAGAAGCCCAATCCAGAATAAAACAAGCTAACATGCTAACAAACTAATAAACAAGACACAAATCACCAGTTACCTACCCTAGCCAACAGCAGTATGAAGCATGTCATTGGGGTTTTAAAGTGGGCACCTTCCTTCACCGATGTTTCGTTAAGTTAGGCCCACGACACCTCAAGAAGGCTTAACGGTGTAATCAAGCGTCCTGGAAACACCCCCCTCCATGCTACCACCGCACATTACCTCACTATCTAAGCCTAGCTATCCAGGTCGGTTCAGTATGACATTCCTAACTACACCACCACTGTCAATGATTCAGCCCTGTTAATGCGGACCGTCAATCATGACCAACAACAAACAATCAATCTTACCTTAGCGAGCTCCCCAGCTAGCATGTTTCCTCCTTAGCCACAGCCATTCACTTGCTCGTTCTGCTGCCTGAGACATGTTGCTAACCGCAAGTTTCAGGCTCCGTCCCCGAATGCCCAACTCAGTTAGTAGGGCAATAACGGACTTTGCCACAAAACCACGGCAGCCCACCTCTACAGGCGCACTCGAGCCCTCCAACCTCGCTGCTCTGCCTCTGCTGCCATTTCAGCATACCTAGCTTTCTTGCGCTCATAAGCCTCCTCAACTCGATCTTCCCACGGGACTGTGAGTTCGATAAAATAAACTATCTTCTCTACCTCAGACCACAGTAACAAGTCCGGACGTAGCCGGGTGCTAACTATATATGCTGGGATGACTAGCTGTTCATTCAAGTCAACCCTCATTTCCCAGGCTCCACCTACACTTAGCTGCCCTAACTTGTGCCTGACCTTAATTGGTCTAATCTTTTCTCCCTCACGTACAAATTTGATCTGTCTAGTCTCTTTGCTAGCAACTAGAGAATTTACTTCTAGCCGCTTTTCCTCAACTGCAGCTGCCAAACATTTCAACACCTGATTGTGACGCCAGGTGTATCGCCCCTGGGAGAGACTGACCTTACACCCTGACAGTATATGCCTCAGTGTACATACACTAGAACACAACGGGCAGGCACCATCCTCGCCCAACCACTGATTTAAGTTCTGGGGAGATGGCAGCACATCATAAGTAGCCCCTAGAATAAATCTAATTCTGCTGGCCTCCATGCTCCACAACTCTCTCCACTTCAACTTTCTCTTCTCTACACTCTCCCATTTCACCCACTGTCCTTGCTTTGCCTGCAACACTGCCTTAGTACATCTTACTGCCTCCTCTTGCCTATGTACTTCTTCAACTACCATCTTCCTCTTTTCTATTACTGATGCCTTGTTCCACACAGGTATCCCTATGCACAACCCTAAGCCTCCACGCCTATGCTGCACCTGACCTATGATATCCCTGTGTCTAAGAGCTGACTGTGCTTGCTGTACTGCCTCCTTTGGGTTCCACTTCCTCCCTGTTTTAACTGTGGGCGCTACACTCCTAACCACTGGATCCTTTGACTGAGTCAGAGTCATTTCCAGTCTAACCTTAGCACACTTGAACTCCTCTGTCAGGCTAGATAATGGTAATTCCAATATGCCTTTCCCATATAAGGCTACACTGCTTAGGCAGCGTGGGACTCCGAGCCATTTTCTAATGAATGAGTTAATCATCCTTTCTAGCTTTTCTACCTTTGAAAGGGGAACCTCATACACTGTCAGTGGCCACATCAACCGAGGCAACAATCCAAACTGCAAACACCACAACTTTAACTTTCCTGGGAGCTCTGACTTGTCTATACTTGAAATACCTTGAATCATTTCCTGCCTCACCTCCTCAAACTGTCCCTTATCACTGAGACTTGCATCATACCATCTTCCCAAACTCTTGACTGGTTTCTCTAACACTGTAGGCACCACCTCATCATTTATAACAAACGTCTTACCTACTACCCTCCCTTTAATGATTGAAATACTCCTGGACTTACTTGGCTTCACTTTCATTCTAGCCCACTGCAGATTACTATTTAACTTATCCAACAATCTGCTAGTACATGGAGCGGTTGACGTCATAGTCGTCATGTCATCCATGTATGCCCTAATTGGAGGGAGCCACAGCCCTCCCTGCAGCCTTTCTCCACCCACTACCCATTTTGAAGCCCTAATAATGATCATTGCCATGGTAAAAGCTAATGGGGAAATTGTACACCCTGCCATAATGCCTATCTCCAGCTGCTGCCAAGCTGTAGTGTACTCTGCTGTGGTAAAGCAGAGTTGAATATCTAAGAAGTAGGCTTTAACTAAGCTCTTTATACTACCTGGCACTCTAAAGAAATCAAAGGCCTCCCATAACAGACTATGCGGCACTGACCCGAAAGCATTAGCCAGGTCCAAGAATACTACATGTACATGCAGGTCTCTCTTCTCACGCCTAGCTGACTGGATTTGGTGCCAGATCATGCTGGTGTGGTCTAAGCACCCGGAGAAGCCGGGAATTCCAGCCTTTTGCACCAAAGTATCTATTAGCCTATTCTTTTCTAGGTAACTAGACAGCCTCTGTGCCACAACACTAAAGAAAACCTTCCCTTCAACATTAAGTAGACTGATAGGTCTAAACTGACTTATCTCTAACGAGTCCATTTCTTTAGGAATGAAGATTCCCCCTGCTCTGCGCCACGCCTTAGGAATAACCTGCTTCTTCCAGACTACAGTACCTTCATCAGCTTCCATAGAAACTGCAACACATCTGGAGCACTCTTATACAGCCGGTAGGGGACTCCATTAGGACCCGGGGCTGAAGAGGCCCTTGCACATCTCACTACTTCTTGAACTTCTTTCCACCTTGGTGGGCTATCATCACACTGGCTCTCTATTTCACCAATAGGTAGAATATCAGCTGGGACTGTCATCTCTCTAAACCTCCCTATCTTTGTGAACCTCCTCCAAATATTCCTCAAGCTTCTGCTTAGGTACCATAAGGCTACCATTCTTCTCCTTACTAAACAATGACTTCACAAATCTAAATGGATCCTTATAGAATGCTATTCTAGCTCTCTCTTTCTTTTTCCTATTTTTCCTAATGCTCTCTGCTCTTCTTAAAACTGCCAACCGCTCCCTCACATCTGACTGCAAGCAATCAATGCCTTCCTTCTCAACCTCTAGCTTTCCTCCACTGCCTCTTAAGCTGTCTTCTCTCCTGGATAAGTCTATCTATCTCTTGTTGGTGCCTAGATTTAACTATCTCACCCTCTAGTTTCTTCCTTTTCTCAAGGACGCCAAACCTTTCCTTACCATAATCATAAATACGATCTCCCATTTTCTCCAACTTACTCTCAGCAGTTCCTTTAAGCTTCTCTAACATCCTAACCAAATCACTATTGATATCTTCCCACTTCCTACTTTCCGCTGCACCTGGCCACTTAACTCTAGGCTTCTGACCACTAATCTTCTCCCTCTTTGGCTGGCTGGCCTCTCTGCTTTCCTCGGTGCTAGGACCTGCCTCAACATCAGGGGTGCTGATGTCCTGCGAGCTGTGGGTTACTTCCTGTCGCTGGACTTCACCCGACTGACTTGATAAACTTCTTAAGAAATCTGCATTTTGCACCTCCTTTGTCGCCACTCTCTTACTACACCACTTTGGCCCGGCCCTGTCTGCCTCACGCTGTGCCTTGCTCTCTCATTTGCCTGGCCCTGCCTGCCTCACCACGTGCCTTGCTTTCTCCTTGGCTCGCAAGCTTAAAAAAATCTGTTGTCGAGGGCTCGTATCATCAGAGGCCTGTACTACAAAGCAAGATTTAGGTTGATCCTGATAAGTTTGGGTTTAAACCTGGTTTAGCCGTACTACAAAGCAAGTTAACTTCTAACCTAGTTCAATCACCATGGCAACTCACACTGCAAAGCTAACCTGGTCCCAACCAGGTTAGCTTCAGAGGATAAGATCAAAATCCATGACAGACCCATATAATCGGCTCTCTGGAGTCACTCACCATTCATATAAGATCGCCATATGAAAAATAGATTGCAGTCAACTGAGAATAGAACAAGAAAAACATTCGTGGCTCTGTAGGCTACATAATTAAATTAAGCCTACTTACCACTTTATGTCTTAACAGCTGAACGATGCGTGGAGAAATATGATCATTATTAATCACCGCAGCGCATATCATAAACGGAGCCTCAAATGGAGTGAGGGTGATTACATTACATTACATTACGTCATTTGGCAGACGCTTTTATCCAAAGCGACTTACAATAACACACTTTTTGTCAGCAATAGAGCAATCAACTATGGAGCACAGTCTATGACAACTACAAATCCTGAAGGAACAGTGGTACGAGTTTTTAGTTTAGGGTTTTTTTTTTTTTTTTTTTTTTTTTTTTTTTTAAATTAAATAAAGAGAGAGAAAGAAGAGAGAAAGAAGTTAGATCAAGAGGGGCCCAGGTGGAGCCTGAAAAGGTGAGTCTTTAGTCTTTTCCGAAAGATCGGCAGTGATTCAGCAGTCCTGACCGAAGGTGGCAGCTCGTTCCACCATTGGGGTGCCAGGGAGGAGAAGAGTCGAGATCGGGATGAGCGACTTTTGAGCGCCCGTAGCGAAGGAGGAGCGAGGCGACCTGCACTGGTAGAGGAGCGAAGGGAGCGGTGAGAGGTTTGGAACCTGACCATAGATTGCAGGTACAGGGGAGCTGACTGGTGTACTGCCCTGTAGGCCAGTACCAGTGTCTTGAATTTGATGCGAGCTGAGATGGGAAGCCAGTGGAGGTCCCGGAAAAGGGGAGTGACATGAGAGAATTTGGGTTGGTTGAATACCAGACGGGCTGCAGCGTTCTGAATGAGCTGAAGCGGTCGGATGTCGGTGGCAGGTAGGCCAGCCAGGAGCACGTTGCAGTAGTCCAGGCGAGGGACGATAAGTGACTGGACCAGGAGTTGAGTCGCTTCTCTTGTGAGGAAGGGACGGATTTTGCGGATGTTGTAGAGGGAGAACCTACAGGAGCGTGCTGTCGCAGCTATGTTGGCAGAGCAAGACAGCTGGTTGTCGAGGATCACCCCAAGGTTCTTAGCTGTTTGGGAGGGCAGTACAGTGGTGTTTTCGATGGAGATGGAGAGATCTGTGAGAGGACAGTCTTTCCCTGGGAGGAAGAGTAGCTCTGTCTTACCAAGGTTGAGCTTGAGGTGGTGGGCAGACATCCAGTCGCCAATGTCCTTGAGACATGCAGAGATGCGAGCCTCGATTTGAGTGTCTGAGGGGGGGAAGGAAAGGAAAAGTTGGGTGTCATCAGCATAGCAGTGATAAGAGAAGCCATGAGAAGAGATCACATAGGCAAGAGATCTGATATAGAGAAGAAAAAGTAAGGGGCCCAGGACTGAGCCCTGGGGGACACCAGTGGTAAGAGGGCAGGATCTGGAGACGGACCCTCTCCATAAGACCTGGTATGAGCGGTTCGAGAGATAGGAAGCAAACCAGGATAGTGCAGAACCTGAAATGCCGAGATCAGACAGAGTGGAAAGAAGGATTTGGTGATTGACTGTATCGAAGGCAGCAGACAGGTCAAGGAGGACAAGGACAGAGGAGAGGGATGAGGCCTTAGCAGTGTGAAGGGCCTCTGTGACAGCAAGAAGAGCTGTCTCAGTGGAGTGCGAAGCCTTGAAACCGGACTGCAGAGGGTCCAAGAGGTCATTCTGGGAGAGATAGAGAGAAAGTTGTTCGGACGCTGCTCGTTCAAGGGTTTTGGAAAGGAATGAGAGAAGAGAGACAGGTCTGTAGTTCTGAATAGCAGTAGGGTCAAGGGAGGGTTTCTTAAGCAGAGGCTTGACTCTTGCAGCCTTTAGATCAGGCGGAACAAGACCAGAGGACAGAGAGGAGTTTATGAAGGTAGTGAGGAAGGGAGATATGTCAGGTGAGATGGTTTGGAGGAGAGAGGAAGGGATGGGATCGAGGGGGCAGTAAGTGGCTCGGTTTGAGCTGATGAGTTTAAGCACCTCATCAGGAGAGAGGGGGGAGAAGGAAGGAAATCCAGGGACCGCGGGCCGAGGAGCAGGATTGGAGTCGGGAGTGTTAGTGAGGGTGCTTGGAGGATGGAAGGAGGAGCTGATGTCATCCACCTTTTTAGTAAAGAAGGTTACAAAATCGTCAGCAGAGAGGGAGGAGGGAGGGGGGGGCGGGGGAGGGTTGAGGAGCGTAGAGAAGGTGGAGAACATTTTACTGGGGTTGGATGCAGAGGACTGGATTTCAGAGATGAAGAAGGAGGTTTTTGCTTTGGAGACAGCAGAGGTGAAGTTGGAGTGAATAAGATGGTAGGAAGAGAGGTCTTCAGGGTGGTGTGATTTTCTCCATTTTCTCTCAGCTGCCCGAAGCTCTGTTCGATGAGTTCGCAGAGTTTCGGTTAGCCAGGGAGCAGGGGGAGAGGATCGGGCAGGTTTAGTGGTGAGAGGGCAGAGAGAATCAAGAGCAGAGGAGAGAGAGGATAGAAGAGTGGTGGAAGCCTTGTCAGCGGACAGGAGAGCAAACTGCTCGGCTGAGGGAAGCAAGGAGAGGACGGTAGAAGAGAGGGAGTCAGGTGAGAGAGTTTTTAGGTGGCGTCGGGTGGTGATAGAGTGAGGGGGTGATGGGAGGGAGGAGGGGATGGGGATGGGAAGAGAGAAGGTGATAAAGTGGTGGTCAGATACAGGAAGAGGGGTCACAGTGAGGTTAAAGGTGGAGCAGGATCTGGTGAAGACCAGGTCAAGCACATTTCCTGCTTTGTGAGTAGGAGGAGATTGAGAGAGGTAGAGGTCAAAGGATGAGAAGAAGTTAAGGAAAGGGAGAGAATTTAAGGTTACTGGCTGGATGTTGAAATCACCCAGCAGGATAAGTGGAGTACCATCCTCAGGAAAGAAAGAGAGAAGGGTGTCCATCTCGTCCAGAAAGTCGCCTAGTGGACCAGGCGGGCGGTAGATTACCACAATGTTGAGTTTGATGGGTAGGGATACGGCAACTGCATGGGACTCAAAAGATGAGATAGACAGATGAGAGAGAGAGGTGACAGTGTAGGTCCATTTGGGAGAGATGAGGAGACCAGTGCCTCCACCACGGCCGGAGGGCCTGGGTGTGTGGGAAAAGGAGTACGCAGCAGAGAGGGCTGCAGGAGTAGCAGTGTTTTCTGGGATGATCCAGGTCTCTGTGAGAGCTAGGAAGTGGAGGGTTTGAGATAGAGCATGAGCCGAGATGGTCTCAGTTTTCTTAACCGCCGACTGACAGTTCCAGAGACCTCCGGCAATGGTAAAAGAAGTAGTTGTGCGTTTAGGGTAGGAAAGATTACCAGGGATACTACACCTGAAGCTGCCGTGTCTACGGCGTCTGTGGGTTGAAGCTACAACAGGGATGGGGAGAAAACACATAGTTAGGAAGAGGAGTAGTTATAATAAGAAGTGAGAATAAGAGAAGTAGAAAAAAGCCTGTGCTCTGGCCTCCCTGCGACGATATGATATTCTCCTACATGCCAGAAAAGCCTATACATATAATATAGATATGGGATAAATATGGGATAGCCCCAATACTAAATATGCAGGCTACTCTTGCATGTTTCAGCTGGAACTGTGTCCTGTAAGCTGTATGCCAATATATGAGCAAAAATAGGCTAGTTTTTATCAATGAAAACTATGCCCGCATCGTCTCAATTCAGTTCAGCAGTTTTCTCTTTTATATTAGGCTATCATTATTTTATATATGAATTATTCGATCAGTGCAACCACACACATAATGAGTGATAGAGATCATTATTCATTGAGCATGCGTTTCTAAATCTATGGTCTAAATAGGCTTACAGATTGTGGAAATTTATAGACTGAGATTACACATTTACATTTACACTCGCAAACAGCTGCTGTAGGAGACAGAAATCGCTGATCAAAGTAAATCAAATGACTGATGTGAATACAAGCGGCAGCTTTAGACAGTCCTTCAGCAGACTATATCCAACGCGGATTTTCATTGTGACATAGGCTACATTAAATATCCGCTAAAAACTCTGATCACACTGCGCTTATTGAATGAGGAAATGGGTGCGCCTGCCCGTGGATCAACTCAGCTGTTCATAATGTGATTGGCTAGCGCACCTCTTTCGCGTGGACGCGCGCCTGTGCATGAGCGAAAAACGTGCGCGTGCACAGGCAGATCCCAGATAAATCCAGTTTCAGTTATCGAGTAGAAAACCAGCGCCGTAGTATCGTTAAACTAGATAGCTTTGATCCTGTTCAGTCAAACCAGATCAAAATGACAGATCGCGGATCTGTTAAGATAGCTTCGTAGTATAGGGCTCTAGTCTGGATTTAGCTTTAGTAACTTGTGAGTTGCTTGGCAATCATTGACATGGTTTGCTGGCAACTTGTTGTTGCCTTCTGCAGTCAGACTGTGCTGTGGTGAAATAAACTGTGTTGCTGTAAATGTTATGCAACTCCTTCATATTCAGGCAACAATAACCTGCGCTTTCAACCCTGTGTAGTCCTTACAACTCAGAAACACAACACATCGTTAGACACAGAAAACATAATGTGTAACATAATCACTTGGTACACACACGCGCACACACACCTACACCTGCACACAGACACACACACACGCACACGCACACGCACACGCACACACACGCACACCCTTGGTCAGTGTACAGGATCTTTGATATCTAGATAAGTCTTAAACAGGCTCAGATTTGCATACGGGGCTCCTGTTGCACACGGCTCAGCGCCACATTGGGGGGGGGGGGCTGTTTATGTGCATTTCCAGCAACCCAGTCACTAGAATAAAATGTTGGCAATTATACGTTACGGCAATCTACGGATACGTACAATCTCAACGTGAATTTGAAACTAAATGACGGTTAATTTGAAAACCTCGCTGCCTTTCCAACGTTAAACGAAAATAAAACAACAAAAATGTAAAATGTTACTTATAAATATAGACTTTATTCATTTTATTTTTTATTTAAACTTTATTTAACCAGATAAAAACAATTGAGATATAAAATCTTTGGAGACCCTGGGGATTGAACACAGCTCTGGGGATCGAACACGGCTCTCCGGTGTGAAAGGCTAGTGTTTATGCCCACCATCCGCACCCTTACTGACCACCACAATCGTCGTCGTCGATATACATATATCTAGAAACGTGATGTATTTCTGATCCAGTTTACATGCACTTACAGAAGAGGTTTGTGTGGTCTTTAATCATACATTTCTGAGCATTTCCTTGTGTGTATACAAGCTTGAATATATGCAGTTGAGGGGTGTGTGTGTGTGTGTGTGTGTGTAAGGATCACATTACTCTCCTGCAGCTAATATTTATAGCAGCTTGTAAACTCGGCGTGTTTCGTGGACGTTAGAGCGGCAGCTCGTTAAAACGACACGTCGCTCCAAAGAATCAACGGCGAGCAGAGCCGACGCCCGCTTTTTAATTTCACTAATTAGTTTTTTATTTGTTGTTTCTCTCAGGCCATGTGTGTCTGTATACTCTGCTGTAACCCTGTTTTCTATTCATGTCCATATGCTTTATTGTTGATCTTATTGCTGTGTTTCTATGGGGGAAGCACTTTTTAACGAAGGCAGTGTAGAAATTGACTTTGTTATTTTCCATCTATCATCGTCTGTCCAGATATGAGCCCAGATATGAGTCGATATTTGCTAACCTGATTTCATCCTTTTTATTCAGTGAGAAATTGTATTTAGTTTGTTAAAGCTCTGGTTATCTGGGGATGCTGCAGTATACTGTAGATTGAGTCTGCCTGGTTCCAGTGGGAATTGAACTCTCAACCATAAGGATGCTGTTGCCTAACTATCTATCTATCTATCTATCTATCTATCTATCTATCTATCTATCTATCTATCTATCTATCTATCTCTATCTATCTATCTATCTATCTATCTCTATATATCTATCTATCTATATATCTACAGTATCTATCTACAGTATCTGTCTGTCTGTCCTCAGGTTTTGCTCATTGTTGTTGTCGATGTGTTGGGAGTTGAACCAGTGGAGCGACTGGCCAACGTGTTGTCACTCCAAGGGCGTCAAATACCGCCACTTGTCACACAGCTTGTGCATGGGATGTTGACCCACACGGCAGCTGCATGCTACCCACTCGGTACCCGCACACTACCCAGGTGCATCATGTATGGACGCACCCAATCTGGGAATCCAGAGTCTATTTTGGCATGTAAGTAGACTCTGGAACAGCCGTACTTTTTTTGAGGCTTCTTGTACAGCGCGGATCTTCCACCCGGGACTTCCACGCAGCGGTGCCTTTTAAAAACATACATTGCATCGCTTTTATTTTGAATGCTAAACGTCAAAATTCTTATATACATGTATTCACTAGCGTTTGGGACCGGACCTCTTATATTCGCCGGTACAACAACAGTGAAGGCGGAAATCCCGGATAGAAGATTTGCGCTGTACAGGAAGCCTAAAAAAGGTAAGGCTGTCCCAGAGTCTATTTACGTGTCGAAATAGACTCTGGCTTCCCCGATTGGGACGCACCTGGTTAGGGTGAGGCACAGGATCGTGGAGCTCACTTCTCAGAATTCTCCACCTGGTTTCCAAGAAGTCAAGGTGCCGTGAGCGTCAACATCCCTCACACACACTGTGGGACAAAGGGGACGCAGTCAAGAGTGACAAGTTGAACTGGCAGTGATCAACAACACCGCCCCCTGCTGATATGTTTGAGCTATCGCAACCAATAGATTGTAACAACACAGTTCGAATTGAACCCGGGTCTCCCATTCCAAAGTCAAACATGCTGACCAGTTGGCCAAAGGGACAATCCCAATTGTCAAGGTCCAGCATGCTCTCCTTATCATTACAATATATTAAAATATTAGTGATTGTTCCTTTAAAAGGTTGCACTTGCTTCGTGAAGTTTCTTGTGTCCATGCTGCTCTCTTTCCCTCTGTCTCCCTCTCTCTCACTCTTCCTCTGTCCATCCCAGGCTAATGAGGCTACTGTACAGCACGCACGCACGCGCACGCACGCACGCACGCACGCACACACACACACACACACACACACACACACACACACACACACACACACACACACACACACACACACACACACTGCTGTCAGGGCTGATGTGTCTCTTATGTTATGTGTCCCTTGTAGGGAAACTGCAGGGATTCAGTGATTTGCATGACGGCCCTTCAGTTTTCCCTCATGAGGGTTTAAAGGGATAGTTCACCACAAAATCCAAAATATATATTTTCCTTCTCATCTGTAGTGCTTTATCCATCTACATCCAGCCTACATCCTACATGAAACTGCTCACAGCAATATCTGTGAAGTCATGACTTCTGGAAAGAGACTTTGCTGCTGTTCAAATGTTTTTTGGCGCTTTGAGCACCACAAGCCTGGACAAAGTGGACAAAGTGGATGGCACTCAATTGTGGTGCACAAAGCGCAAAAAAAATGCATTCAAAAACTCAACAGCAATGGCTGGGTTTCCCAAAAGCTTCTTTGCGCTAAGAAGCTAATTCAACCCTTCTTAAGGCCCCCTTAAGAAGCAAACGCGTTTCCCAATTGCTTCTTTACGAAGGCATGCGTTTCCCAAAAGCTTCTTAGCGCTAAGAAGCTTCTTTGACCCTTCTTAAGGCTCCCGTAAGAAGCCAACGAAGCCAACGCGTTTCCCGATTGCTTCTTAGCCTAAAATTATCTTCCAATTATCCTCCGTTAAGAAGGCTGCGTTTCCCAAAAGCTTCTTAGCGCTAAGATGATCTTTCGTTAAGAAGGTTTTGTAAGAAGGGTCTGGAGCCTTCTTAACACCTTCTTAATGACAAAACACTGGCAGATCCAGCCGCGTCAGGCAAAAGGAGATACTTGTGTCCACTGTTCCTCTTGTGTTTTTCCCTTTTTCCTTTCTTTCATGTACCCTTTAGTGTTTAAAATTAGGGAACACTTGAAAATCTCCCCTGTATGTATGGTTACTTGTGTTTTAAATGTTTTACCGTAGGCTATATTCCTCTAATCAGAATGGATTCCTTTTATAATGTTGTGGATTTATATAGCACCTTTCACAGAACCCAAGGTCGCTTAAATTCTGTAGTGTTTCTCTGTTTTGTTGTATGCTGTGTATATAAAGCAATTTGAACTGCAGTCCATGTCTGAAATAAATAATGTTTAATAAAGTTTAACATGACCATGATTAGGTGTTAACAGTGTTTCTCAACCACTGAGTCGTGGCCCACTGCTGGGCTCAGAGTGCCATCAAGTGAGCCGCTCCAGTTAAGATGCTTCTTAAGAGCCTTCTATTTTTTTTATTTTTCTCGACTGTTAAGAAGGCGTTTGGGAAACACTTCTTTGGAGCCTTCTTAACTCCTTAAGAAGCTTCTTAACTCCTTAAGAAGCTTCTTAACTCTTAAGAAGCTTCTTTGTTGGGAAACTCAGCCAATGTCTCTTTCCAGAAGTCATGACTTCACAGATCTTGCTGTGAGCAGTTTCATGTAGGAACTATTTTCTAGCAGCTAGCAGCTAGTGGGTGTAGTTCAAGGTTCAAGGTTCAAGGTTTCTTTATTAGTACCCAAGGGTAAAATAGTTATGCAGACGGGAAGTTCAGCAGTCCAGAAGATAAAAACAAAACATATGAAATCACAAGACATCGAAACAAGCATCATTACAATAGAGCACATTAAAATACAGTAAAATCAAAGTAAAACCATGATAAAGTGCTTTCAATTTCAATTTCAATTCAATTTTATTTGTTCAATAGGGGACAGTGTACATCAGGGGTGCCCAATACGTCGATTGCGATCGACCGGTCGATCGCGAAGGTAGTGTGGTCGATCGCATGGCATTGAGGGAAAAAAAATAATAATAATTTAACTGTTTTTCCACTGTTTCCACTGTTTTTCCACTGTTTCCACTGTTTTTCCACTGTTTCCACTGTTTTTCCACTGTTTTTCCACTGTTCCACTGTTTTCCACTGTATACTCAGTGTATATATATATAAATAAATATGTTTGGTAGATCACTTTGACTTGGTCATTTTAAAAGTAGCTCCCAAGCTGAAAAAGTGTGGGCACCCCTGGTGTACATTAATGAACATTTTAGCAAAATGTAAATGCACAACAATTGCAGTCACAAGACTGATTTTCATTGTTAGTCCCCCTGCCAGAAGGTACTTTGTGACAAGAGACTAAAGTGCTTCTGCACACGCTTGTGCGCGCACACTCGTGCACGCACACACACACACACACACACACACACACACACACACACACACACACACACACACACACACACACACATGTAGCTACTCATGAGACGCTCAGAGTATCATGTATGTGCGGAGTAAAGTATAAGAAAGAAAACAAAGGAATCATCCAGCTTTGTTTAGCAGTGCAATGGCAGCAGGTACAAAAGTGCTTTTGTAGCGTTTGGTCCTACAGCGAGGGACCGCAAACTGCCGGCCAGCTGGAATTCACTGTGTTGGGAACAGTGTTGTAGAATAGAGCTCGCCTTACACTGCAGCTGTGAGCAGTAGATAGCTGACAGGTTGAGTTGAGGCTCACCTATAAGCTTACTAGCCCACTTCACAATTTGGTTTAGAGCGTTTCTTTTTTCAGTGACATTTTACCAAACCATGACACAAGAGAAAAGAACAGGACAAGGATCGATTCAACATAGGCCCGGTAAAAGAGGGTCAGCATGGTTTTGTCTATGTAAAGACGGGACAGTTTCCTCAGGCAATAGAGACGTTGATGACTCTTTTTGCACACTGCCTCACAGTTCTTCTCAAAGGTCAGCTTAGAGTCTATGGCCCCTATCTTCCCACTGGCCTTAGGCGCTAAAACTGGCATTAAATGCAAAAAAACGCGCCTTGCGCCTGCCTCGGCAAGATAGCATCATGGTTTTAGGCCCCGAAATGCGCTTTACGCCGAAGAGGCGTGGCGCAGTGCCAGAATAGGCCAGAATGGGCGTTTCGGCCTTAAATACCGGCCTAACGCTATCTTCCCCCCTGGCGTTAATTTAGCGCTTAGCGCTTTTCAAAACCAGGCCTTATTCAGTGCGCGGGGGATATATCTGTGCTCTCTCTCACTCCCTCTCTCTCGTGCATCAGACAGGCACAATGACAGATGAAAAAAAAGTTGTTATACGGTAGTTTTGAGCCCTGTCATTTCAGAGGCTGTTGCATCAAGCTACCTGTGCAGTGGGGGAGAAGAAAAGGTAGCAAAAGAAAACGATATCATTCTGCCCAAACAAATATTCACTGCGCCGGCTCCCCTACCAAAGCCACACATGTGAAATCTCCCAGCATGCATTGAGGCTAATACATTTTGACAAGAAATAGCAACCAAATCAGCCTAAATAGGCTAAGTGGTAGATATAAATACTATTTATGTTAACACAACATGCAATTCTAGAACATTTCAATATTGGACAGAATAAAACATAAAAATCAAAACACAACCCTATGTGAAACATATATGTAATCCAGGTGGATTATATAGCCGTATACAACGCAAATACAACGTGATATAGACGAGTGACAGCCGTAACGCTCCAGCAAGACTTGGCTTACTTCACACATACTTTTACAATAAAAACACATTTATGCAATGACTTTACATAATGTAGGCTATATTTATGTGCATCATTTAGCCTGTGCAGCAGGTAGTCTACAAATTATAAAACTACCTGCCCTGAATGAGCCGAGTGGGGGTGCTTGTTCACTATTGTGAAAGTTATGTGTTTACAACATAAAGATCATGGAATTGGATGCTATCAGGAATGTCACCGATAGTTAACGCTCTATATTGTAGGCTACAGGGAGACCGCATCAGCCCTGCTGAACAGATCTGTATTTGTCTGGCTGTGGTTGAATTGTTTTATTCAGGCTATGATCTGTGATGTGCTGAGATATCCAAATTGGCATGAAGAGATGACAGCATGCAGCCAAAACCCGGACATGGATCAAGTGGATCGGAGCTTCGAAAGGAAGAATGTCATTGAGTAACTGCAGTTCACCAATGAGCACAGTTGTGAATAATTCTACGCTTAAAAGGCGTGGTTATAATGCTTAAGGCCGCCTGTAGCGCCGACACGAAAATATCGAGTGCGCCGATCCACGCCCACTAATCTGGGCTGCTCCTGGCGCTAAGCGCTAATATAAGGCCAGTGGGACGATAGAGCCCTATGACTGTGCCGAGGTACTTGTAGCTGTCTACACAGTCCACGGCCTGGCCTTTAATGACCGTGGTAGGCCTGTCGCCGGTGCGGGTTCTAAAATCAATAACGATGTCTTTAGTTTTGGAAATGTTCAGCTGCAGAAAAGACTCATGGCACCAGCTGACAAAATCGTTGATGATAGGGCCATGACTGGACTCATGTTCACCAAGCAGGCTGACAATGACTGTGTTGTCTGCAAATTTAAGTAGGGTCCTGTTTGCGTGCTTACTCTGCCACATGTTTGTGTACAGGATATAAAGCAGAGCTGAGAGCACACAGCCTTGAGGTTCAGACAAAAATAAAGTGTTTTTTTGTGCGTTGAACCCCACATCATGTGCCATCCAGTTGCATTGTATTGGAGAGCAGGCAAACGCCAAAACGCTGCATTTCACACCAAAACCATCTAGATGGATAAATAGCACTACAGGTGAGAGGAAAAATATGTATTCTTGATTTTGAGGTGAACTTTGGCAAACAGACGGACAGACGGACGAACGGACGGACGGGCGGGCAGGCAGGCCGGCAGACAGACAGGCCGGCAGACAGGCAGACAGACAGGCAGGCAGGCAGACAGACAGGCCGGCAGACAGACAGACAGGCCAGCAGACAGACAGACAGACAGACAGACTGGCAGGCAGACAGATAGACAGACAGAGAAGCAGGCAGGCAGACAGACAGACAGACAGACAGCAGGCAGGCAGACAGACAGACAGAATGTGGGATGTTAGAGGGACGCCGTGTGTTGGCTGGCTCCCATCGCTGCAAGGCAAACTCTGCACCTGCCCATCTGCACAGCTCTCAGCGTGATATGAGTGAGTGTGTGTGTGTGTGTGTGTGTGTGTGCGTGATGTGAGTGTGAGCGTGTGTGTGTGTGTGTGCATGTGATGTGAGTGTGAGCGTGTGTGTGTGTGTGTGCGCGTGATGTGAGTGTGAGCGTGTGTGTGTGTGTGTGTGTGTGTGATCTGAGTGTGAGTGTGTGTGTGTGTGTGTGTGTGTGTGTGTAAGTGAGTGTGAGCGTGTGTGCGCACGTGCGCATTTGCGTGCGTGTGTGCGCACAGCCGATTAATTGCGCAAAGCACCGCTGGACTGACTTCAGCTTGTGTGTGTGTGTGTGTGTGTACTGTGTGCGCACACGCATGTGTGTGTGCGCATGTGCGTGTGTACCAGTTTTGAACAGATGTGGAGAGTGACAGTCAAAGGTAAGCTTTGCCAACTGTCAAAGTGAAAGGGAAAGTGTGTGTGTGTGTGTGTGTGTGTGTGTGTGTGTGCGTGCGTGTGCGTGCGCCCCTCTGGTGGTGGAGGATGCCCTAGTTTCAGGACGACACCTCTCATGGTCACGTCTGACTGGTTCCCCTCACGTCCTTTATATCTCCACTGTTTTGACATTTTTGTTGCCTTTAGTTTAGTTTAGTTTAGCTTATTTTAGCTTATTTTAGGTTTAGTTTAGTTTGACTGGACATGGCTCTGGATCATGTGGGCCGAGGTGACTTGGGCTCAGGCTAACACAGTACTGACATATCTCTGTTGAATTTGAGCATAGTTTATGAAAACAAGCATCTTTCTATTTGCATACTCATTAGATATGCATGATACCAATACTGATATTGGACATTGGTCCAATACTTGTTCAAATAGATCGGTTATCATGACAATGGGTCGATCTGGTATCGGATACCATTATTTTGATAAATAACAATTCAGCACATTTATGTCTCTGTATTTATTTGGCATATTTTGTTTTACAAAGTTGGAAAGCAATGCCTAAGTCAGTAAGTCAAGCCTGATGTTGCCTTACAGCCCAAACACATCACAAGCTATGCTGAAGCAACGCCGAAGCTACGCTATGCTTCTGACATGCCTATGGTGTGAAGGCTTAGACATCAAAGAATAATTCCAGTCTCTTCCACACAGTCAGGCAAACACAAAGAGTGTTATTAGATCGGTACTCTGTATGGGCCGATAACCAAGCCCAGGTATTGTATCGCGATCAAAGCATCCTTAATATTCATACATAAAAACAATATATTTTTATTCCCATGCCCAATGTGGATACTTAGACAAGATCTGGTACATGTTGATCTGGTATGATGTACATGTTGATCTGGTATGATGTACATGTTGATCTGGTATGATGTACATGTTGATCTGGTATGATGTACATGAACTGGCTACCTGGCTACGCAGGCTGCTGGCACAGCCATCAGGAAACATCTAGGGTTCAGTATCTTGCCCAAGGACACTTCGACATGCAGACTGGAGGAGCCGGGGATCGAACCACCGACCACTTTTGTCCAAAGCCATTGAGCTCAGCCGCCCTATAAGGAAAGAGATTAAAGAAAATAAATCATACGGTGTATGAATTGCAAGATTTAATTTTTGAAAGAAATTATTATACAATTTGTATGTGTCATTTGTCATTTGTTGCTGGATTGATAGCTGGCAATAGCGTGCTGCTGTGGTGTGTCTGCAAAGCAGAGCCACAGCGGACTACATTCAAACGATGCTGCCCCCTCCTCCCCCGCCCGCTCGCTTGTGTGTTTACAAACAGCAACTGACAATTCCTACATAGTCTGTCTCTCATTGACAGCAGTGTGTGCAGCCTCAGGAGTGATGCGTCACTCTAGATGGAGTGATGCGTCACTCCAGATGGAGTGTACATTACAGCCAGGCTCCGGAGTGTAAATGGACATTTCACTAGCAAGGACCACGCCACAACAAGAGTATCGTTAAGGTTCTTTACTGAAGAGAATGAGTTGTGTATGGTGTAGTGTGGGTGCGAGATGAGCCGTCTGTTCCAGGAGGTCACGTGTTCCGGGGGGAACGTCCTGATGACCGGGGCAGAGGGAGACTCAGGGTGGGGGTTCCGTCTCAGACGTGGTCTGCCCGAGCGGGTCTGGCGTGAGGCGTGTTTCAGCCCGAGCAGATTTCAGGCCCCCCCCGGATGGATCCTAGAACGAGACGTGGAGAGGCATGCACCGTGCCTAGTGAGAGGGAATGAGGATGTTAAGGGTTGAGGGGTGCGGGAAGGGATAGGGGATTGAGGGATGAGATATACAAGGGAGGGAGGGTGGGTCGAGAGATCGAGACAAACAGGGTGAGGCAGGTTAACCAGGTGTAGTAATATTGCCACGTAATTAGAGGAGTGGTTTAGAGGGGTGGTTAGGAAGTTGGGGGAGTGGTTGAGGCGTGGCCCAGCTCCTGAACTTAAGTTAAACGTTAACTTTCATTTCACTAGCAAGGACCACGCCACAACAAGAGTATCGTTAAGGTTCTTTACTGAAGAGAATGAGTTGTGTATGGTGTAGTGTGGGTGCGAGATGAGCCGTCTGTTCCAGGAGGTCACGTGTTCCGGGGGGAACGTCCTGATGACCGGGGCAGAGGGAGACTCAGGGTGGGGGTTCCGTCTCAGACGTGGTCTGCCCGAGCGGGTCTGGCGTGAGGCGTGTTTCAGCCCGAGCAGATTTCAGGCCCCCAAAATAAGTCGGATTAAGTTGAGCTGAGTTGCACGTGAGCTTGACTGATCCTTGAGATCGTTAAGATCATTGAGATCGTTAAGATCATTGAGATCGTTAAGATCATGGAGATCGTTAAGATCATTCAGGATGCAGAAGCGACATGCGAGAGATTACGAAGGGTCGAGGGGCTCGATGGTTTGGTTCGATGTGCTCAGTCTGACGTCTATGGAGGAGTGGCTTGAATAGTGTTCTGGAGATAAGCCTGGAGCTGAGGCTCGGTGTAGGTACTTCTGGAACCAGAATAGTGTGGCAATTCTTCCTGTTTCCATGAAGAGAGTGGATGTTGAGGTGATGCCTGTGTCATGCCTGAAACTGTTGTATTTAGTCGCTGGCTTGTATAACTAAGATAGGAGTTGAGGTGGAAGTAGGTCGGGAGACCGATTCTCTGATAATCTATTGCTCCGTTGGAGTGGCAAATGCGGGTAGTTATGACCGATAGACTGGGATGAGGAGAAGACCATAGGCAGGTGAGGTCAGTAATTCGGGGGACCTCCGCAGCCTGAATCCGGCGTAAGCGTGGATTTATGAGTAGCTTAACCATTGAAGATATGTTGACCGAATGTAGAGAACTGATACAGAGGCTGAGTGGAGAGAGAATGGCGAGTAAGAGGCCTTTTAAGATGGCTTCTAGGAGCTAGTAGAATGACGTGGCTGTTCCTGAGATGAAGTGTCTGTATTCCTGTTAGGAGGAGTGAGGGTGGATGAGTTGGGACTTCCCAGACCCTACGTGCCCCCCCCAAAAAATGGCCTATCTGAGGCTGATGTGGCGAACTGCCTCTGCGGCAGCTGATGGGTCTGTAGCAGCTGATGAATTGAACTGCGTTCTGTGCAGTGACTGAAGGAGTAAACTGCGTCTGCAGCGACTGATGAATTGAACTGGGTTCTGTGCAGTGACTGAAGGAGTGAACTGCATCTGCAGCGACTGATGAATTGAACTGCGTTCTGTGCAGTGACTGAAGGAGTAAACTGCATCTGCAGCGACTGATGAATTGAACTGCGTTCTGTGCAGTGACTGAAGGAGTGAACTGCGTCTGCAGCGGCTGATGAATTGAACTGCGTTCTGTGCAGTGACTGATGAATGGAACTGCACTCTGCGGTGGCAGCTAACTGCATCTCGACAGCTGACGGCGTAACTGCTCTGCTCTGTCCCGTAACTGATGGGGCAGACTATCTGCAATAGCTGATGGAGTGAACACTACTCTGTGCGGTAGATGAGGCTAGTCTGTGCATTAGATGAGGCTGACTGCGTCTGCAGTAGCTGATGGAGTGAACTCTACTCTGTGCATTAGATGAGGCTGACTGCGTCTGCAGTAGCTGATGGAGTGAACTCTACTCTACTCTGTGCAGTGGATGAGGCAGACTGCGTCTGCAGTAGCTGATGGAGTGAACACTACTCTGCGTGGTAGATGAGGCTGACTGCGTCTGCAGTGGCTGATGGTTTGAACTCTACTCTGTGCAGTAGATGAGGTTGACTGCATCTGCAGTAGCTGATGGATTGAACTCTACTCTGTGCAGTAGATGAGGCTGACTGCGTCTGCAGTAGCTGATGGAGTGAACTCTACTCTACTCTGTGCAGTGGATGAGGCAGACTGCGTCTGCAGTAGCTGATGGAATGAACACTACTCTACTCTGTGCGGTAGATGAGGCTGACTGCATCTGCAGTGGCTGATGGTTTGAACTCTACTCTGTGCAGTAGATGAGGCTGACTGCGTCTGCAGTAGCTGATGGATTGAACTCTACTCTGTGCAGTAGATGAGGCTGACTGCGTCTGCAGTAGCTGATGGATTGAACTCTACTCTGTGCAGTAGATGAGGCTGACTGCGTCTGCAGTAGCTGATGGAGTGAACTCTACTCTACTCTGTGCAGTGGATGAGGCTGACTGCGTCTGCAGTAGCTGATGGATTGAACTCTGCTCTGTGCAGTAGATGAGGCTGACTGCGTCTGCAGTAGCTGATGGATTGAACTCTACTCTGTGCAGTAGATGAGGCTGACTGCGTCTGCAGTAGCTGATGGATTGAACTCTACTCTGTGCAGTAGATGAGGCTGACTGCGTCTGCATTAGCTGATGGATTGAACTCTACTCTGTGCAGTAGATGAGGCTGACTGCGTCTGCAGTAGCTGATGGATTGAACTCTACTCTGTGCAGTAGATGAGGCTGACTGCGTCTGCAGTAGCTGATGGATTGAACTAGGGCTGCACGATATTGGAAAAAACTGACATTGCGATATTCCCCGCCCATGCGATATATATTGCGATATGAAAAAATACAGATTTTCACC
The DNA here is from genome assembly GCF_964638095.1 of Poromitra crassiceps. Classification (NCBI taxonomy): domain Eukaryota; kingdom Metazoa; phylum Chordata; class Actinopteri; order Beryciformes; family Melamphaidae; genus Poromitra; species Poromitra crassiceps. The sequence continues at coordinate 46,944,522 of NC_139625.1, read as the reverse complement.
AGATTAGCTCTATTTGAAAGAAAATAATATTTCTAGAATGATTGGGATGATTTTGTAGAGGAGTCCATCTGATTTTGGAGGGGAAATTAGGTATTTTAATGTTTCTCAACCACTGGGCTGTGACCTACTGGTAGGCCTCAGAGCGTCATCTATCAGGGTGCATACACATTTTGACCAATGGATTTCCATGACTTACATACATGAAAAAGTGAGTGAGTTATGACATTCTACTTTAAAATGTCACTAGCCTATACTTCACTTAGTGTAATGCAGCCTTTAAAACCAGGGAAAGACAACATGTATGCTGTATCACCATATTACCATCCAACATCTAAGACCATATAGTCTCAAATCACAATACAATATGGATATAAATTTGATATATTGCCCACCCCTAATATTGAGTGCCAGAATCTACCTCCCAATGATGCTATTTGCAGAAAAACATTAGATTTAATTGATTATAATCACTGCTTTCAACTTCTTTCGTTCTTCTAACGTTTCAATAAATCAACAATGAAACACCGCTGCCACTTCACACATGGTTACTTCACACACTTGGTCTGACCCCCCTCCAGAAACTACCAAGTGGTACGCTCCGCATTTGGGGAGTTCCGGTTTTTGAGCGCACGCAGGGCAGTACAGAGAGACGAGGATTCACATGCAGCCGACCGGTGACAAACAATTCATTCGTGAAAAGTAATAAATATACATTTAATTGCCCAGCTATGTCTATTGTCTTTTTATTTTCACCGACATGTTTTGTGTAAATGAGTCGCTATGTATGATTACCTCTACCGTAACGTTACTGCTATCATCTGATGCATCATCAGACTGAGGGGGAGAGAGAGCTGCGGTGATACACGGACAACTTCTCAGTCATCACTTTAGCCTTCGTGTCATAAGTTGCGGTCTTGCTTTTTGGTGTTTCAAGAGTAAATATCTCCACTCCACGGACATGTTGAGTTACAGCAGCCAGCCTGCTGTATACTAGTGCGCTGCAAGCTGTGAACAGGTCCGCCTCCGCAATCACATCGTTTACAGACAGGCTACTGTCAGCAACGCAACATAAGCGAAAACAATTCAATTTTGCTCTCTGTGCATGTTTGTTGTGTTGAAGCTAAGCATTAAATGAGTGAGTACAGTAGCGGGGCGTCTCTCTCCTTTGAGAGAGCCTGCATTTCACTCAGTAGGCTACCCCTAAAGTGAGAGTTTATCAAGCAACATGACGAGTTAATTTGCTTTTGACATCGCACGTCCTGCGATGTGACTATCGCGCATGCGCACATCGCAATGTCGATGTGTAAACGATATATCGTGCAGCCCTAGATTGAACTCTACTCTGTGCAGTAGATGAGGCTGACTGTGTCTGCAGTAGCTGATGGAGTGAACTCTACTCTGTTCAGTAGATGAGGCTGACTGCGTCTGCAGTAGCTGTTGGAGAAAACTGCGTCTGTAGCAGCTGACAGATAAAACTGGTGAGGATAGACAATGTGGACCAGGCTGAAGCCATGTGGGCCGGGCTGTTGCCATGTGGGCCGGGCTGTTGCCATGTGAGGAGAGATGAAGGGGTCGAGGGGATGAAGGGATGAGGGATGAAGGAGTCCAGCGATTGCTGGATGTAAGTTGCGGGGGGGGGGGGGGGGTGGCCTCCTGTAGCCAGGTGCTCCTGCCTAGATTGGCTGCTGCCAATGCTGGAACTGGATGGCAGGGCTCTGTGTCATTCCCTGAGTGAAGCGGGTTGACCACGACGACCGTCCTGTGGTATGTCGTCGTGTCTTGTTGTGTTCTGTGATTGAGCTCACTAAATTGAATTCCTGTCAACGATGATGAAAGGCAATGAAGTATTGGAACTTGAAACTTGAAACTCGTGGTAGCGGCAATATCGGTTCTGATGGGGACTGACTGTAGGTGGCGCTGTAGTAATAACTGAAGCACCGGCCGTAGGTGGTGCTGTGGTGAAGGCTGGAGAACCTGCTGTAGACAGCGCTATGCTGAAGCTGGATGACCGAAGGCAGGAGCGCTGAGGTAAGGCTAGGGATCAGCTGTGGAGGTGTTATGGTTAGAGAGACAGCCAGGTGAGTTATACATTTGGGTGATGGGGAAGGGAGGGGGGGTTGAGGGGGGGGGGCGACAAGGACAGACCAGTTGGGAAAAGAGGAGGGTTGGGCTGATTAGCCGAAGCCGTGTTGGCTGAGACAGAGAAAGTGGGGGCAGAAGCCATGTTGCTGTTCTTGGCTGAATGAGAGTTAGAGGAATTGAGGGATGAAGGGATGAAAGGATGCATGTGTACAGGGTTTTTGTGCAGCCTGCGGGACTGGGATGAGAGGGAAGCTGAGATCAGCTGAGAGAGATGGGAGACATAGGAAGCAGGCACGGGATATGACTTGAATATCATGTTTTGAATGAATGTAAACAATAATACATGAAGAGATGAGATCAGCTGTGAATGTCTGGCAGAGGGAGCCAGGGAATATACGACCTGGCTGCAGCCATCTGCAGCTTCAGTGGCACTGTGACATCAAACCGGACAGCGCTGACGGTGATTGGCTCATGGCTCTCGCAGGTTTGGCTCTGGATTGGCTCTGCCAAGCAGGACCCGGAAGCGCTGTCTGCTCGGAAAGTTTGTTGTGATGGATGCTGAATGGCATGAATTACTATCGCTTTTCCTCTCTCTCTTATGTTGAAAGGGGATGCATTTCCTTCTCTGGAACGTTGAGTGCAGGTGACGGTAAAGTCTGTATTCGGCTCCGTTGTGTGAACGTGGAGTTTGGCACGTGAGGACCGGGGTGCGCCGTGTTGAATGGGATGCCGGATTCGGCATGACACCGGGAAACGTAGTTGAAGAAGATGCGCTGCCTCGCTGGAATGGATCGCCTTCCGCGTTTGTCGAGTCGATTTGGCCCAGGAATATTGACTGATGATACCGTGGAGACTCTGCTTTGGCACGGAGGCTGTGATGTGACGATAGCATGTCTGGTGGACGCTGCTAATCGGTAGTAAATCACGCAGTCGCCGTCTGAATCGGGTGGATTGCAGATCTGGATTGCGGTGAGTTTGGCTGTTTGAAATGGTAATTCCAGCGTTTGGCAAAGTTTACTGATGTGTAAAGTGTGTGATGTATGTGTGCTGCCTGCACAGCCTGTCTGTCGAGAGATCGAGACAAACAGGGTGAGGCAGGTTAACCAGGTGTAGTATATTGCCACGTAATTAGAGGAGTGGTTTAGAGGGGTGGTTAGGAAGTTGGGGGAGTGGTTGAGGCGTGGCCCAGCTCCTGAACTTAAGTTAAACGTTAACTTTCATTTGTTATGCATTTCATCTTAACATCCGCCTCTATGATGCTGCGTGTCCTACAGAGCAGGCTGTCAACATGTTTAAGTCTGACAGCTGAGACACACCCACACATGCGCACGCACGCGCACACACACACATTCTCACTCTCTCACACACACACACACACACACACACACACACACACACGCGCGCACACACACACACATTCTCACTCTCTCACACACACACACACACACACTCACACACACAGTGATCGACTCCCCTCACCGTTCTGTTCCTCTGTGAGTGAGTGTGTATGTGTGCGCATGTGTGTGTGAGAGAGTGCAAGTGTGCACGCACGTGTGTTGAGTGTGTGTCTGACAGCTAGCAGCATTGATCAGAAGATAAACTGGCAGCCTTTCTGCCCTGTAATTGCATTTAATGGCTATGGGAGCATCAACACACACACACACACACACACACACACACACACACACACACACACACACACACACACACACACACACACACACACACACACACACACACACACACACAGTGTTGTTCAAAGCCACACTGATATCTCTGTGATATTCTTGTCACTAAACTCACAGAAAGGCCAAATAAAATCTGTAATGTTGTCAAGCTTCTGCCTGACAACTGAATTTCAATCAACGACTTTTTCCTCCCAAAATGAGATCTGCAGCTTCTTCTTACAAAATGATTGATAGCAGCAAGTCTGATATTGAACAGGAAATAGCTCGCTGACACGTAAGAGTGAAGGGGTGGGATTGGTGGACCGCTAACTTTCCTCGTATTTGAAGTGGAAGAGCAAGAGTAGCAACAGGACTAAAGTATAGCTGCTTCTATATTATATTACTCTTACATCGTGTACTGCTTCGTGTGTACATTTTATGCCTATTTAACACTACTCCTATTCGTGTATATATCTCTACTACTGTAATTGAAGGGCCGATGGCGCTGCATATGCAAGCCCACGAGCACGAGTAGCGTACGAAGTGCACAAAGTCTGCAACCTCGAGGTACGTTAGAAATGCGCGATGAGGAGGAGGACGATGAGGAGCCATGGTGGGAATCAGCACTACCAGTTCAGCAGGCGTGGCGAGGGACGCTAGAAAGAAGCTCTCTGTTTCTAGTTGTACGTATACAGTATATTGGACTGCACTTGCAATTTTGTGATTTTGTCTTTTGAATATCTTCTTTTTATCTCTGAATATTGATATGACCATTACAGTGCATACTCACACTATAAGACAAATTCCTCATATGTAATCTTTACATATTGTGGCAATAAAGTGATTCTGATTCTGAAAGAGAGAGGCAGGTTCGCCTTCTGATGTCTTCCATTTGTAAGCATAACCCAAACCATCACCCTAATCTTAACCAAGTGCCTAAACATACCCGACATGATGTTTTCAAATCACCCATGTCCCACATGAGGTGTATCACCTGCACACACCGTTTTGCTCATATGCTGTTTTGGAAGTCATTGGAAATCGATGTATTCTGTCGTTTTGGTGTGAGGACGTGTTGATTGGTTTTACAGGCACTGAATGACTTCACCATGAAATAATCTTCGACTCTGCCGTATGCACTGCACGCATGCATGCACTTACTCACATGACCACAAGAGGTCGCATTCATAAAGATCGCTTGTTTTAACCAAATCGACCAATGTTTTCCTTGTGAGGAGGGGCTGCACTCTCACTAACTCACTGGCTTCCTTAGTGCCGTTCACTCATTCATTTGCGAGAGTGGACTCGGTAACAACATTACTGAGTGAGGGAGAGATTCTGGACCTCCACACACACAGGCACAAACGCATGCGCACACACACACACACACACGCACGCACAAAAGCACGCATGCACACACACATATGCACAAACACAGATAAACACACACAGACACACATTCACACACAGGGCTCCTCTGCTTGCAGCCACAAAGCAGCCGTGACAGAAATTGGGCAGCAGGTTAATAACTACTGCCCATCCTCACAGCGCCCAGGGCCACACACACACACACACACACACACACACACACACACACACACACACACACGGATGAGTGTGAGGTCTTGGTATTGAGTTGGTGTGTGTCAAGGATGTCCAGCTCTCTGCATGCTGTTAGATTAACAAACTAAGACACACACACACACACACACACACACACACACACACACAACACACATTCATATATTCATACTACACACACACACACACACACACACACACACACACAGACAGACACACACACACACACACACACACACACACACACACACACACATAGTTCTGGTCCTTGATTGTCATTGGCTGAGCTGCGTTCGAAGCCATTGTAAAATTGTATGGGGGGGGGGGGGCATCAGCTTTAAAATCAGTTGTCTTGTTGTTGATATATTTTATCTTTATTTTTATATAGCCTTTATTTAAACAGGTAAAATCACATTGAGACCGAGGTAATTTAAAGTTCACAAATCGGATTTGGCCTGCCAGTCTGAACGGGGCCTTATGTAGGCTATCTGAAATTG
>NC_139625.1:46816195-46931195 GCF_964638095.1 Poromitra crassiceps | reverse complement strand
TTGCTAGGAGATATGTTTCATACAACCGCTGGCCCACCAAAGTCACAATAATTTGCCAGTTACAGTAGCTAAAAAAAAACTCTCGTAACGGGACAAGCCCGTCTTTTATTGTCACACGAACACCACAATACATGCATGCGGCCACAACACACTCATGCTGACGGTGGCCGGTGAAAAGTGTCCTCTGCATTTAACCCATCCAGGCATGTCCTTTCCTCCGGAGCAGTGGTCGCTTTCTCGTAGAGCGCCCGGGGACCAACTTCGGATGTTGTCGTCACTGGTCGGATGACGATCTGATCTTTTGCATGTTTTTAGTGGGGGGGGGGTTATATACGGAGGAACCCCCTGGGGGAGCACGGGGAGAACATGCAAACTCCACACAGAGAGAAAGGCCCTTACGACGAGATACCCCACCTGGGCAGTAGGCACTGAAGATATGGGGGGGAACACAACCACAGCGCCCACAGTGTCCCAGGTGAGAATCGAACTCAGGACCTTCTCACTGTGAGGCGACAGCTCTACCACTGAGCCACCGTGCCCCCTAGCTAGCTATATATATATTGATGGCTTGCTTGTTATGTCTAAGTCACGTTTTTTCATCAATGGTCAAATTCATTTTCACAATCCTTTGCTTGTTGATGAGACAATTGTTTTACAACTACCAAATTTAGTAGCCAAACCAGAGCGGTTGTGTTGCTAGCGCGCGTGATGTAAGCTAAACCGGAGATAGACTGTGCTGCTAGCACGCTAGCTGCCTCTGTGCTGTTAGTGGAAAGCGGAGAGACTTTGATCTCAGTGAGGTTATAGGCTCTGAATGATATCCTGCATGCGTTAGCTGGAAAAAATGGAGCTCTGCCATTTGCTCTGAGTTCAACCTATCAAAATCTGGAGTCTGGACCCTTGGCTGTTTCTTTTTGAAAAAGTGAAATGACCTTCTGAGCTGAGACCCCTGATTTTGGGGTGTTGAATATCTCTTTAATGTATGATTAATAATAGTATAGAATTTAATATGATGTGATGAAAAAAATAGGATCAAATCTTGAGGACTGCCAGAGTCTCCCTGCTGGTCCGGGGATTCGAACCAGTAAACGTACAGTCACAAGCCTTTATGCTGCTGCTGCCTCGATTTCAGTGTAGGCTAATGGGTGGAATCTAATGTTTTTTTAAGGTGGAATCTAACCTTCTATTGTGAATTTTAACGTGAATCATCAAGGTGGAACAAAGGACTTTGGGGTATCTGTTCATGTGGAATGAGAAATTTGTTAAGGTGGAATCTGTGTTTCCGTTAAACAAGTATGTGACGGTTCTCATCTTCCCAGGTTGTCAAATACAGACCTTTTGGGTGGACACCCCGGTGCACCACCCCAAAGCCTCAATATTTACAGTAACAACCTGGGAAAATGAGAACCGTATTGACTCAATCTTTCTCCAAAGTCACATGTAGCCTATTGTAGTAGCTTAAGGTAGAACTTGTCCTTTGTTAAGGTGGAATTTAGTGGTTTAGGTGGTATGGAACCCTCTGTTAAGGTGGAACTAGCCTTCTGTAATAACAGACAGTCTAATCCGTTTTTAAGGCGGAATCATCCATCTGTTAAGGTGGAAACAGGGTGTTGTAGTCCCGAGCCAGTAGTGGCCTCCAGCTCTCAGACAAAACAGCTACAGCAGCAAAACAATAAAGAGGAATTCAATTAGATTAAATTAGTTTCAACTTTTCCTGGAACTGGAGATTTTATTTGTCCCCATGTGATGTGTGAAGTGATACACACATGTGCGCGCACGCATGCACACGCACACACACACACACACACACACACACACACACACACACACACACACACACACACACACACACACACACACACACACACAGATGGATGGACGGCCAAGCAAATTGTGAATGTAGTGAGAGTGAGAGAGGGGTGTGTGTGTGTGTGTGTGTGTGTGTGTGTGTGTGAGTGACGTGTATGTGTGTGTGTGTGTGTGTGTGTGTGTGTGTGTGTGCGTGTGCATGTGCGTGCGTGCGTGCGTGCGTGTGTGTGTGTGTGCACGCGTGTGCGTGCGCGGTGGAAGGGGCAGATAAAGCTTCTTCTTTGATGGTGCAAGGTGTCGATTGAAATGGGCTGAATAAAGGGAGGCTTTCATCGGCCAATGGGCTGTCAGTGACACGGGGGCTGCGGGCCAAGCCGATTGGCCGGCAGCCTGAAAACACTTCCTGGGCCAGAGAACTGCATGCTCTGTCACCTCTCTCTCTCTCTCTCTCTCTGTCTGTCTGTCCCTGTCTCTCCCTCTCTCTTTCTCTATGTCCCTCCACCTCTCTGTTTTTCTGTTTCTCTCTCTAGTTCTGTCTCCCTCTTATTCCCCTCTCTCTCTCTCTCTTCTGTCATTCAGCACTCCCCCCCTCTTTTTACATCTCTATGTCTGTCTGTCTGTCTGTCTGTCTGTCTGTCTGTCTGTCTGTGTCTCTGTCTGTCTGTGTCTCTGTCTGTCTGTCTGTCTGTCTGTCTGTCTGTCTGCCTGTCTTTAGTTATTTCTCTCTTTCTGTCTCTTTCTCATTTAATTCTCACTCACTCTTTTTCCATCTCTCTCCCTCACTCTCTTCTTAAATCTCTCTCTCTCCCCAATGCCTGTTCACTTCATTGCTGTACAGAACACTGTTTGCTTTATTTAAAGTTTGTTAAAGTGTAACAACCCCCCCAGGTCTGAGCCTAAGGCTACGTTCACACAGGGCACCCAAGCCTTGCCTACGCCTTGCCTTTACCCACGCTTTTAAATAGGCGTCCTTTTTAGTCAATGAGGCTGTGTACACAGGGCGCCTCAACGTGAACCTTGCGTGTACCCACGCCTCGCCTGACCTGCGCCGATTTTATCGTTTAGGCGTGAGTCGACTAGGCGCGTGAAGGCACACTTCTTCTGTCAAGCCATGAAGGAAAAACGCGACAATATCCGTGGGAAATGACAAAGTCAACTGAATTTCAAAATAAAATGGTATTACTACAACAATGTTGAACAGAGAGAGAGAGAGAGCGATTGACGGGTGGCTATAACGTGGGGCTTTCTCCCCGTCGGTAAACAAATCTTCAGGAGAGAGAATAGCGACCGAAGAAGCAAGATGGACAATGAAAAGTTAATCCACTTAGTACAACAGCATCCAGTTCTCTATGACAGCAGTCACCAAAGAAGGAGACCTGGTTATACATATCCAGCATCAATAGCTCATTAAATATATCCGATTTATTTTACCTGCCCATGATAATTCAGGACCACACGTGAAACACATTCTGGAGAGAGGAGAGGTGCTTGTGACTCAGCTCAGGTGAACGTGGAATAGGCGTGCAGTGTGATCACAAAAGCGTGTGATAGGTTCACGCGCAGCTCAAGGTCTGTAGGCGTAGGCGTGGGTTGAGGCAAGGCAAGGCGTAGGTGCCCTGTGTGAACGTTGCATAACTCTGCCCACTGCACCCCTAGGTCTGAGACTAACTCCGCCCACTGCACCCCCAGGTCTGAGCCTAACTCCGCCCACTTCATCATTTCTAAAAATTAGTCTGGGCACCTTCCACCCCGCTTTTTGTCATGGGGGCGTAAACCCCGGACCCAGAATTAACACCGGATGGCAATGCGCCTAACAACGTCTTTGTTGCCGTTAGCTTGACGCGGTGATGTTACCTAAACTAGAGTCTGATCAAAACAAAGCTAGCGTTACATAAAACAAAACGTTTATGCAATATGGCATCTCCGCCACCACCGCCTGACACACCGGTCAAAACGGTGAAAGAGGATTCTGATACTTGGGTCAAATTGTCAAGTTAACGTGAAAGTTGACGAGCTAGAAACGCTGCCATCCGGTCTAGGGCGGGCTCTAGGCGGGAACCAGTAAGGTGACAAAATCAATTGTGGGCGGGAGCCAGGCTCTTTCTCGCCGAGAAGAGCCTGGTGACGCGAGGTTACTAAAAATGCAAAAACAAAGTTGCAAGGGGTGAGAGAGGGCGGGTAGCAAACTTTGCTGTTCGCTTTAGTCAAAGTTGATTAAGAATATGGAACCTGTCCAAATTACACCAAATCTGACACTGCACCTCACGGCAGGCAGGCAGCCATTAGTAGATTCCGTTCTCTCTCTCTCCTCTTTTCTTTCTCCCTTGCTCCATTCTCCCTCTTTACTCCTTCCCTCTCTCTCTCCCCTGCTCCTCTCTCGGTTTGCGTATCTCTCCTTCCTCTCCTCCTTCACCTCATCTTCCCATCTCTCCTTTCCTACACTCCACCCCCCCCTCACTCCCTCTCTCTCTCTCCTCGCCTCACTTCACCACAGAGTGAAATGTGAAGCGGCGGCGGCGTTGTCGGCTTGTCATGTATCAAAAAATATTTTGCCCGGCAAATTGTTTAAGAGCAGAGCGAGCACGAGAGAGAGAGATAGAGAGAGAGAGAGAGAGAGAGAGAGAGAGCGTGAGAACGAAGGGAAGAAATGGAGAGAGAGAGAGAGAGGTAGAGATGGAGGGTGAAAAAGAGAGAGAGAAAATCATTTTGCTATGAAGTAGAGAGCGAGCAGAGTGTGTGTAGCTCGCTTGCCCGCTCGGCTCGGCTGCCTCAGAGATCGATTGCTCTGCGGCGCTGGTGACAGGTGTAATTGTACGGGCGTCATCTGTTCTTGTTTGCACAAAATACATTTTTTCTCTCTTTTCTTTTCTTTTCGTTTTTTTTTCTCGAGACGTGGCACGGCAGCAGCGGCGGCGTTGCCATCGCCTAATCTTTCCGCCATCATCCCATTCTTGCGCTCACCACCGGACAAATCCCCTGTTATTTGAACAGATGGTGGGAAATCCATTCTGGTGATAAGTTGCCTCTAGTTAGCATTTAGATTACCTGCAAAAATGGAACAATTTACTACTCTGCCTGCCAGGAGAACTTCCTCCTCCCTCCCCCCCTCACTCGCTTCCCTCACCAACACCTTTGGGTGCCCCCCCCCCCCCCACACACACACACACACACACACACTTCACCTCCCTGTGGTCTTTTGTGCACACCTTGACTGGCTTTGTAGCAAATTACAGCCAACTCTGACGAGTGTGTTAGAGCATCAGAGGAGGGGAGGAGAGAGTGAGGGAGGGAGGGAGGGGGAGAGGAAAGGAGGGAGAGAGAGAGGGATTTAGGGGAGGAGAGAGGAGAAGAGAGATATCTATCTCTCTTCTCCTCTCTCTCATCCCGCCAAACTCCATCTTTCTGACTGCAGAGGGAGAATTGCCACGATGGTGTTTGTAACAAATAAAGATGGGGTTTGTCCATCCGGTTTAATCTTAATCTTAATCTTAATGCTGAGGTGGACTCAATTACAAGTACTCAAGTACAAGTACTTGTTGCTTTGAGGATCTGTACTTTTAAAGTGTTTTTATAATGCTATACTTTTACTCTTACTCAAGTAATTTTAATTATATTCTTGAGTACTTTTAAATGTACACTGAGTAAATTAGTAAATTCAGATTTTTGTTTTGCACACCGCACTAACAGCACGGTAGCATTGGGACTGCTCACTAACAGGTCCAGAATCACTTCCGCATTTAGGGCATCCAAACGGGTGGCTCGTTAGTGCAGTGGCAAATTAAATTAAATTGCGCTCAAGACTTGCCAGTTGAATTAGACAGGTATAGACGATCCACAAAATTGTAATGATCCCCATCGTCAGATTAGTTCCAAAATCTCAGTTTGAACTAGGGATGGGGTCCGATCCAATAGGTATCGGTATCGGGTGCCGATACTGACGTAATTCACGGATCGGATTTTGCCGATCCACGTGCCATGTGTGCCGATCCAGCATTGCTCGCGCTGAGCCCCCAAGTAACATGAGACACGCCTCCGCTCCAGAAATTCCATTGCACAGTTTGCAGCATGCTAGCCTACAGCACTGCAGGCTGCTGTAACTCAACATGTCCGGCGTGGAGTGGAGATATTTACTCTTGAAACACCAAAAAGCAAGACAGCAACTTGTAATGACACGAAGGCTAAAGTGATTACTGAGAAGTTGTCCGTGTTGCCGTGTTATTATCGCTGCGTCTTTCTTTCCCCCTCTCTGATGTTGCATCAGATGATAGCAGTAATGTTATGGAGTTAATCATACATAGCAACAGGTTGTACTCATTTACACAAAACATTTAAGTGAAAATAAAAAGACAAGAGATATACTGTATCTCGGCAAAAAAATTGGGCAATTAAATGTATATTTATTACTTTTCACGAATGAATTGTTTGTCACCTGTCTGCTGCATGTGAAACGGTACATCCTCGTCTCTGTGTACTGCGGTGCGCTCTAGATAGAGGAGCCGTTCCAAAACCGGAAGTCCCCAGATGTGGAGCGTACCACTTGGTAGTTTCTGGAGGGGGTTTCCGGGGGAACAGACCAAGTGTTCAAAGTGGCAGGGGTGTTTCATTGTTGGTTTGTTGAAACGATGGTTAAAATGTTATTTAATAGGCCTACATTTGAGTGTAAATGGAAATCTCTAATGACCTAATTGTTATTGTTTATGAACCAGGTACCTAATGTTATGAGATAATTGATTACCAAATACTAATTATGTCTCTTAGTAGGAGCCAGCTACAGGCAGAGGGTCCTTTTCTAAAGCAGCAATGCCTAAATAGTTCAGATTTGATTTATAATTATCCTTCTTTGCCTTGTATATTTTCTTCATTTTGTCTGCTTTTTTCAAGTTATATTTTTCTTCCCTTTTTTCTTCAATTGGCCAAATTTTTGTCTGTACTGTATATTCAAGAAAAAATAGCTATGGTATTGGAATAATATCGGTATCAGCAGATATCCAAATTCATGTATCGGAATCGGATCGGAACTGAAAAAATGTGGATCGGTGCAACCCTAGTTTGAACAGTTTCATTTGACACTGGTGATAGCCATAGCAAAATTGATGTGTTAGATTGTGATATTGCTGCTGCTAGCAGCTCTAGGTCGTCTGGCAAAGGAGAGAATCACCAAACTGAGCATCCCTAGCTGCATCTGAACGGCGGTTCAGTATGAAAGACAGGGACAGCTTAGGTCAGTGGTTTTCAAAGGGGCCGCCAGGGGGCACTAGAGAGGCTCAGTGAATTCATAGAAATGCTTTAAAAAAACATATTTATGGGGAAGGAAATCATTCACTATTTGTTAATAGTACAGTAAAATAAATAGGGCTCATCACAGATGGAGACGAGTCCAAATACAGGCAGGAGGTTGACCACCTGGTGACTTGGTGCAGTCAAAACAACCTGGTGTTAAATGCTCAAAAGACAGTGGAGAGATGATGAGTCCTTCCACTTCCTGGGATTCATCACCAGCCTAAAATGGGAGCTGAACATCAGAGCTCTCACCAAGAAGGCAGAAAATGTACTTTGTACAGCAGCTGAATGAATTCAAAATGCCAAAGGCAACGATGGTGCACTTCTACACATCCATCGTTGGGTCCATCCTCACCTCCTCCATCACCGTCTGGTATACTGCTGCTGCCACTCTCAAGGACATTAACAGACTGCAGCGCATCATCCGCTGTACTTAGAAGGTGATCGGATGCAACCTGCCATCCCTTCAGGACCTGCACCTCCCACCCTGGCCACAAAATATTCAAAACACTCCCCATTGGCAAGAGACTTAGGCCCTGTTTACACGGCGACGCTCCCTGCATAAAACGGCAAACTCTTTTAGCTTTAGTGCCTTCCTTTTACACTGTGACGGCGTTATTGGGGGGTGAAAACGGCAAAATCTGAAAACAGGTCCCAGAGTGGAATTCTTGAAAACGCTGCGCCTGAAGGCCTAAACATGGTCGTCCGTCCGCCTCGAATTGGAGCCGTCTCGCCGTCTGGCGGCGCCAGCTAGCCCTACATGCTAGGACGCCACTACGCCCTCCCCCCTCCCACCCTCCCTCCTCCTGTGGAAGCTCCGTGTGAAAATGGCGGAGATTGTGTGCCAGGCAGTCTGAATGAAATTGAATGTAACGTTCCCAATTCTATGTATTAAATTCTAAAAAACGACCCTCAACATTTGGGAAGGCTAAGCCACACAACTAGTTCGTTATAATCTAACGTCATGCTTTGAAAGGCGACTTTACGACGATGAGCCAAGGCAACGGCCAGTCACAACTCTCCTGCAGCTGACGTCACGCACGTATCGTCGCCGTGAAGTCACATTTTCGAGCAGCCCCCGTCAGCCGACGGCGCCCCCTCCCCGTAGGACGGCGCTCCACCCGCCGTCCTACGGGGAGGGCGGGGCGAGGCTCTGACGGACGACCATGTTTAGGCCTTTACTGTCGCCGTGTAAAGTTGAGAAACGCAATTCAGGTGATGACACAGCCCCCTTCGCCATGTTAGACAATGGTAGGCAATAGGAACATTGAACTGGAGGAACTCAGCACCCTGCTGGAGTGTCTGTCTGCCATCATGAACTGGATGGGCAGCAACTTCCTCCAACTAAATGCAGCAAAGACCGAGGTACTGATTGTAGCGGGTGAGAATACTGCATCTAAAATAACGATGCACTTTGGGTCCCTTAAGGACAATGTGCGCCCTCACCTAAGAAACCTGGGGGTTTTATTCGACCAGTCCATGCACCTAGATAAACATGTAAAATCCCTGACCCGCACCTGCTTCTTCCATCTTAGAAATATCGCCAAACTCCAGTCCATTATATCCCACGCTGAATTAGAAATGTCCATACATGCTTTTATCTCTTCGAGACTAGACTACTGTAACTCCCTATTCTCCTACCTTAACAAATCATCTGTGGCTCAACTTCAGCTGATCCAGAATGCTGCTGCCAGACTGCTTACTAGGTCAAAAAAGTCTTGTCACATCACCCCCATCTTAGCATCTCTGCACTGGCTCCCGGTTCATCACAGGATTCATTTCAAAATCCTTGTTTGCTTACAGATCCCTCCACGGTCAAGCCCCTGCCTACATCACTGACCTCATCCTTCCCTACTCTTCCAGTCGGTCACTGAGGTCCTCTGACCAGGCGCTCCTGGTCGTACCCAGGACCAAACTAAAAACAAAAGGGGACAGAGCTTTCGAGGCGACGGCCCCGAGGCTCTGGAACGCCCTCCCCCCTGACCTGAGAGCCGCTCCCTCAGAGCTTATCTTTAAGCGTCTTCTAAAGACCCACCTGTTTAGGCAGGCTTTTAATTAGTCATTTTTAGCCACCCTTTGTTCCCTATGTTCCTTGTTTTTGTTTTATGTTTCCCCCTTCTTGTACTATTCCTGTGCTTGTATTCTTTTTGATGCTGTTTTCTATTTATGTAAAGCACTCTGTGCACTCGTGCTGTGAAGGGCGCTATAGAAATAAAGTTTTACTTACTTACTTACTTACTGAACTAGTCCAATACAGCCTTATGGCACAGGCATAATGAGTCGCATTGACATTCAACAAACGTGATAACGATTTGCTAAAAACACAATCTGCGTTAAGTCCCCCCTACTAACGTCGCACATAGCCTATTATCACTGTCTCCCGCATTGAATAATTGACAACAACTCACTGTCTGCAATGTATTTCCTCAAGTGAAGTCCCAATTGTGCTCAGGTCTTTTTTTATGTTGCTTTACTGGGTTTTTATTCGGTAATCCAATCTGGAGCAGTTTATTAGGCTACCATTTGTGACTTCTGTGTCAGGCGCGTGGAAAATGCATTTAAAAACTTGAATCACAAAGCTAAATCAAGCCCGTTAGAAACAGACAGAATAGGGGAAGCTAGGCATTTTTACCTTCAAAATAAAAGCCGTATTTTATAACTGGGTAAATAAAAATCAGGGTCGTCGACTCACTGCGTGTTAAAATTTACTTTTAGTTGTCTTTGTTCTATATGTCTTCTGTGTATTTCGGATCACACACAAAAAACGTTGCGACATGCATCAATAAGACTATTAGTTTATTTAATTACCATTATTGTGAAGGTTTTAACCGGAAGTTTCAATGTTATTCTGGCTCAATTGACACTTTTGCGGCTTCAGTCAGCCTGACAGTCTGCACGCAAATCGTTAACACACCAGCTGTGTGTAAATGCGAAATAAAAGGTGAGGATGCAACGCTAGTTTGCCGTTTTATGCAGAGACGGTTGTCGTCTAAAGGCGCTGACAGGGTTCTGCACAGCCTCGACTTGGAGCCTTGCCGACGAGCGGCGACAGCGACACTGTGCATACTCGAACGTTAACTCGGCGCATTGGCTACGGTACACCTCAAAAACACTAGGTGGCTAGTGGTACACTCATGTCCATTACATATGACGCTATCGTGTTGTTTACCAAGAACTTGCAATCATGTCGGTGGGGGGACATTTTATTGTCCCTTCATTTCAAAACTCATTCCGGTGAGCCTGCAGAAGGCTTTGCTAGTAGTATAGATGAGGTGACAAGCACTGTTAAATAACGAAATTGCATTTCCTCATTCCTCACAACAAGTATGTCCAATCACAGCTCTCGTGCTGGTCACGTCACGTCCGCGTTGACGCCGCGGAGTCACATTTTCGAGGAGCTGCACGGCCCCTCCGCCGAGCTGCACCAATAGGACGGCCAGCTGCGGCAACCCCCTTGGGTGCAGTCAGCGCTGGCGATTTCGCTCAAGCATAATTTGCGCTTAAACATGGCCGTAGGTTCAAGATTCAAGATTTTTATTGTCACTCCATGGTAGCCTACAAGTATCACGTGTGAAATTCTTGTGCTGTGGACTCCGTTTACAACATAGTACAAGTATAACAGGGCATATGAGTGCAAAAACAACAAGAGACACAACAAGCAATAAGGCAGTATAGTGATAAGACAAGTCAGAGACAGTGGCATATTCACTGCACATAGGTGCACATGTCGTGTGCATACTTTAGACGTGATTCAACATTTTAAATTCGGCGTATTTGACATACAGGTGCAAATAGCATATTCCTTATTAAACATACAATTAAACTCGGCGTTTTAAATTCGGCGTATTTGACATACAGGTGCAAATAGCATATTCCTTATTAAACATACAATTAAACATTAGACATACGTAATGGTAGCAGCTACAGTACGGTACAGTACGGCTACTACACTATTTGTGTATGTTAAGGAGTCTCGTGGCCTGCGGGAAGAAACTGTTCCTCAAGCGATTTGTGCGTGCTTTCGGAACCCTGTATCTTCTCCCTGAGGGTAGCAGGGAGAACAGGCTGTTGTGGGGATGGTTTGTGTCTTTGATGATCTTCAGGGACCTCCTGAGGCACCGCTGTTTATACAGGTCTGTCAAGACCAGAACCTCCCGCCACAAGAATAGCTTCTTCCAAACCGCCATCGGCCTCACCAACTATAGGGCCGAAAGCCCCTTCCACCAAGGACCCCACCAACACCCCCACAAACCCCACTACCTCCTCCTGAACTCAGCCGAATCTCCCCCCACTGACATGAGCCCCCCCCCCCCCCCCCATCAAACGTCACCTTTCAGCCACAGCAGCTGGACTTCACTCGCTCCTACTTAAAGTATTATAGCTACTTCCTCTACCAGAACTTTACGTCATCAGATTACTCTCGTTAAAGGCACTATGTGTGATTTTTTTGTCCACTAGATGTCGCCATTTCAAACCAAAACAAAAGTTGTTTACCTAAACAATCTCGATCCCACCCACCAGCGCAGAGCACTTCCTGGTTCCCCCGCCCCCCCTCTCCCTCCCAAGCAATGGAGAAATAAACAACTATTTTGTGCATAGCCTACCTACTGCAGACGTAAGTACATAAAACAAGCACGAATGCATCTCGGCTATGTCTTTGGCTTGAGTAATGACACATTTCACATGATAGTCATAAACCTTTAGGATATTGACAATAGTCCACTTGGTAAGACTGTTATTGTTATTTGTATCAATGGTTACATGGATTTTGAAAAGGTTACCTTTTGCATAGCCTGCCCTATTGCTAAGTACGGTTAGGCAAAACGTTGTCTAAAACTAGTTTGACATAGCTAAATTAGGATGATTTCAATTCAATGTTGGGGACATCGCTAGCTAACCACAGCTGTCTGTCAACAGTGAGTAGCTTAGCCTGTGTTTTTGTTCGTCTGCTAATACCAAGACATGGCCAAAATTTATTCATAGTGCAACGCTAGTATTTTCTCATTGTTAGAGTTGTTCAAACGTTTGAATCACTGCTGTTTTTTATAGGAAGGCAAACCAAGGTGTATGCCTGAAGCCCAGGCTAGTACCAGTGGGACAAAGAGGAGGCAGGGTTGCAGAGAGGAAGGTCGGCTGTAGGACGATAGCAGATCTTGTCGACATCCTGAAGAACCGCATAGCTGATGGAACTGGTCACGTCAATCTAGTGTAGCCCATATTTTAGTTTTGCAAATAAAGTATTTTTTCTGATAAACGAAGTTGTGAAATCAATGTACTGAGAAACATCACATACACTGTCTATTATATAAAGTAGGCTATATATACACAGAAACACAAATACTGGTAGGCTGTAGCTAGACACACTCAGCTTTAGGCACATCTAATGTTACAATGGAGAATAGTGGCCAAGAGACATGGATGAAGTCATATCAACTTTATTGGTGTACAGAAGATTGCAGACAGCAAACATCAAAACATCAAAGATGATGGAACATGTATTATATAGGTTTGCTATAAAAGCACAATTTCTCTATCTCAAATATCATAATCGTGGGTCCAGCTTGTTTTCTATCTTGACTATCGTCAGCTCTTTTGGATGACTGGCACCTTGAAAATCAGACAAATGGAAATGTGTTTAGTATTCATTTGAATCATCTATTTTGTAGCTGCTATCAAGGCAGGGTTCCTCCACATTGTCATGAATTAGATACTTTTACCAAACCTTACCAAACCTTGATTTGTTTGGACGGTGTTACAGCTATTTTCTAATGTAACGTTGCTTAGTGAAACAGACACGCACACACCCACACAATCTACCCTCCCCCCCATGCCGTTCGGTCCAGCCTATCAGCACTTGCAACTACCCACTAGACGCTCACCCCCCCCCCCCTTCTCTCGATCACAGCGTATTGGAGCCATGACACATGGATGCTGCTATGAGTTGATAACATAGCCTCCAGTCCAATGAGGACGAGCTTCCCCCCCCCCTCCCCACTGCTAAACCCCGGTTCCCAGCAAACCCACTCCCTCCCCACCCTAATTTTTCTTGTTTTCTACGTATGTTAATTCCTTACATGTAACAACAAATGTTTATGTATTGTATAATATTCAAGCGTGCCATTATTCCTATTCAATCTAGTAATAATGTAATAGTCTTAATTTGAGTATAGAAGGTGATTCCCAATCGTGTGATGTTTTTGTCTCTCTGTTGTTTGTTGAGGACCGCAATGGAAACAAGCCAGTGCTTATTATAGCCAGGCTTTATTGTGTTTTTATCCTCGGAGATTGTCTGTCCCCTGTATCTTTGTTGACATTCACCAAATAAAGTCAATCAATCAATCAATAGAAAAACAAACTGCTAACATTAGCGAACTAGCTTTTCTCCATGGCGTTTCTAAGTGTTTACACATTACTATACCGTTCTGCGTCATAGTGACAGCAATTGGACGTAATTATAACAGAAAATGCATGCGAAATTTGTAATGGGAAGTAACGTTATGTCATGCATGTCAACTTGTCACCAGAATGTCTGTGTATAAGTTATACACGAACGACAAGCTAATCAAATCATGCAACAGGCCACACTAGCAGTGTAAAGTCATTTGAATAGCCGTGAAAAGCAACAGTTAGCCAAGTGATTACAACATTCCCAGAACAAATTCACAATATCGATAACAACTTGTACATTTCGCTATCATGCGTAACGTTACTGAAATGGGACATGCAAAACGTATAACGTTACTTACCATGTGTAAGTACAGGAGAACACGCCAGCTCCGAGTCACTTTGCAGGCCAGATATAGCTGCTCGTAGGGCTCTCCATCTAGTGAAAGCCAGACCGGCAAGGTTGACTCTGGTCTGAGATATTTCTTTTCGGCGGCGATTTGGCTAAAGTATGAAACCGCAAACATAAGGTGGATCAGAGAATGGAATGTCTGGAATTTGTCTCTTTGTCTACAAAATTCTGTTTTGGGCTGTGGGCTGGGAGGGGCTCACTAGGTCGGCCTCTGAGGGAGGGATTTCTATGTAAACAGATTCGGCGATGTTGGGAGGAGATTTGGTGGCACATCACAACACAGGGAGGGGGCGTGGCTTAGTTGTAAACACAGAAATGAATCACTGTAAGTCCTCAACATATACAAGGTAATGGTTTGGTGATATTTAATAGTGCAGAATCTTACACATAGTGCCTTTAACCACATCTTGTGTGTGTGTGTGTGTGTGTGTGTGTGTGTGTGTGTGTGTTTGTGTGTGTGTGCGCCATGCGTGTTTTTCTTTTATTTTTTTATAATGAGCGTGTGTGCGTGTGCGTGTGCGTGTGCGTGTGTACGTGTTTGTGTGTGTGTGTGTGTGTGTGTGCGCCGTGCGTGCGTGCGTGCGTGTTTTTTTTAATATAGTGTTTGTGTGTGTGTGTGTGTGCGTGTGCGTGGGTGTGTGTGTGGTCAGAGACAGTGATCAGCTGACCTCAGGTCAGGCAGATCATCCATTTCCAGAAGCTTGTGTGGTTTCATACAGTATGAAGCAGTGTGGCCATGATGGATCTCTGCTGCCAACAGAGGCAGATTTAATAAAAACATAGACAGCAGAAGTCCGGGTTAAGCATAGAACCATTTTCCATGGATTGGTAAAATGCTATAAAAATAGGTTTACTTGGTCAACCCAAGCCATTCTATTTTTAGAATCAGAGACCATACACTATAACATTTCACTTGGACCAAAAGCTGAAAAAACAATGAAAGTGAAATGTGCTATGGTCTCTCCTGGTTCACCATCATGCCACAAATCCATCTTGCCATTGCTCCAATCCATTGGTTTGAATCCGAACCACCAGTGTCCGAGGAAGGAGGAGGCGGTCCTAAGTGTTTGAAGTTAGCTTGTGATAGACGTTGGTAGACAGATGGTTCATCCAATCACCTGCCAAGTATTTGAAACAGATATGAAACAAACCATGTGTCAGGGTAATTCTAACCTGAACCCTAAAACCAAGTCCTAACCCTAAACAAGACTGGCCAAAATGTCATCACTTTACAAAGATGTCCTCACAAGGATAGCAAAGCAAACACACACACACACACACACACACACACACACACACACACACACACACACACACACACACACACACACACACACACACACACACACACACACCTCACAGAACCACATTCACCACTCTCCAAGGAAACACACACACAGCCCCCCTCCTCTTCCTGTAAAGACGCCCATGTGTCGACTTATCGTGCTTCCTGTTTCTCGCCGTCTCCCACAATCCTTCACTCTCCCACAACAGGAAATGAAAGGAGTGTGGCACGGCGCCCGCGGCGCCCGGAGTGAGCGAGCGAGCGAGCTAGCCGTTATCGCTAATGAAAATCAAGCGCTCCTCTCCGGACAATAGAGCGCCGCCATGTCGCACAAACAGCCAACAAGTGAGCGTTGTAATCGACCACACACACACACACACACACACACACACACACACACACACACACACACACACACACACACACACACACACACTCTGTAAGCGTTGCTGGTTAAACAGTTTCATGGCATGAAACAGAAAGGTAGGAGCCAGCTGCTGCACACACCACCATCTCCTCTCCCCTCTAATAACGGGCATTTTTCACAGCAGCCATTTTGTGTCTAAAAGAGTAAACAGAGGTGCAACTAAAACATTAATGAGGGCCCAAGCATTGGAACACCTAAGTTAATTGGAAGTTGGAAACCCGAATTAACGTTTTGGTTGCACCTGCCTTTTAGACACAAAATGGCTGCTGTGAAAAAGGCCCACTGACCAACCGACCTGTTGAACCAGCCTGTCCTCAGAACAAAAATATCAACATTGGTCGATTTTCAAAAAAGCACCCATATGCATGCTCTGGACATGCCCCCACATCCCCATCCCCCCCGACCAATCAGGATCCAAAGGAGCTTTGAGCCAATGACGCCCCAATGTACAAAAGCACCCATAATATGTTCTGGACACGCCCCCCAAGGCTCGCTCTCAGCCAATCAGGTTCAATTGCACATGGGCGCCCACTGGCTCCATGTTGCCGCCCGGTGGCGCAAGTGCAGTGCAGCGAGTCCCGAATCTACGGGCACCTGGATCTACGGCCGGTCCACCCGAGGTCCTGAGTCCCAAAACCATTCTTCTCCTTCCTGCTCTCCACCCTTCTCTTCCTTTCATCTTCATTATCTCTCTCCACCTCTCTCTCCCTCTGTCTCTCCCTCTCTCCCCCCCCTCTCTCTGTCTCTCCCCCTCTGTCTCTCTCCATCTCTCTCTCTGTCTTCTCGCCCCTCTCTCTCTGTCTCTCCCACTCTGTCTCTCTCCATCTCTCTCTCCCCCCTCTCCCTGGCACCCTGTCTCTCTCCCCTCTCTCTCCCTCTGTCTCTTTCAACCTTCCCAGTCTTTTGTTTTGTGGGTTTCTTGTCTTTGTCCTGCTCCTCTCCTGTTGAATCCCCCTCTTCTCTATCTCTTCCTCTCCATCTCTCTCTCTCCTAGTGTCTCATCCTCCTCTCATATTATTTCGTCCAGCATTTAGTGTGCGGCATTCAGACAAGGTCACGGAGCTCTGTGTGTGTGTGTGTGTGTGTGTGTGTGTGTGTGTGTGTGTATGTATGTATGTGTGTGTTTGTGTGTGTGTGTGTGTGTGTGTGTGTGTTTCACTGATCCAGGCACTCAGCCAAGAGAAAACATCTTGATCCTGCACTGAGGACATTGTGTGTGTGTGTGTGTGTGTGTGTGTGTGTGTGTGTGTGTGTGTGTGTGTGTGTGTGTGTGTGTGTGTGTGTGTGTGTGTGTGTGTGTGTGTGTGTGTGTGTGTGTGTGTGTGTGTGTGTGTGTGTGTAGGTGTGTGTGTGTGTGTGTGTGTGTGTGTGTGTGTGTGTGTGTGTGTGTGTGTGTGTGACAGTTGTTGGTTGTAGGAAGAATGGTATATGAGTAATGCTCTAATGGTCTTGCTCTGTCTTTTGAGAGAGGAGGGAGAGAGAGACAGAGAGAGAGAGAGAGGTGTATAATGACATTAAAGCCATCCAGCTGAGAAGCTATGTTCTGTGTGTGTGTGTGTGCGTGTGTGTGTGTGTGTGTGTGTGTGTGTGTGTGTGTGTGTGTGTGTATATGTGTGTGCGCGTGTACATGCGTGCACGCAGTGGGGAGTTCTGCAACAGGTCGGGTACCCGCGGGTAACGCGTAAAAACCTTGTGTAGCAGGTAAAAAATATACTTCTATAAATTCACGGGTATAGGGGAATAATGAAGTCAATGCGGGCAGGCAGTGCTTGTATATTTTTGCGTTGCGCTCATACTGAATTCACAGTCACCTACGGTAATTTGCTGCATGCGTGGGAGGAGTGCATGTTGATGGCGGAAGTCAGTCTGGTTAGACAGAGGCAAGAGTAGGCTACTTCTTCCCTCCTGTCAAACAGTTTTACGCTTTGTTTCTATATAACCGACATGTTTCAAGTATGCATACTGCATTGTTTGATACTATATACTGCACAAGATAAACAAAACTCAGCCGCGGAGTCAACGTGTTTGAGTGTTTCTTCGTTGTCTGGTTTCCATAACGACAACATGGGGAAAATGCAAACCGGTGGAAAAGAGCCGCATTTAAGATGATTTAATTTATGCATTTTATTACAATTAATATTTTCTGCTCCAAATCATCACCATGAAAGAGGTCCAGTAACATATTAGTGCATATTATAGCTGTAAATGTCATTGTCATGATTGGATGACTCACTCATGCTCCTCCTTTTGACATTGTCATGACTGGATGACTGGCTGTCAATCACACTCCTCTCACTGGATGACTTTGATTTTTCAAGGAGAAGGCATTTATGTTAGGAGTTATAATTAAGTATGAAGTTATTTGACTTTTGTTTGATTACATTTATTTAATTATAATACAAATTCATTTAAAGGTACTATCTGTAAGTTTGGCCGGGAAATAAATCTTCGCAAAGTGTTTTCTATTACCAATGAGTGAATGCACCGTTCCGTAACTTAAAAAATTAGCCCAGCCGCGTCTCTCTGCGTTGACCCATTGCAAAGATATTGCAGGATTTTCATGCCGGTCGCAGGTCATACTTTCCCGGCAAATTTGGCGGATGTGACGTTCTGCACGTTCACGAGCCTGCACGTTGTCCTCCTGGCTCCGGCCGGAAATATTACCAACGAAGAAGAAGGCTAACAGGCAGTGCCTAATGTTACATTCGTCGCTAGCTGACAGCAAAAACAAACACCAACACAGACTCCAGTAAAAGTCCACACAGAAAAATAAATACATATTTATCTAGGGAAGCTCGTCTGGCCAGACAGCAGCAATGTGACCGACATCGGAGAGAAACTAGAGTCGGGGCTGTGTTTTCGGTTCACGGAGGGACCGTATTGCTTGTAGCTGCTGTAATATTGTTTTGGCCGATAACGTTAGATGCTTGCTAATGGATTTACCACTTGGTCAGAAACTCCGCTAATAACATTACCGTCTTGTGTGAAGTAATGCAACAGTCGCAAATATGCCTAACGTTACTACTGTTATGCTTGTGGTCATGGAACATTGTTTGTCTGACTGCAGTTAACTGCCGTGGTGAGACTGCCTAATATTATAACGTTAGCTTGATGCTAATCGCGGCTAACTAATATTGATTTACATATTTACATTTATAGAAATGACCACCCAGCCTCACTAATAATGTTACCATCTTGTGTTGATAATCAATCAATCCATTTTTATTTAAAGTGCAAAATCACCATGAAGCATGGTCCCAGTACACTTTACACTTAAAAGAGAGCATAGGACAAAGTATAACAAACAATGCTCTAAAAATTAATGTTAAAAGGATGTTTACAAACAAAACAAACACAAGTGAGGGCCACATTAAAAAAACAACAAGTTAAAAGGGGTGTTCAAATACAAATAAAATAAATAAATGAATAAAAACTAGTAAAACAGCTACATTAAAAAACATCCCAATTAAAAGGGGTGTTTTAAAATGTGACAAACCCAACCGTAGTTCAAGGGAAGGCCGTAGTGCAGAGAAAAAAGGTGTGTTTTCAGTCTTCATTTAAAAATGTCAACTGAACTAGATTCCCTAACATATAGTGGAAGTTTGTTCCACAGATAGGGGGCGCGGTAGGCAAAGGCTCTGGAACCAACCATTTTCTTAACCACGGGAATGGCTAGAAGACCAGCATGGAGAGAGCGAAGGGGGCGTGCCGGTACATAAAGTGTAAGAAGTTCTAATAAATACGGTGGTGCAAAGCCATGCAAGGCCTTATATGTTATATGTTATATAATGAATGCAACAGTCGTAAATATGCCTAACGTTAGCCTACTACTGTTATGCTTATGGAACATTGTATGACTGTTCAGTTTGGTCATGTCCAGCTCACATCAATGCCAGGCATTAGATGGTACCGGGGGAGCAGGCTGACTGCAGTTAGCTGCAGTGAGACTGCCCATTATTATCACGTTACCTTGATGCTAATCGCGGCTAACTAATATTGATTTACAGATTTACATTTATAGAAATTACCACCCAGCTCCACTAATAATGTTACCGTCTCATGTGGATAATGAATGTAACAGTCGTAAATATGCCTAATGTTACTGTTGTGCCATGGAACATTGTTTGACTGTTCAGTTTGGTCAATACCAGGCATGGAAACAGGGTAAAGGGTACAGGGAAAGCAGGGTAGTTCCTGGCTCACGGTAACGTGAATATCCTTATCCATTTCCCCGCAGCCAATGCAAGCCAAAACACAACCAAACATGCCACAATAACGTCCAATAATTCACCCAGAATCCTTCCTGGGCATCTCGAGGCTGATCTGACCGATAAATTGTCCAGGTTGCCGTTTTCAAGTGACTTTTATGAGTTAACGTTACAAAGCAACCAACACAGTCTGCTGTTGCCTAACCTCGCATCACCAGGCTCATCTGTGCACGTACGAATATGGTGCCCGCGCACCAGCTCGTTCATATAATATATATATATATATAATAGTTAGAACTTACGGATAGGACCTTTAATTGTCATACTTTTTGAACAGGTTAGATTCATTGGCCAATAAGGGGATTCTCTATCCTAGTCCGAAGAGATGCCCTCCTCTCTCACCACAAGAAGAGAGGCATCTTACCACGGAGTCATGACGCCAAAGAACTAGTTGCCATGCTGTCATGCCATAGAATTAGTTGCCATGCCATTTCATGCCATAGATCTAATCGCCATGCCATTTGTGAATAAAGCTCACTTGTTAAATTCTACCCTCTGGTCTCTCATGATTGAAATGTTGGTCTCGACCTAGTTCCAAGATGAAGACCTCACATCACAATACACTTCAGCTTTCAGCCTAAGTCAAGCGTAATCCTAGTGTGACGTCAAGCGCAATCCTAGTGTGACGTCAGCTGTGACGTGTGACTCATCACCCCATCCTCAACAGCCAATCAGCTCCTCAACTTGCCAATATGATGTCGGTAATGACGTCAATGCTGAGGCTATGACGTGGCAGTACTTATAGCCATGCTCAGCGCGTCATCGTCCTCTTTCCCTGATCCTTCTCCTCCATGGTCGCGGGGATTCTCTATCCTAGTCCGAGCAGATGCCCTCCTCTCTCACCACAAGAAGAGAGGCATCTTACCACGGAGTCATTACGCCAAAGAACTAGTTGCCATGCCATTTCATGCCATAGATCTAATCGCCATGCCATTTGTGAATAAAGCTCGCTTGTTAAATTCTACCCTCTGGTCTCTCATGATTGAAATTTTGGTCTCGACCTAGTTTCAAGATGAAGACCAGACACGCTACCTCACATCACAATAGGCATCAGCTCCCAGCCTAAGTCAGGCGTAATCCTAGCGTGACGTCAAGCGTAATCCTAGTGTGACGTCAGCTGTGACGTGTGACTCATCACCCCATCCTCAACAGCCAATCAGCTCCTCAACTTGCCAATATGACGTCGGTAATGACGTCAATGCCGAGGCTATGACGTGGCAGTACTTATAGCCATGCTCAGCGCGTCATCGTCCTCTTTCCCTGATCCTTCTCCTCCATGGTCGCTGTACCTGGGCTGATCGTATCCCATCTTCTGAAGCTGTGTTTTGCCCCACCCACCTCCCCAGTCCACCACCAATGTCTTGACTCCTGAAGAATCCCCTACGGGCGGGGGGATTCTCTATCCTAGTCCGAGCAGATGCCCTCCTCTCTCACCACAAGAAGAGAGGCATCTTACCACGGATGCCACGTCATTGACGTCATTACCGACGTCATATTGGCAAGTTGAGGAGCTGATTGGCTGTTGAGGATGGGGTGATGAGTCACACGTCACAGCGGACGTCACACTAGGATTACGCTTGACGTCACACTAGGATTACGCTTGACTTAGGCTGGGAGCTGATGCCTATTGTGATGTGAGGTAGCGTGTCTGGTCTTCATCTTGAAACTAGGTCGAGACCTGTTATTAGGTACTAATACCTTATTATTATATACCTTATACCTATTTTCTTTCTAAAGGAAGGTAAAACTGCAGTATCTTGGGCTGGGGGGAAAGTGACTTGACTTGGGACTTAACTTGCCATAACTAAGAACTCAACTCGACTTGATTTGACAAAACCTGTGACTTGACTTGACTTGACTTGACTAAACCTGTGACTTGACTTGACTTGACAAAACCTGTGACTTGACTTGACTTGACTAAACCTGTGACTTGACTTGACTTGACTTGACTTGACTAAACCTGTGACTTGACTTGACTTGACTTGACAAAACCTGTGACTTGACTTGACTTGACAAAACCTGTGACTTGACTTGACTTGACTTGACTTGACTTGCCCAAAACAAAATGACTTGGGACTTGCTTGAGACTTGTCTGGTAATATGAGACAGACAGTTTTTGGCATTTGGCATTGCATAATTTTGAAAGCATACTTGGCAACCAAGTATGTCAGGAATTAAGTAAAGTAAAAATGTTCATAGTAGATGATCATATTTTTCTATGGTAACGTGTGTGTGTGTGTGTGTGTGTGTGTGTGTGTGTGTGTGTGTGTGTGTGTGTGTGTGTGTGTGTGTGCGTGCCAGTCAGTGTTCAGTGAAGGCGAAGCAGAAAATAACACCATTTACCACATGCAGGGCAATTATTCCTGAGAAGAATTACTGCAGGGGCATTTAACCACACACACATACACACACACACACACACACACACACACACACGCACACACACACACACAAACACACACACACACACACACACACACAAACATACAGGGAGAAACACATACATTGACATAGATACAGACACAGACATATAGCCAAACACAGGCGAGCGCGCTCACACACACAGTGCAGGGCGTTGAGGAAGCGTGGCCGATCGACATTAATATTTATGGGCTGCTTTGCAAAGAGAGAAACATTGATAAGCTGCCGGTTTGAATATTAACACTGACTTTATTTAGAGAAAAAACACATTAAAGAAAAAATATTCTGCTCAAATTAAAGGAAGAGAGAGAGAACGCTATAGGAAGACCAGAGACTATGAGAGAGAGAGAGAGAGAGGGAGAGGGAGAGGGAGAAATTGGGAGGGAGATAGAGAGAGGGGGGGTGGGCAGGGTGGAAAGTTAAAGTGTGCTGGGGGTTTGCGGGAGACTCCAACCCGTTCTCTCTCCCAACTGCTGACCCCTTGTGGTCACTTTTTTCACACAGAGGGAGTGCTGGGTAGCCCTTTTTCCTCTTGTCAGAGCCATGAGACCATAGCCAACAACTTATGTTATGCTTACGGTTAACTACTGTAAAACAACTTGGTTAAGGTTAGAGAAGATGTTGGTCATGGCTAAATCAGAAAAAACACAGTTGAAATGTACTTTGAACACACTGGGGATCGAACCCCGGTCATCAGCATCGAAGGCAAACGTGCTGTATACGCCCATCCACCACCCCGACCACAACGCCCTTACTGGCCACCGTTTGATTTCATTGTCACACTGCCAAATCTTATCTCCAATGTATGATACTATCACATATTGAGTACTGCTTCACAAACTGGTCTTGCACAGGAGTAACGATCCTCAAACCCATTGAACAGTTATATAAAAGTGCACTGAAGGTTTTTGACAGAAAACCCTACTCATATCACCACTGTAACATCCTCAGTAAGTATCATTTTCTAAGTTTTGCTAACTTTAAAGTTTTTAAACAGGTTGGTATTGTCTATAAGACCTTACATGGACTTTGCCCGCCCCCCCTGAGGGAATTCATAAAACGGAAGCCTGACACAGGACTCAACACTCGGGCTTTCGCCAGAGGGGACTGTGTAGTACCACACCGGACAACTGCCTTCGGCAAAAACACCCTCTCAGTCCAGGGCTGCCAAATCTGGAATTCGCTACCTCAAACTATAAGAAACTGTCTGTCATTCCCATCTTTCAAACACAACGTAAAAAAATGGATTTTAAATAGCCAAATCTGCGACCATGTGTAAATTGTACTGTAGTGCTCTTGTTTTGCTTGCTCTGTTATGTTTCTTGTTTTTGTTTTGTCTTGTCTTATTAACCTAGTTTAGTTCATTTTGGTTTACTTTAGTTCTGATCCGTTTTGGTTTTGTTATTGCTCATGTTGTTTTTTGTATTGTTCTGTTTAGTTCTGTCCTGGTGCTGCCTCTGTCGTTTTTCTGTCTCTCTGTGGGGACTACGGATGTAATTTAGCATTCTTGCTAACTCCGCTTATTTACGTTGCCTTGTGTAATGTTCATGAATATGCACTGTCCCGTCCAAATAAACAAATAAAGTAAGTAAAGTAAAGTGTCGATTTCAGACGTTGTGGGAGTTCTATTAGAAGTCTATTGGACTACCCTGCATGTTGTAGGAGTTCTATAGAAGTATATTGGACTACCCTGCATGTTGTGGGAGTTCTATAGAGGTCTATTGGACTACTATGCACGTTGTGGGAGTTCTATAGAGGTCTATTGGACTATCATGGACGTTGTGGGAGTTCTATAGAAGTCTATTGGACTACCATGTACGTTGTGGGAGTTCTATTATAGTCTATTGGACTATCCTGCATGTTGTGGGAGTTCTATAGAAGTCTATTGGACTACCATGCACGTTGTGGGAGTTCTATAGAGGTCTATTGGACTACCATGCACATTGTGGGAGTTCTATAGAAGTGTATTGGACTACCCTGCACGTAGTGGGAGTTCCATAGAAATCTATTGGACTACCATGCACGTTGTGGGAGTTCTATTATAGTCTATTGGACTACCCTGCACGTTGTGGGAGTTCTATAGCAGTCTATTGGACTACCCTGCACGTTGTAGGAGTTCTATAGCAGTCTATTGGACTACCCTGCATGTTGTAGGAGTTCTATAGAAGTCTATTGGACTACCCTGCACACAGTGGTGTAATGTAACTAAGTATAAATACTTAAGTACTGTACTTAAGTATTTTTTCTGAGTATCTGTACTTTACTTGAGTATTTATATTTCTGTCAACTTTCACTTTTACTCCACTACATTTCGCAAATAAAATGGATACTTTTACTCCACTACATTTCCCCCAAGCATCTTAGTTACAAAGTAAAATCAGAAGAAATTGCGTAGCCTGCAAGCGATCAGGTTTGGCAAATCAGTGCTCTAGTTTGCAAGTTACGTTAATCACGATCCACACGTCATTCCATTTGGTGGCTGTAATGCAACATAATGTTGTTAGCCAGCGGCTATAAAAGTCAAGAAGAAGAAATAAACTTCCACTTAAGCCCAGGGATGTCTTTTGCTTGATTTTTTTGCAGCATTTACTTGTACTTTTTACTTTCAATACTTAAGTACATTTAATATCAGAAAATTACTTTTGATACTTAAGTACATTTAATATCAAGTACTTTAAGACTTTTACTCAAGTAATATTCTAATGAGTGACTTTGACTTTTACCAAAGTCTTTTTCTGGGAAGATATCTTTACTTTTACTTAAGTATGGTTTTCTAGTACTTTATACACCACTGCCTGCACATTGTAGGAGTTCTATAGAAGTCTATTGGACTACCCTGCATGTTGTGGGAGTTCTATAGAAGTCTATTGCAGACAGACACAGACCACTTAACCAATTTTAACTAAGAAGAAGAAGACAATTGCTCAAGTGACATCACTGATGACATCACAACTGCCTGATGACATCACAGTCAAGCAATTGCATAACATAATTTCCAGTTGTATGACATCACTTCACACACACACCCTCTTCCTTGTTGCCTTGATCCAGACCTAAATCCACACCCAAATCTCGGGTGACATCACAGTTGGGCAATTACAAATGCATTCAACGCACACAAACACACACACACACACACACACACACACACACACACACACACACACACACACACACACAAACAAACAAACAAACAAGCAAACAAACAAACAAACAAACAAACAAACAAACAAACAAACAAACAAACAAACAAACAAACAACACACACACACACACACACACACACACAACTGCCTAACCCTAACCCCTTCCACGTGAACTTTTCGGTGATTACATCTCAGGTGAACTCTCGTGCTCATAAACACAAAGTCATTCATAGAAGCGGTTGCACAGTGCTGCAGGACTGATATGTTCATATGTTTCATTTGTGTGGATTGTAGAAATGCTAAATGCAGACATTTCATCCTGGAGATTGGGTTTGTATATGTCTACTTTAAAACTAAACTACCGGTAAACAAAATAGGCGACCTTGACCATTGTTTATGACCTTGACTGTTGCTGGGCGGACTGCAGCTTCACGACTCCTCACTGTTTCCCCTTGTGAGTGTATTAGTTCTTTATGTGTAATGAAATTCACACATACTAAAGGAGTGATTAGCATATATATTGTATTGACACAGTGGCAATATGCTCTCTCTCTACCTGTCTTTCTCTCTACCTTTCTCTTTCATTTTTTCCTTTCTCTTGATTTTTTTCCTCTTTTCACCTCTCAATATCTGTCTCTCTCCCCATCTCTCTCTCTCTCTCTTTCTGTGCAGCACTTTGAAGTTTAGCTATGTTTTTTCTTAAATTTTTATCAGCAGAATATGTGGCGGCCATGTTGCCGATGTTGTTTACACACACACACACACACACACACACACACACAGAGAGAGAGAGAGAGATGTGAAGTTGTGGGAGTCCTATAGAGGTATATTGGACTAGCCTGCATGTTGTGGAAGTTCTATATCTATTGGACTACCCTGCACGTTGTGGGAGTTCTAGTCTATTGGACTACTCTGCAGGTTGTGGGAGTTCTATAGAAGTCTATTGGACTACCATGCACCACGTTGTGGGAGTTCTATAGAAGTCTATTGGACTACCCTGCACGTTGTGACGGCACGGTGGCTCAGTGGTTAACACTGTTGCCTCACAGCAAGAAGGTCCCGGGTTCGAACCCCGGTCCCTCCCAGGTCCTTTCTGTGTGGAGTTTGCATGTTCTCCCCGTGTTCGTGTGGGTTTTCTCCGGGTGCTCCGGTTTCCTCCCACCATCAAAGACATGTATGTTAGGGTAAATACTCCTGTCAGTGCCCCTGACCAAGGCAATGGCAAAAGAACTGGAGTTGGTCCCCGGGCGCTGCACTGTGGCTGCCCAATGCTCCTAGTTCTAGGAAGGTTCCTAGTAGAGAATGGGTCAAATGCCAATTGTATGTAACATACCAAATAAAAGCAAACGGCAATGTCTAAGAATGCAATGCCATGTAACTGGCTCGTTAAGTCTCACATTCCAGGGAATTACGTTAACGTCTGCGGGTCTTATTGACGTAAGTGGCTCGAGTGCTCGGAGGAGAGAAAACCATCTGAAGCTTTCTTTGTTGGACTCCAGGTATGTTTTACAAGAAAGTGCTAGTCATTGTCGACGATAACGTTATCTGACCTGGCTAACAGTGGATACTCGCTTGCTTGCTGTGTACCGAGCTCAAAGTAGTAGGCTACGTTCTTTATTTTATCCCCTGCACTGTCCGCTCCAAAACAACTCTCTTATTTTGCGCCGTGACCGCCGAAAGTGTTAACAGGACCCGGAAGAATTGTACTGTAAGGTCTGAACATAAGGTGAATAGAAGTCTTTTGGACTACCCTGCACATTGTAGGAGTTCTATAGTCTATTGGACTACCCTGCATGTTATGGGAGTTCTATAGAGTCTATTGGACTACCATGCATGTTATGGGAGTTCTATAGAGTCTATTGGACTACCCTGCACATTGTGGGAGTTCTATAGTCTATTGGACTACCCTGCACGTTGGAAAATGGTACCAGTGTGTTAAAAATTTACACCAAGGCATCCTAACCAAACGTCAGTATCCAGCTTGGAGACAGAACGCGTTGATTAGAGTTTCTATCAGATCGATAGACGACACACATTAGAGTTAGAACAGAACAGAACAGAACAGAACAGAACAGAACAGAACAGTGTTGTACATGTAGGTGTGTTGTCTGCTGTGATTTGGCTTCCAGAGAAACAAAATAGAGAGAGATGGAAAGTCTCTCTCTTTCTTTCTCTTTCTCTCTCTCTCGCCCCCTCTCTCTCTCTTTTCTTTCACTGCTCTCTCTCTCTTTCTGTATGGATTCAAAATGTCTCTCTATCGTTCTCTCCTATCTCTCTCCCTCTCTCTTTCATTCATTCATGCCATCCATTGGTGCTCCTTGCTTTCTTGCCAGCCATTCACATTCCCCATGGAAACAGAACACACACACACAGAGAGCAGGACACACAGACTGTGTTAAGTTACCGTGGTTACCGAATGCCTTTTTCATTTACTGTCCGTTACCATGGCAGTGAAAAGACGAGAGGAGATGAAAGGGTGATTAGAGAGGAGGAGAGAGGGAAGGAGAGGAGGAGAGGAAAGGAAAAGAGCAGGTTAGGAAATGAGGGATGAAACGAAATGGGAGGGAGGAAGGAACGGGAAGGAGGAGAGTAGACGAGGATGTGCCTAATTTATGTAACCTGGGCCATATTTTACTGAGGACACTGTGTGTGTGTGTGTGTGTGTGTGTGTGTGTGTGCAACACAATCTCCAAAATAATTGTGAAATGATGTTGCCCCCCCCCCCCCCCCCCCAATCCTACTGAACCAAGAGTGGGCTGGGTTTAGGCATGAAGAGGTTGGGATTAGGCATAAGGAGGTTGCGTTTAGGCATGAAGAGGTTGGGTTTGGGTTTAGGCATGAAGAGGTTGGCTTTAGGTATAAAGAGGTTGGGATTAGGCATGAAGAGGTTGGGTTTAGGTATAAAGAGGTTGGGATTAGGCATGAAGAGGTTGGGTTTAGGTATAAAGAGGTTGGGATTAAGCATGAAGAGGTTGGGTTTAGGCATGAAGAGGTTGGCTTTAGGTATAAAGAGGTTGGCTTTAGGTATAAAGCAGTTGGAATTAGCCATGAAGAGGGTGGCTTTAGGTTGAAAGAGGTTGGGATTAAGCATGAAGAGGTTGGGTTTAGGCATGAAGAGGTTGGGATTAGGCATGAAGAGGTTGGGTTTCGGTAGAAAAAGGTTGGGATTAAGCATGAAGAGGTTGGGATTAGGCATGAAGAGGTTGGCTTTAAACATGAAGAGGTTGGGATTAGGCATGAAGAGTGTGGGATTAAGCATGACGAGGTTGGGATTAAGCATGAATAGGTTGGGATTAAGCATGAATAGGTTGGGTTTAGGTATAAAGAGGTTGGGACTAAGCATGAAGAGGTTGGGTTTAGGTATAAAGAGGTTGGGATTAGGCATGAAGAGGTTGGGATTAGGCATGAAGAGCACAGAGGTGAGGGTTATGGTTTGGGTCACTGTTAAAAATGGGACACGCCTTGCTCGATGCGTGAAACTACAACATTGAGCTGTGGACTAATGTTTTTATGTCTCAGTTGTGTGCACACACGCATGTGCACACACACACACACACACACACACACACACACACACACACACACACACACACACACACACCTTTGATTGACATGCATAAATCCAGTAATGCATAAATGCATGCATAATCTATAGAGAAGATCACTCCCGCATGCTGGCCCTCTCTCTCTCTCTCTCTCTCTCTCTCTCTCTCTCTCTGTGTATGTGAGAGAGAAAGAGAGAGAGAGAGAGTAAGATGACTAATTGCTGAACAGCAACTTGGCTCTGATCCAGGGACTCAACAGGAAAGAGTATGATTGGCTCTTCACACACGCACACACACACACGCACACACACACACACACACACACACACACACACACACACACACACACACACACACACACACACACACACACACACACACATACATTATACAGTAATGGTGATACCTTCTTGTGCTGATTTGAGAAGCTCAGATTCAACAACAATTCAAAGAACAGCGCCCTCTCTCATCCCTCCTTTCCTTGTAAAAATGGAATTGAATGGTAGTCTGCAACAGATTTATAGTGTAATCCCAACATCAGTTTCTGAAATTAAAATGTATTTCATGCATGTATCAGGATTAAGAATATTTTTTTCTTTCAAATTTTACACTAAATATATTTCCATGATGGTATATTTCTGTATCGTACATAATACATCTTTTTTTCATCTGCTTTCATCTCGTCCTCTCCACCACTTGTCCTCCTCTCTCTTTACTGCAAATCAGATATGACAAGAAATATTGTCCTTGTAAAGGAAACTGAGGACACACACACACGCATGCACGCATGCACGCACGCACGCACGCACGCACGCACACACACACACACACACACACACACACACACACACACACACACACACAGATTTCCTCTATATTTTCTGTGTCTGTCTCAGATGATGTTGCAGACCACATTGCCCTGCCAGGTTGCCCAACAAGTTGTTGTGTGTTTCAGAGACAAATCTTTGACATGCCTGTATGGGAATGTAATGCTTAAACGCATCACGTGGTGCCAATACTGACGGTGAAGCACACCCTCTCTATAGAGTGCTAAAGTCAGGACTGCTTCTGGGTTAGGCATGCCAACCAAGGGTTTTCATCCACCATTGTTTTTTCCATATAGACATTTTGTAGAATGCTTATGAAATTAGTTTTACTTGGTCAAACCAAGCGATTCAGCTATATTTCGAATCAGGAGATGGAACATTTCATTCGGACCAAAACTTAAAAACTTAAAAACTGTTTCCCCTCTTTTAACCACATTTTAGTTTTTGCCCTTCAACCAGGGTTTCAAGCCCATGTAGCTCAGATGGCGATGCTTTAGATTTTTTACCCCTGGAGAACTCCAGTCCAAGATTTCCTTTTCAACAAGTTGACGCCTGGATGGGGACAGCGTTTTTCACTTCTCCTTGAGGATGGAGGGAGGAGAGAGAGAGAGAGAGAGAGAGAGAGAGAGAGAGAGAGAGAGAGAGAGACACTGTATAGTTGCTGGGTTCAATCTGGTTTACACTGGAACCAAGCCAAGGCTAATGAGGCTGACTGTACTGAGGAACGAGGGTGACAGAGAAGGAGATGGAGGGCGAAAGAAGGAGAGAATAGAGGGATGAGTGTAGAGAAAATGGCCAAACAAAGCGAGAGACAGGATTTGAATTGATTTTTTTTACCTCATCATCTCACAAATCCATTCAGACAGGCTGTTCTCATGTACTGTTCATACTAAAAGCTAGGAAAAACGCAACAGAATTCCTACAATGTCTGAAATCGACACAGCATTGTTGACATTCAACTAAGGGTGTAGAAAGTGGGGAGGGTGGGGCTCAGCATGTGGAGGGTGGGGCTAAAGCCTGGATTATGCTTGATGCTTTGGCCGGCCGCACGGAAATGAGAGACACGGAATCCTGACGAGGAAACGTGTGGAGCTTTTATACTCTGTGCAGGGCCCCGTTCCAATACCCATACTTGTACTTCTTTCTTGTAGTATGTACTGCCGCTGCCCTCACAAAGTATGGATTGTAGTGTGCAGCATGCATGCAAAATGCATACTATTGGGACACACTACATCTGTCGTCACGTGAGCTTCCTGGACTCCGACCTCTTGCTCACTTCCGCCGACGTCCGCAGCGCCACATTTGAGTTTTTTTTTTTTTATTCAATAAACAAAGTCTGGCAGTAACAA
Source organism: Poromitra crassiceps (assembly GCF_964638095.1). NCBI lineage: Eukaryota > Metazoa > Chordata > Actinopteri > Beryciformes > Melamphaidae > Poromitra > Poromitra crassiceps. The sequence continues at coordinate 46,900,042 of NC_139625.1, read as the reverse complement.
ACAGTACATTATACAAAAAATTCCCATTCAGAGAGACGAGAGGAGAGAAATTAAGAAAAAGAGACTAACTGTATAAGAGCCAAGGAGGTTTGAGAGAGAGATGTAATGACTGTATCTTATATCTCATTTGCATAACGGGCGGGGTCATCTCCTCCTCTCCTCCAATGAGAATTGGCTGAGAACTGAAGGGCACAGCGACCGCCAGCGACACCTCGGTGAATTATAACGACGGGCATCACTCTATCCATCATTTAAACACACACGCACACAAACACAGATAAGTATATTAACATGACACACACACACACAGACACACACACACACGCACACACACACACACACACACACACACACACACACACACACGCACACACACACACACACACACACACACACACACACAGATATCTATAAACGGAGGCGGAGAGAGAGAGAAGACAAATTTGTCCTTTTTTTATCAGCACTGTTTAAAGGATTACAAAGGAATTTGGTGGTTTCACATTAAGCCAAACAATTCTATGGGCTCCAGCGTGTAAAGAAGCTCTTCAGCAAGGTTACAGCCACAGTCTCCATCTGTGGAAGCCTTAAGCCCAATTTATGCTTTGTCTGTCGACACTTTTGAAACCGTCGCCGACAGAAATGAGGACTTGAGTCGACACTTTCAAGTGTCGGCGAGAGGTGTCTGCTACCTGGTGAAATTTCTAGTGTTGCTGACTACGTCACATAGTGTCGCGCAAGTGTAATTGGCTATATAGACAGCATCCGCTTGACTTGCTTGTTTTGGTTTTCGCTGAAATGAAATGAATGAATGTGTCCCCGGCTGCTATTTTTATCAGCATGTGCTTGATGTATGACTTCGTGAAAATCACAAACACCGTGAGTGAAGTGACCAACTTCCCAGAGAGAGAGGAGGTGAGTTGTGTGTAGTGATGTCACGGTACTAATAATTCAGTAGTCGGTACCGGTACTAGTGAATTTCCACGGTACTCGGTACCAATTTCGGTACCACGGTAAAAAAAACAGACTGATATTTCTTCAACATATTCTCCTTTATTAAAGTATGCAACCATTTCCAATGAACAAATGGCATGTAGCCTTCAACTTTAAAACAAAACAATGGGTAACGCTTTAGAATACAGCCCGCAAATAAGCATGTAGTTAGAGTATAACAACGGGGTTTAGGGCTGTAGTTATAGTCTAACTACGGGGTTTAAGGAGTGAATTATAAGATCTGTACTTATAGTCTAACTACGGGGTTTAAGGAGTGTAGTTATAGTATAACAACGGGGTTTAAGGAGTGTAGTTATGGTATAACAACGGGGTTTAAGGAGTGTAGTTATAGTCTAACAACAGGGTTTAAGGAGTGTAGTTAGAGTATAACAACGGGTTTAAGGAGTGTAGTTAGAGTATAACAACGGGGTTTAAGGAGTGTAGTTAGAGTATAACAACGGGGTTTAAGGAGTGAAAAAATACTTTAACTAGAGGGTAACAAGATCTGTACTTATAGTCTAACTACGGGGTCGCGGGCTGTATTATGAAGCAGGGGACAAATGTTTGTACTTATAGGCTAATTACGGGGTACCACACTGTACTTACAGGGTAACTACGGGGTTTAAGGAGTGTAGTTAGAGTATAACAACGGGGTTTAAGGAGTGTAGTTAGAGTATAACAACGGGGTTTAAGGAGTCTAGTTAGAGTATAACAACGGGGTTTAAGGAGTCTAGTTAGAGTATAACAACGGGGTTTAAGGAGTCTAGTTAGAGTATAACAACGGGTTTAAGGAGTGTAGTTAGAGTATAACAACGGGGTTTAAGGAGTCTAGTTAGAGTATAACAACGGGGTTTAAGGAGTGTAGTTAGAGTATAACAACGGGGTTTAAGGAGTCTAGTTAGAGTATAACAACGGGGTTTAAGGAGTGTAGTTAGAGTATAACAACGGGGTTTAAGGAGTCTAGTTAGAGTATAACAACGGGGTTTAAGGAGTCTAGTTAGAGTATAACAACGGGGTTTAAGGAGTGTAGTTAGAGTATAACAACGGGGTTTAAGGAGTCTAGTTAGAGTATAACAACAGGGTTTAAGGAGTCTAGTTAGAGTATAACAACGGGGTTTAAGGAGTCTAGTTAGAGTATAACAACGGGGTTTAAGGAGTCTAGTTAGAGTATAACAACGGGGTTTAAGGAGTGTAGTTAGAGTATAACAACGGGGTTTAAGGAGTGTAGTTAGAGTATAACAACGGGGTTTAAGGAGTCTAGTTAGAGTATAACAACGGGGTTGAAGGAGTCTAGTTAGAGTATAACAATGGGGTTTAAGGAGTCTAGTTAGAGTATAACAATGGGGTTGAAGGAGTCTAGTTAGAGTATAACAACGGGGTTTAAGGAGTCTAGTTCTTAAACCCCGTTGTTATACTCTAACTACACTCCTTAAACCCCGTTGTTATACTCTAACTAGACTCCTTAAACCCCGTTGTTATACTCTAACTAGACTCCTTCAACCCCGTTGTTATACTCTAACTAGACTCCTTAAACCCCGTTGTTATACTCTAACTAGACTCCTTAAACCCCGTTGTTATACTCTAACTAGACTCCTTAAACCCCGTTGTTATACTCTAATCTAACTAGACTCCTTAAACCCCGTTGTTATACTCTAACTAGACTCCTTAAACCCGTTGTTATACTCTAACTACACTCCTTAAACCCTGTTGTTAGACTATAACTACACTCCTTAAACCCCGTTGTTATACCATAACTACACTCCTTAAACCCCGTTGTTATACTATAACTACACTCCTTAAACCCCGTAGTTAGACTATAAGTACAGATCTTATAATTCACTCCTTAAACCCCGTAGTTAGACTATAACTACAGCCCTAAACCCCGTTGTTATACTCTAACTACATGCTTATTTGCGGGCTGTATTCTAAAGCGTTACCAAACAATGTGCTTCTGCTTACTTCTTACATTCAACTCTGTATGGCAGTGAGTGCAGACAGTGCAACACCAGTGGCATGTAGCCCTCAAGTATTTAAAACAAAAACAATATTGTGCTTCTGCTTACTTAGCCTACATTCAACTTTTTATGGCAAGGGTAACACATCCAATCTCGCCAAGCACCTGAAAGACAGGCACCCAGACCTGTTCAAAGAATTCAAGGTGGGTTAATTCTTTCAAACGGTGTAAAATAACACGTTTAACAACATATCAAACGGACCTTATCCTGTCACATTAGTTTTTGAGATAGCTGGCAATGCATTGTGTAACCAAAAAACGTTTGGCTAACGTTAACGTGTTTTGTAATGGAATCATTATGGGACCCGGCTAATACCTGGTAGAGCGTTAGCTAACATAGTGTAGCACGTGTGCAATGCAATGTTTCTAATGGAATCATTATGGGACACGGCTAATAGCCGAACTTAGCCATAGTTCCAGGTTTTAGTTTATTTATTTGCAAGTAAAATCAAAAACAGACGAAAGCAAACAAGTGGATAAAAACAAGGGCAACTTCGGCCCAGGACCACATGCGTCATGTAGCGACAACCAGGCGACCTCATGCAACTCAAGTCCATTCGAGGCATCTTTCAACAGCCCAAGTTTGGCACTGATGAGATCACTAATGAAATCATCACTGATGACATCACTGATGACATCATCACCGTTCAAGCCCATTTGAGGAAATTACATCTTTCAACAGCCCAAGTTTGGCACTGATGACATATCATCACCGTTCAAGCCCATTCGAGGAAATTACATCTTTCAACAGCCCAAGTTTGGCACTGATGACATCACTGATTACATCATCACTGATGACATCATCACCGTTATCCATTCCTGACTGAATGCCTGACTCACCCCAAAAAGCCTTGTCTTGACCACACGCTGCGCAGGCTGCGCACGTAGTAAAAAGAGAGATTGTGCCGGTAGAGACAGGATTGGTCTTAATAGGTCTCAATTAAACCAATATTAATAATCCGAACAAAGCATACAATGTAAACAACAACAAGAGAAAAGAACTAGCAAACAAGAAAAACAAAAACAGTGGAAAAAAAGAACATTGGGAAAGAGAGAGAGAGAGAGAGGAGTTTAGGGTCTCTGATCCAGTAAAGCCAGCAGACTGCTGAGCTCTCCTCCACAGTGAAGCTTTGTGTGTGTGTGTGTGTGTGTGTGTGTGTGTGTGTGTGTGTGTGTGTGTGCGTGCGTGCGTGCGTGCGTGTGTGTGAGAGAGAGCGAGAGAGCGCCTCAGCAGGGACTCAGGCCGACTCTGAATGACTGTGGTGAAACCTCTCTCTCTCCCTCCCTCCCCCTCTCTCTCCCCTGTGTGTGTGTGTGTGTCTTGTTTACCGTGTCCAGCTGTGATGTCTGGCAGCAGAGTGGAGGTGGAGAGAAAATAGAGATTTTGAGCTTCTGTCTCTGACTCTCTCTTCTGTTTGTCTTTCAATTCAGTTCAATCATTTTATTGTTAGTTTACATTTTCAAAATCAACAAACAAAAAAATGCATTTCAAACTTACTGAGATGACTAATAATTTGGATCAGTCAGTAAATCAATCAATCAATCAATCAATCAATATGTATAATCTTCTTAGTTAAAATTGGCTAAGTGGTGTCTGTGGCGGTGTCAGTCACGATTGTGATGTCATCGGTGATGTCATCAGTGATGTCACTTGAACAATTGTGATGTCATCAGTGATGTCATCAGCTGCGAATGCGAACTGCAGGGCCAGCTTGGCGAGCTGCAGGACGGGCGAGGCCGCTCAGCGGCCGAGTTAGCAAGCCTGTGTAGCGGGCGAGCCTAGGGATCTCGCACGTAGTGCGCAAGATCCCTAGTGTAATAAATCCTTCCTGGCTGAGGGCTATAGAGAGCCAAAGTGACCGTCACTTCCTGCCATAAGGACTTTACACACAGAGTCCATTTGTGTCGTATGCGTTTTTTTTTATCCGTCATCCGGAAAAAATCGTCCCACACAGAAACTTTGCACACTGAGTCCGATGCATTTTATTATTATGTTCGTCATTCTATTTGCAATACGAATATGTCCTCGCCTGTATCCACATTACAACATGACTGTAGGCAGCTGGCAGCAGGTCGGGGAATGGTTACCATATCATACTGGACACAGGCTCCATCAATGCTCACCTTCACCTCGCCAAGCTGGCTGTGGTGCGCTGTGGCCGGGTGCTGCACTATACCGCTCCCCGGGGAGAGGGAGCAGAGAGGGGCCAGTGAGGTGGAGCGAGCTGCTCCGACTGGACTTCAGCCGAGCGGCCGCTACTCTGTCTTTCTCCCCCAAACACAGACACAGACGGGTCAAACAGCTCGCAAAAGGCTTTTTTGACTGATGCGAAAAAAACAGAAAATCAAACCTGTTCGGAAAACTTTAATGGCGGACGAAAGTTTCAGAGTCAGTGTGTAAACAGGAGTGACACAACAACATGAATGGTGGTGAACGGAGACACGTTACTTTTTTGATCCCGTTTGAATTGTGCCACGGGATATCATGTTTGTCAATGTAAAATATGACTTTGCAAGTTTGTCGTAAAACTGGCACAGTGGCACTATAAGTAATAAAACAGAAAGACTACGCACAACCAGTCGCATACAGTAAGTAACATCTCTCCCGGCAGTCCATGTTGTTGATGGTGTGTGACATATATTGTGCGATACGAGAGATGTAGTCGATTGACAGAACTGACTATGCATGTCAAGAAAGTCGCAGTTCATACGTTTCAGTTTCAGGATAGCACACGTATAGTTACACTGTCTGTCCGGGCTCTGTCTGTTTCTCTGTCTGTTCCACTGTGAAATCATCAGTGATGTCATAAATCCCACTGTGACATCATCAGTGATGTCATAAATCCCACTGTGACCTCATTAGTGATGCCATAAACCACTGATGATCTGATGGTGTGGGGTGTTTGATGTTTGCCACAGTGCCGCAGTTAATATTTCAAGTCTGTACAGTATAAAACATGACTGGACTGGACTCCGAATACTTCTATACTTCTATTCTATTCTATTCTATTCTATTCTATTCTCCTTTCCTCTCCTCTCTCTTGTAGAATGTCAGAATAACCTTTTGCCCAGACATGAGGAGCGCTTGATTTCTCTTATCTTGCAGGTGACATGCCCACCACTCACTCACAGGGCTGTTTAAGACGCTTCAGACATCAAACGGACCCTGAGTAGTTCAGATACCCAGCTTCCTTCTCAAATCTGTCATAGTATTTTTATGTTTTAGATATAAAAGCTATGTTTTAGATATATAAAGGGTATGTTTTAGAAATACTAGGCATCTCGAGTGCTATGTGCACTCCATTCCTAGACTCGCCCGCTGCACGGGCTCGTAGCCTCGCCCGCCATGCAACTCGCATACGCAGCTCGGCCGCTGCGTGGCCTCGCCTGCCGTATTGGCGCATGCACAATGTCTCCCTCTCTCTCCCTCAGTCTCTCTCCCCCTCTCTCTCCCTCAGTCTCTCTCGTGTGTGTGTGTGTGTGTGTGTGTGTCACTGATGACATCATCAGTGATCTCACCATGATGTCACAATGCCTATGTATGACATCACTGATGACATCATCACTGATGACATAATCACTTAACTATAGCCTCGTGTGCATTTGGACATCATGATGATGTCATCAGTGGGACAGACAGAGAAACAGACAGACAGACAGGCACAATTTCTCCCTCTCTCTCTCCCTCAGTCTCTCCCCCTCTCCTCTCTCCTCCCTCTCTTCTCTCTCCTTCTCCTCAGACAGACAGACAGACAGACAGACAAACAGAGCCCCAGCTCCCATTTATATACTGATGATGAGTCCTGCAGCTTGCCGATCTGGCCCTGCACCTTGCATTCGCAGCTCGCCCGCTGCGTGGCCTTGCCCCCAGCTCAGCTGCTGTGTGGCCTTGCCTGCCCTATTGGCGCGCGTCTCCCTCAGTCTCTCCCCCCCTCTCTCTCTCTCCCTCAGTCTCTCCCCCCTTTCTCCCTCTCCTCTCTCTCCCTCTCCCTCAGTCTCTCTCCCCCTCTCTCTCTCCTCTCTCTTCCTCTCCCTCAGTATCTTCTTCTTCTTTTTGGTGTTTTATGCCAGTTGGCATCCTCAGTGTTGCATTACCGCCATATGGATCCATCCATCCATCCACTGTTTCCCTGCCGAGAGCTTGCTCTCTTCTATGACATCATCACTGGGACTTTGTGATCACTAATGACGTCATCAGTGGGATTTATGACATCACTGATGATGTCATCAGTGGGATTTATGACATCACTGATGATGTCATCAGTGGGATTTATGACATCACTGATGATGTCATCAGTGGGACAGACAGACAAACAGACACAGCCGCAGCTCCCATTTATATACTGATGATGATGATGATATAGAAGATAACTCCCCTGTCAGAGGCTCCTCCCCCTGTTAGATGAGCAGTTTGATGTGTTGTGGCTGTGAAGTCACCATGATTTAGCATCTGATGATTTATCTGCTGCCATGACAACCACAGCCACAGCGCTGTGTGTGTGACAGAGAGTGTGTGTCTTCATGCATGCCCAGATTTATTGCGTGTGTGTGGATGCATAATTTGTGTGTGTACAGGCCAAGTGCTTGTACACAATCTGTGTGTGTGTGTGTGTGTGTGTGTGTGTGTGGGTCTGTACCTGTAAATGTCAAGCAGCTGTCCTCAGCATTTGACAGCTATGAAATCAGCAGTAAATCAAACCAGTAGCCGGGCTAAAGAGGTGATTAATAAACATGTCATCGGTGTGACGCGTGCATGTGTGTGTTATGGGTGGGATGATACATCGATCTGCATCCATGCATCGATGCAATGATCAACGATCCCATAGCATCGATGCACAGTGAAAACATTGATATAAATCGCCATGACACCATAAGAAATAAACATTATTTCTATTATTTTATTTTGAAATTCCAGAGAAAGAGGGAGAGGATATTTGCTCGCCTCTCGGATATACATCAATGCATAATATCGATTGCAGCCGTGGCAGATTTTGTGATATCGGCAAATATCATCGTTGTCCAATGAATCGATATATTGTATCGTGATCAAACATGTGATTCCCACCGCTTGTGTGTGTGTGTGTGTGTGTGCCACCCCCTGACCTTACTCGCTCAAAAGCAAGAGAGTGAGAGGAGACCTGGAGAGGGGGCAGACTGACCTGCAGAGAGAGAGAGAGAAATACAAATATATGAAATACAAATATACGAAATACAATACAAATCTAAAAATGTTAAATATATTTAATAACCCTAACCTTCACCAAACACATTATTACTGTATTAGACTGTCAGCTATCTCTGTCTCTGATCTATTATTTTCTAAATCTTTACCTATATTTTTCATCTTCAGACACCTGTGTTTCAATAATGAGAGACTAGTAAGAAGGTTCAAATAAACGTTAATGATACAATAAACATTAGGTTTGGTGTATGACTCCATGATATGATGACGCTCCTCCTGAGATGTGAGAGGAGGGCGTCAGCGATGTATAGGATAGAATTCTTCAGGAGTCATGACGTTGGTGGTGGAAGGGGAGGATGTGGGGCGCAACAACTGCTTCCACTGCGATCACAGCAACTGTGTGGTGACAACACAAGTGAGGCGTAACGACAAAGTATACACCCAACCGCTTAGGTGATTGGCTCAGCGGAAAAGCGAGGCAAGGGAATGGCTTGAGCTGATTGGCTATTGGCAGACAGAGAAAGCGTGGGTGACTGTGAATGGACGGGGCAGAGGCATGAATGAAAGGGGGCATGCATAGGTAGTCTTCATTATTGAAATTAGTCTAAGGCATCACTTTGTCCCCGTCAGAATCAGATTGAAGCTGAACAAATATAATCTAATGTGCACACAGTCAGATTCCACAACTTTATCATCCAAAGGGAAAACTCCACAATTGTGGACCAGTGATGTCATTCAAATGGCATCACTGGTCTACACCTTAACTCAAATCAAATCTCAATAACTGTCAAACTAAATGCATGCCTAAAAAAGGTTTACAGCTTTAATTGTGCAAAATAAATCAACATTGTTGTCTGGTGGAGTGTACCTTTAAGGAAATATATGCCTGGTGGGGAAAAACAAACAAACATCATCATCATCATCATCATCATCATCAACAACAACAACAACAACAACAACAACAACAACAACAACAACAACAACACATGGACACAGAATACAACTTTATAACTTTTTGACACTTCCCCACTCTGACTCCGTCTCACTCAATTTTTTTTTTCAAGATATAGACCAGCGTCCACATAGACATGCATTAATATCTCTATGTACGCTGGATTAAAATGGAGGGTCTGCCTGTTATTTACAGTACCTGTTGCCATGGTGAATATCGGAGCTCCATTGATGATGTCTTTTTTCATTCACCATGCACACGCTTAACTCAGGGTGAACATACTCAGAGTTGATTGAACTAAATCAGATCAGCTGTTCTAGAAGCGATAACTCTGAGTTTCTCAGGGTTAGTTCAGGGTTAGACTCAACCTGCTTTCTGGAAAGGACCAGTAGCCTGTACTACGAAGCTAGTTTAATGCCTTATCCGAGTAAGTTTGAGTTTAAACCTGGTTTAGCCGTACTACAAAGCAAGTTAACTTTCAATCACCATGGCAACTGACGCTGCAAAGCTAACCTGGTCGCGACCAGGTTAGCTTCAGAGGATAAGATCAAAATCCATGAGAGACCCATATAATATCGGCTCTCTGGAGTCACTCACCATTCATAAAATCGCCATATGAAAAATAGATTGCAGTCAACTGAGAATAGAACAAGCAAAACATTCGTGGCTCTGTAGGCTACATAATTAAATTAAGCCTACTTACCACTTTATGTCTTAACAGCTCAACGATGCGTGGAGAAATATGATCACTATTAATCACCGCGGCGCATATCATGAACGGACCCTCAAATGGAGTGAGGGTGATATTCTCCTACATGCCAGAAAAGCCTATACATATAATATAGATATTAGTTTAAATATGGGATAGCCCCAATACTAAATATGCAGGCTATTCTTGCATCTTTCAGCTGGAACTGTGTCCTGTAGGCTGTATGCCAATATATGAGCAAAAATAGGCTAGTTTTTATCAATGATAACTATGCCCGCATCGTCTCAATTCAGTTCAGCAGTTTTCTCTTTTATAGTAGGCTATTAGGCTTTATACTAGGCTATTTTATATATGAATTATTCGATCAGTGCAACCACACACATGAGTGATAGAGATCATTATTCATTGAGCATGCGTTTCTAAATCTATGGTCTAAATAGGTTTACAGATTGTGGAAATGTATAGACTGAGATTACACTTTTACATTTGTTGCTGCTGCCTGTATCAATGCAGCTGTATCAGACAGAAATCGCTGATCAAAGTAAATCAAATGACTGATGTGAATACAAGCTGCTGCTTTAGACAGCCCTTCAGCAGACTATCCAACGCGGATTTTCATTCTGACATTAAATCGCGGATACATTAAATATCCGCAAAAATCTCTGATCACACTGTGGCTGCGCTGAATGAGGAAATGGGTGTGGAAATGGGTGTGGGCGTGGATCAACTCAGCTGTTCATAATGTGATTGGCTAGCGCACCTCTTTCGCGTGGACGCGCGCCTGTGCACGAGCGAAAAACGTGCGCGTGCACAGGCAGATCCCAGCTTCAGTTATCGACTAGAAAACCAGTGTCGTAGTATCCTTAAACTAGATAGCTTTGATCCTGTTCAGTCAAACCAGATCAAAGGGACTTATCGCGGATCTGTTAAACTAGCTTCGTAGTACAGGGCTCTGGTATAGAGTCTGTGGTTTACTTGGTCGTTTTTCCTAGTGGAGTGTGTTGTTTACCTGGTTGTGGTGTGTTGTTTACCTGAAGTTTTAGCAGTAAACTGTTTGTCTGTGTGTAGCTGAGTGTGCTCAGTGAGTCTGAAACATATCTGTTCCACCAGCAGTTAGAGACGTGTCCACCTGAGTGTGCGTGTTTGTGTGTGTGTGTGTGTGCGTGCGTGTGTGTGTGTGTGTGTGTGTGTTTGTGTGTTTTACAGACTGCAGGTGCCTGCGTGTGTGTCTGTAGGTCCATCGTCTGGGGTTCAATTTGCACTCAGTTTGTGCACCTGTCTGTGTGTGCGTGTGTGTGTGTGTGTGTGTGCACGTGCGCGTGCCTGTGCATGCATGTCTGTGCTGCCTGTCTGTCACCCCCTGTAGACCTCATTCACTCAGAGTAGAAGAGAGAGAGAGAGAGGGGGGGGGGGGCGTGAAAAGAGACAGACAAACCTTCAGGAAGAAAGAGGAACAATGTTAGTTAGGTGATATGTTAGCATGTTAACACTAGCCGCTATTACTGTAGCTACATTAGCTAGTTTGCTAATCAGACGTGTTATCAGCCCAAACACACCAGACGAGTATCCAATGCTGACGCAACGCTTCACGGAGGGAGTTTCATTTCGGCGTCCTTGTTAACTCATTGAGTGCCAGCCACTTTTGGAGAACGGACGCTCCCAGTGCCAGAGTTTCAGAGCGTTTTCAGTGATTTCTCGAGGCCCACAGAATATTGTGTGATATTACTATGTAAACACCGAACACGCAAAAAGAACAAGGAGACTCTATTGTATCATCAGCAAAAAAAAGTTTATTGATACCATTTTCCGTTCTTTAGTTATCAGCCGGAGAAGATAGGTCAAAAACAGCAAATACAGGCATTTCTATCTAGAAGCTGAGATATTCAGCCTTTTGTGAAATGCAGCATTTCAAGCACATTCACTGACTCTAGCTAATATTTTCTGATGTAGTGACGTGGTGTAGTTGTGTGCTGCCCTGGGTGCCCCACCCCCCTCTCCCCCCCTCAGCTACAAACTCCTCCCCACACTAGTAACACACAGCCTCACGCACCCAGCGTCTATTTTCGGAGTGCTTTTTGTGCGCCGCCTCCCAGGCAGCGCGACAAGGAGCATTTCCTTGTCGCGCTGCCGGACTGCAGGGAAAGGGTTGGCACTTCGGCGTCGGGTGCTGCCTTTCTGGCGGCTAATCGTGTGAAGAAACTATGCAGACAGACAGACAGAGGCAGAGGAGCTCAGTTATGTGCGCGGATTGACTGCTGTTGCCAGGCACCGTCAGTTGCAGCCAGAGCAATCTACATGGCTCTGGGCTGCAGCATGAGCGCTTTCTCTTTGATCAGGGGGCTTTTTCAGGCTATATTTCGGACATTTCTCTAATCTGGAGAGCACTGTCGCCACCTGATGAGTCCGTAAAATAGGTTATACAGCTTCAATAGCTACAATATTTGTACAGGACATACATAAGGCTTTGATCCACGTCCCACCGTCAAAAAAGGCAATTGACGACAATCGTCGTCTTTGGCACTCTACGTTAGTATTCGAATTGACGACAACTGTCGTCATTGGCACTCAATGAGTTAACAGGGGAGACCGATCACACCGGCCGCAGCATGTTGCCTTGCCTCGCTGAAGCGACGCTGCACGCGTGCTGCAGCGAGAGTTTCGTCGTTTTTCACATGAGCCGCGAGCAGTACGTGAGCAGCCAGGCATGAAGTCAATACAAGTTGTGACCGGCGCGTGTTCACCGGTGTACGATGGAGGCTCAGTCCTTCGCGCGGGCAACGCGGGTTTCGAATCCGACCCGAGGTCCTTTGCCGCATGTTATCCCCTCTCTCTCTCCCCACCTTTCCTGTCTGCCTACTGTCCTATCTAAATAGTAGGTATAGTTAATTTCATCTTTCATGACAATTGTACGGGCATACTATGTTTTGGGTGTGATTGACAGGTCGCCTGTCCAGTGATGGTACAGCTCGCCGATCACGGACCAACAGACGGCTCTGTGGCAAAATCCCCTGTCTCATGCAACGCGAGCTGCGCGAACATCCGGATGGCAACAGGCTTCAAAATGGGAGTCCACAAACTAATGGATGACATCACATGCACTCATCCATCTCTTTTACAGTCTATATGGTTAACAGTGACACACACAGACACACACAAACGCGCACGCACGCACGCACATACACACATAATACTATAGCTTAAATTCCAGATGAGACAGTGTTGTGCTTCTGTTGGGACTCGACCTGCAGCACAGAGCTTTACTGCAGCACTGGACCAAGACTGGCCAGCTAAACCTGAGACTGGGGACGTGTGTGTGTGTGTGTGTGTGTGTGCGCGTGCGTGTGCGTGTGTGTAAAGGGGGTGCCGCTGTTTGCTAAACTGACACATTTTCAATCACATGGTTTATTTCTGGGAAATTGTAGAGAAAGAGGGAAAGGGCTCTGTGGGCTACAATAGGACAAGCCAGGATTAGTTTTTCACTCTGTGTGTGTGTGTGTGTGTGTGTGTGTGTGTGTGTGTGTGTGTGTGTGTGTGTGTGTGTGTGTGTGTGTGTGCGTGTGTGTGTGTGTGTGTGTGTGTGTTTTCTCAGACAATGCCCTGGTAGCCAATTTGTAATATATAGTCGGCCTTGAAAAATGGCCCAGATCTCCCCTTCGCTGTCTGCAATTTAGCTCTGCCGGCCGGCTACACCCATTGTACCACCCCCACCACTGCCATTCTGCCCTGATAGAGTGTGTGTGTGTGTGTGTTTGTGTCTGTGCATTTGTGAGTGTGTGTGTGTGTGTGTGTGTGTGTGTGTGTGTGTGTGTGTGTGTGTGTGTGCATGTGCATGCGAGTGTGTGTGAATATGTTTGAGAGAGAGAGAGAGAGAGAGAGAGAAAGTGTGTGTGTGTGTGTGTGTGTGTGTGTGTGTGTGTGTGTGTGTGTGTGTGTGTGTGTGTGTGTGTGTGTGTGTGTGCAGTACTCATCTACCTGCTGATGGTAAACTCTCCAAAATGACAGCGAGTCCCCTGAAGGCATCGATCTGGGATAAATAGGTAGATAGAACAGCGAGAGGGACAGATAGAGATAGGAGAAAGATAAATGGTCATGAAGAGAGGGATGGAGAGAAGAGAGGAGAGTATAAGGATAGCAGGATGGAGAGAGAAAGAGAGAGGGAGATAGAGAGGGTGAAATATGTAAGGACAGGAGGTTAAGGAAGGATGGAGAGAAGGAGATGGAGAAATCGAGCAATGGAGAAAGAAATAAGGAGGAAGGATATAAAGCGAAGAGGAAGAAGGAAGGATGGTATGGGAGGTGGGTGGCCGACAGGGGGAAACACTCCCACGGTTGTTCCTGGGCCCTGGGTCCAGGGGGCCCAAAGGCACCCTCTAAAAAAACAAGCCAAATTCAATAGCTGCAAGCAGATATGCGAATTTCTGATTTTGTGCACCGACCGACCTACAGTATAGAGTTGCTAAAAAAAGAGAGAAAAAAGCTGCAGAGTCTATAACAGCCACTCAAATCACCTAGGCACAGAGCCATTGTGACAGCATCAGTGATCCTTCTCTACTTACGCACAGAGCCATTGTGGCATCATCATGAGTCACTCACTGATGACATCACTGATGACCTCATCACCGGTGACATCACAATTGCTCGAGTGACATCACTGGTGACATCACAATTGCTTGACTGTGAACATCTCAATGCCAGCCAGACCCATGAGAGTTTTTTGCCGTGGGGGAAGAGCAGCGCTTCTCAACTAGGCGGCAGCGCTACGCTTGCCGATCTCTCTCTTTGTCTGATACACTACAATTTATTTATCATTTATTTGATTAGGGGCAGGTACACAACATATAACATTTGTCAAAGACGTCATGTAGGCTATCACAACATTTATAGCCTGAGGTCATTTGCAATGCCCGCCCCTAGATGTTATTGAAAGCACCTGTTAAAAGCACAGTACAGTTAAATACAGTAAAATATACAATAAACATAAACAATATATTATAAAATCATAAAATCGGTCAATCAAACAATTGGTCAGTCAGAAAACAACAATCAATCATAGAAATAGGTCACCACCCAAACACCCACGGACAGTTATTCATGGGAATGGGAACATTGGTTTACCCTTCAGGAACTGCTTTAGATTGGTTTTAAAATGCTCCCAGCTACCATCCTGCTTAATGTGTGTGGGCGCAGTGAGTTCCACATTTTAACGCCCTGTACAGAGAGGGCTGTCTGTCCTGTTTGCGACAGCACCTCTGGTGGTTGTGCCCGAAGCCCCCAGAGGTTTTTATCATGCTGCAGACTCAGAGAACACACTGTGCCTGCTCATGTATCCATTTACATTTATATTTGAGGAACCAATTGAGTCAGATGGCACCGTAACCCCGGCTGTTCATCTGTCATTTATGTGATTAATTAGGTAGTTAATTCTGAACAATGCTGTTCATGCTACATACCAAATTACCCGGCTGAATCTTGCGCATCGAACCATGTCTTCCTTTTTCAGATCAGATCAACACAGCAGAAGTTATAGCTGTCTGTGTACAAAGACAAAGACAACATTTCAGATTATTTGCCTTTTTCAAATGGCTTTTTATAATGGCTTTTTGGAAATCCGCCTAGGTATCTCCCTACAAAAAACCACTGCCAAATACTCATGTTTTGGTATTTTTTCATCTTCTTTGAGTTGGGATGTGGTAAGGCCTGTGGCTATGTCTCCATTGGGTTTCTAGCCCGAGTTTCGAGAGAGAGAGAGAGAGAGAGAGAGAGAGAGAGAGAGAGAGAGAGAGAGAGAGAGAGAGAGAGAGAGAGAGAGAGAGAGAGAGAGAGAGAGAGAGAGAGAGAGAGAGAGAGACTGCGGCAGCGTGCACGAGCGCTGTTGGCTGCTCAATCTTTGGCTTATCTGAATGTAACGTCCTGATATTCTACACTTCTGCCTTGGAGACTATCTGCAAGTGTCTGTAAGTAATGTGAAATAATTGTCAAACGCTTGCATTGGGGGGGGACTTTTTATGTTGTTTTGGTGAAACGTGGTTTGTTGGCTAGCAGGTGCAGCAGTAAGTTGGGGTTCCTCTGCCTTTCCGACATGCTGCCACTCCGAATCCATTATTCGGACTGGCGGTCGTTCACCTTAGAAGCCGCAATGCCGACCTTAGGTTTAGGCGTGGGGGTGGGAGAGGTTAGGTTTTGGGTTAGGGTCTGGGGGAGGTTAGGTTTAGGCATGGGGGGAGGTTAGGTTTGGCGTGGGGGCTGGGAGAGGTTAGTGAAAAACGGGGAATATAGACCCCCTTTCTGAGTGCCGATATTTCGGAGTGGCAGAACGTCGGAGTGGCAGCACGTCGGAGTGGCAGCATGTAACCCAGTAAGTTAGCTAGCTCTGTTTATTAGCCTGTGGGTTTGGTGTGTTACTGTGACTTGTAGCTGTTGTAGTTGAGCTGTATCTTTATACAGTAGACATTGCTGCTGCATAGGTAGGAATTGTGCATAACGTTAAGTAGCGTTAGTATGTCTATAATAATGTCGGTATGTTAATATTTGTAGGCTATACTGATTCATGCGCCTGTCTCAGTCAAGAGGAAAATGTCAATGGAATACAGCAAAGTCAATGGGAGGGCTCTTACTACATTGAAGTCCTGAGACGAACATAGAAAGAGCCTGAGGGTAAGTGTTTATTGTAGAACCTTTTGGACGTTAACTGGCTGTCTGGCTTTGCACAAGAGTGGGCTATGAGCTGCAAGGGCAGCACAGGTGGATGAGAGGAGAGGAGGAACGGCAAGAAGGATCAGATCGAGGAGGTGGAGAGAGAAGGAGATACAGAGAGAGGGGATGGGTGAGAGAAGGAAAGGAGGGCAAGAGATAGATCAGAGTGTAGAGAGCTCTCTCTGCAGATAGAGATCGTTTCACCAAAGGTCTCTGTTCTGTTAATAGGACACACAGAGGTGCAGAGAGGTCTGTGTGTGTGTGTGTGTGTGTGTGTGTGTGTGTGTGTGTGTGTGTGTGTGTGTGTGTGTGTGCGCGCGCGCGCGCACATGTGTAATGCAGGTAATCCCTTAACCTCAGTACAGCCATCAGCTACAGAATGAAGGCTTCCCTTGAAATGAATGAAAGTAGTTCCATTACTGCATTGTGTTGCTGTTGTGTTGCCGTTGCAGTGCTTTTGGGTTATAATGATGATTAGTTAAGATGGGACCATTGTTTCTCATAGTTTTTGGCATTAATGCTCTACTTATAGGACAAATCAGCGTGACGTCACTGCCACCCAAAAATGCGTAACCCCGCGGCAGTTAACTAGTATGAGTTGTGCCAAACAAACGTTAATATCTCAAGAAGAATACATCACATCGCTTATATTTTGACATTCTGATAGAGAGCAGAATTAGCTCAAGAGTTTGATGTATAATATATGCATGTCGTGTTAAAGTTGTGTGAACTGTCGCAGTTTTTATATTGTAAACACGGTCAGCCGGCTAGAGTTAGACGCTCAAACTCAGGCTCCATAGGGTTCCATTGCCGTTGCCACCCAGTGACGCGGTTTGTTTACCAAAATGCTGCTCGGCTGATCCCTCGTATACGGCATGAAAAGGTAGTGTATCTTTGGATAATTACTGTCGTTTCTGGCAATACATGGGCCCTATCTTCGTACAGGCGATATCCCCTATTTACACTAGGCTTGCACGGTATACCGGTATTAGTATGGTACCGCGGTTCCCTGCTGTTAAAAAGGATACTATACCACGTTAATAAAAAATGTCATGGGTTGCGTCAGTGTGCGACCGTGGTGTTTGTTAGCGGAGGAGAGAGACACAGCGGCATTAAAGTTGAGAGCCTGTGTCCCAGTTCACTTGAAGGCAACACATCGTTGCCTTGAACCAATGGTGACTGGTGAAAAGTGAAAAAAAGCTCTCTCTGACTCTGTCTGCTTCATGTGTGGGCGTGCCGACTTTCCCCCCTTCCCTCTCTGCTCGCTCTATGGCCAGTCCTTCAGTCCTCACTGCAGCACCCCGACACACAGGACAGACACAGCGAAAATGGCAGCGGCTTCTTCTGAGAGTCTTGCAAGCCGCCCAACGCTTGTAGAAAAAGCAGATGCACGAAGCGAAATATGGAAATATTTTGCTTACGTTGCCGACAGCGAAGGCAAGCCCGTGGACACATCGAAACCAGTGTGTAAAAGGTGCTTCAACGCGACCCAAGCGAAAGGCTCAAACACATCGAACCTGGCTAAACATCTTGCAGACAGGCACCCCGACCTGTTCAATGAGTTTAAAGACCGACAGGTTAGGGAACGTGAACGATAAACATACATGCCCTCAAATAAGTCCAACGAGTATTGTGTGACAAGCGAACTTGTTTCACTGAAAAAGTTTGCTTGTCACAATAGCCTACTCGTTTACAGTGAAACACGAGGCAATGTGCTCGAGCACAGATCTCTGCCAAGGAGCAAGTCATGACATGTAACGTTTAGGGGAGGGGACATCAGATGCTGCATACCATGTACAATATTTAATAACACTGGCAGTATTCTACGAGAGGCAGTTCTACTGATTTCATCCCTATCAGATTTAGGACCCTGATGGGGAGGAACTCGTTCAAATATAATGCAGCGACTCAATGGAACATGTTACCTTCGTGCTTGAAACTGAGTGAGTCTATCTGCACTTTTAAAAAAGGCTTAAAAAAATGGTTACAAACATCCGCACTTTAAACCGTTTTATCCTGTCTTTTTTAGTTCTTGAATTGGTTATTTATTTATGGTATAGCTGGTCTTTTATTTTATTGATTGATATGTTTAGTTCTAGTTTTTATTTTTTTATTTTGGTAAATTATAAACTGAGTTAGTAATTTATCTTTTAATGGAGTTGTATTAGTTTTATCTTTTAATGGAGTTGTATTAGTTTTAAATTATGCTCCCACTTGCACTTCTTTGTTACACGTATTTACGTTGTCTGTCTTGTCTCCATGGGGACCACAATGGAAATAAGCCTTCGGGCTTTATTGTGTTTTTATCCTCGGTGATATGTTGTCTTATGTCCTGTTTTTATCACCAAATAAAGTCAGTCAATCAATCAATCAATGGCCCTCAATGCCAGTGTTATTAATGCTTTTACATGGTAAGCAGTCATCTGATGTCACCTATCCTAATATTTACAATAATCCAAATTATTAATGATATACGAATTCATTGTAAAAAACACCTAACCTAATTTTGGTATCGTGACATCCCTAATTTACGCTTGCGCACCTGTTTGCCCATGCCTTAAGGCAGGGAAGATACCGGTCTGCCTTGCGCATTTGTACAGGTGTTATGCCGGGTTTTGCACCCCCGACATGCAGCATCCCCACCTCACGGGAGCATATTGTAATGATTTATACAGAAATGTAACTGTTTAAAAGTGATATAATTGTCTGGGTAGATGTGACCTCCCTGATTTCTAAGTTAAAACAGCCCCGAAATATGTTGGGGATGCAATTGACCTATCACTAAACCCCCCCCCCCCCCCCCCCCCCACTCACTCGGACAAACTCAGGGCAGGCTGACTAGAATAAATGGCAGCCGTCACTGTCAAAGTTATATCCCAAGAGGCTCTAAACAACTTTTTGAGGCCTGATATTTTCTAGAAGCCATCATAAAGTACTTCACTATGCCATGGAGGGCGATGTACAACATTTAAAGCTATCGATAAAAATAAATGCGATATACGTGCATGGAGTTAGTTAGTTAGTTAGTTTTTTATTTTTCAAAGTGTCATGCACCTTAAGGTGCCCAGCCCACATGGGCTTACAAGACACTAGATTCAAAACATACAGGAGCAAGAAAAAGAAAACAAAAGAACAGAATATGATATATCTCCGAACATGTCAAGACGATGAAAAAAAAAGATTATACCTCAAACATAGAGTACCATCCTACGCTGTTGGTAGGCATTTAACACAAACTGAGCTACCTGGAACACTTTTTCAGTAAACAAGTACTGAAGTCTACAATCATCAGACATAGAAAACAAATCAGGACCTTCATCAAAAGAAATTTTACAGAAAAGCCTATGTCTAAGATTGTGATATAGCGGACAGTAGAACAGAAAGTGCATTTCATTTTCAACCTCTCCCAGATCACACAGGTGACATTTTCTGTCCTCCTCAGGAATTGAGTGGAAGCACCCGGTTTCCAGAGCCAGAGGCAGGATACCACAACTCAGCTGGGCACAAACTGACCTCTGAGCTCTGCTCAGGTTAAGGGTGACATAGTGCTCTGCGTGATAAATATGTTTAATCAAACTATAGGTTCTCAGTTTTGGTTTACACAGAACTTCTTCTGACCATTTCTGTTTATAATTTTCAAATAATATTGTTTTAATTTGACTAACAGAACAAGGTAATTTATTTCTATATATATATTGAAGACCTGACATATCTAATATTTTTTCAAGCACACTTGACCAAGAGTAATTATTTAAAAGATCCCAGAGAAAAATTTGTTTAGTAAGTCTGTTATCGGGCATATTAATAAATCTATTCCACAGTCGCACCATGTCACCCTTATATCGCACTTCACATGGCTCCCATCCCATGTCACCACATGGGATGGGGCCACAAGTTTAGGGGGCATTTTATGCACACCCAGAAAACAGCGCATAGCCCTGTACTGAACTGTGTCACATTTTGTTTGCTTACAATAACCCCAAACCCCTGCACCATAATCTAAAATAGGACAAACACAATAATTAAATAATTGAGTGTAGGTTTTATAACCAAGATCTCTACATAACTTAACCTTATTAACACATTGAGTGCCAGCCATTTTTTCAATCCTGTAGGTAAGTTGTGCCAGTTTTTTTTTTGAGGATTCTGGCTCATTTTACAAGAGCCGAGGATTATTTTCTGTTAAGAATTCGTGAACACCAATCATCTAAAAATAACTAATAGAATGTGTGCTTTCTCTGTCTAAAAGAGTTAGTTTGCAGAGTTAGTAGTTATGTAGATATTAGCCGTTGAGTACAGCATGGTTTCAGAGATTTTCAGAGAGTTTGGAGATAAATGGATTTTTAGAACCACCTCACGTGCCTGTGATTATGGGTGCCCTTGTCTCCCACTCTGTGCGCTCTCTCTCTCTCTCTCTCTCCTCTCTCTCTCTCTCTCTCTCTCTCTCTCTCTCTCTCTCTCTCTCTCTCTCTCTCTCTCTCTCTCTCTCTCTCTCTCTCTCTCTCTCTCTAGAGAGAGAGAGAGAGAGAGAGAGAGAGAGAGCGCACAGAGTGGGAGACAAGGGCACCCATAATCACAGGCACGTGAGGTGGTTCTAAAAATCTAAAATCTAATCTAATCTAATCTAAAATCTCTCTCTTTCGCCTCCTCATGCTGCGCGTGAGAAACATGAGGCAGCCCATTTTCATGTCTTCAATGTCCATCGTTTAACTTTAATATTGTGCTCTAACGTTTATATCATTGTGTTGCAAAGCACACGCTTTGCTTTCGTCAGCCGTACTTTCCGTACTATAAGGCGCAGCAGCTAAATTGAATGATTGTTACAAGCCGCACTGGACTAAGCGCAGGTGTTTTAATGTTTAAAACTGGTCAGGAGGAGGCGTAGCGCCTGCCTGTAACAGAGATCTCCGTGTCTTATCAGCGGAGACCGTTTTGAGTCCGATGAACAAATCAATCAAAAACACTTCACTACGTCCAACATAGGCTACAAGATTCGTTTCATTCCATTGAATTTGGCAGCGCGGACGAAACATGGGTGGAACGAAACATGCAAATTACATGTTTTGCATCCTCATCGTCGTAACACAGCCAGTTCTCCATCTTTTGAAGCATGATGTTAGATTACAACGAGCTAGTTGTGTGACTTAGCCTTCCAAAATGTTGCCGTTAAGTTTTTAGAATGTAATACATAGAATTGGGAACGTTACATTCAATTTCATTCAGACTGTGTTTCTGGCTCAATCGCCGACTTTTTTCCCCCAGAGCGAGGGAGGGTGAGAGGAGGGAGGGTGTTTTACAGTAGTGGCTGATAGAGCGTAGTGGCACAGTGCTCCAATCAGGTCGCGAGGCACATTTTTTGCAACATCATCCAATCAGGGTCTCGCTCTCGTAATGTCTGTCTTACTCTCGTTCTGTCTCTCGTACCAAAATCCATAGATTTAGGAGGTCCCCTAGTGGCCGTTAGCTGTAAAAATCCATAGATAAGCCGCACCGTTATATAAGCCGCATTTTATATGTAAAATGGAAACTGTTCTATAATAGACTGCTATAAACTAAATAAATAAATAAATATATATATATATATATATATATATATATATATATATATATATATATATATATATATATATATATCGGTGATCGGTAATCGGTAATCGGTGATCGGTCGATGATCGGTTGGGCAGATATTTCTCATAGGTGATCGGCAATCGGTGGCAAAAAACGTGATCGGTGCACCCCTACTTTCAGTTGTTCATTCCAGTAAGGTTTGGGTTTCCTTACAAATCCACCTTTCCTACTGGACTTTGGACTATTACAAACTTCAGACACATTACAAATATATTCACAAAATTCACCATACCATTTATCAATTTATTTTTGGTAATGCACTTAAGAAAGCTTTTCTATAAGTTCAGTAAGAATAATTTGACACTCACTGGAGGAAAAGAGATGAGGAGGAACATTTCTAATTTTCTTCTGAAGATATTGTTTGGTTTGGTCATTATCTGACACCATATCAGCAACAGAGCCCCCCCCCACCTGCATGGAAAGTCAGAACAAACAAAGAGTGATCAGGTACTCTACACCGATCACCTAACCGGTTGAGACACCTGAAGCTCCCACTCTCAATTAGCTCATTTGGACTGTGGATATTCAGCTCAATGCAAGTATTTAAACAGTCGTGAGGAGTAATTAAATAATCCACAACTGCTCTCCCTTTTACTGATATTGAGGTAAAATTATCTTTTCCAGATATCCGTCCATTCAGGACACAATATTTGGAATCCCTCAGAAATTCCACCAGCATTTCACCCTGTTTATTTACAACATTATCCAGGCTGACTCTGGGTGGAACATCTATGTCAATATCACTAATACAGTCTTCCAGATGCCCTATTCGACTATTCAGATCTCCACAGAGATAAACAGCATTGGCTTCTGACAAATTATAAACCTGGACCAGTAGCTGATTGTAAAACCCATAGGAGTCAGCCCATACTGAACCTTCAGGGGGAAGATAACAGGAAAATATTATAAAACAGTACTCTGACACCAAATGCTTAAATTGTAAACCAATTAGGCCATCTAAGGATTTATCAATTACCATAACGCTATATGTTAGGAAGTTTGTGTGAAGTTTGCTGGATCTTAGGTAAGAGCTCTCGGGCAGTGATCGATTAAGCCTGGATTATGCTTGACGCTTTGGCCGGCCGCACGGAAATGAGAGACACGGAATCCTGACGAGGAAACGTGTGGAGCTTTTATACTCTGTGCGGGTTTCTGCTTCCAATTGAGCGCGAGTCTTGAAAACTCCACTTTGTCCGCCCAGCCGCCTCCGCATCCGCGTCCGCGTAGTTACAAAATTCGGGGTGCGCACGGCCAGGCGAAAACCGCTCGCACGGAGCCTTGCGGAGGGGCGTGTCTGCTGATTTGACATCACTTTTCCGCGCGGACACTCGCGTTCCTCACTGATGCGGAAAGCATAATGAGCCCTTTAGAACCACAGAGATGTCTTTCAGGAATTTATTTAGCAGATAGATAGCTTACAGATCGCAGAAAGGGAACATAGATATCATAACAGATCAACACCTTTATACCCCCCACATTCGAGGTATGACATCATTGGTGATGTCACAACGTCCCGGGAGGTATGACATCATCGATGACCTCACAAAGTCATGTCTGCCATCACACAGTCTGGAGGCAGCCTAGACTGTCTGACATCAACGACGACCTCACAAGGTGAACTCTGACATCATCACCGTCACATGGCGGTGACATCATCATTGCGTCGTGGGCTCCTTGGTTCGTGGGCGTAAATTGCCCCGCGAACAGGCCTGATGGTGGGCTATTACGGAGCATTTTCTACACTATATGAACTGAAAACTTTATTTTTTACCAAAATACCCACACCCCCCGACCCTCTGGGGGCCTTAATATGAGTTTTTCTGTTATAGCCAAACCAGGTGTATCCATCAATGTCAATCGTATGCAATCCAGTTAAGTGAGTTTCATTGAGGGAAATAAAATCCGGGTTGAAGCTCAGTAATATCAGGAGCCTAAGCTCATAGTTCAGGTTCGTCCATCCATTTATGTTCCAGTGCACAAGAGTGAAAATGGAAATGGCTTTAGCGAATCTTTAACCAAACATGCACTTTTAACGAAGGAAGACAGAAGACAAATAACCAGTGGGGACAACAGGCGACTGACATCCAAAATTTACATTTTATTCACTTGAGTAACCTCTCCGTGGATTATATATATGCCGAATTGAAGAGTGGCGCCTGGCAATCTATTTTATGTAGGCCTACCTCTGTATAATCAAGAAACTTAGTGTCGATGTTTTTCATAGCGAGACAACAGCACGCACGCATGGGTGTAGCAGATCAGGAGAGGCATAGCCTACAGCAGACCACTTTTTCCATCATGTTTTCTCTTTAGACTACCTCACATTTATTTGGGGAACGAGATTAATTCTCGACCATCACGATGGTCGATGCCATCGTCCATCGTGCCAACCCTAGAACCACGTATAGTGTATTTCAGTTTCTCCAATTTAAGATATTCCATAACATCTCTGACCCAACATGTATGAGATGGAGGGGCAGCTGATTTCCAGCTCTTTAAAATTAGTCGTCGGGCCAGAAGTGATGAAAAAGCTAAAGCCTCGGCTTGAGCACCAGACACTGTAACTCTATCAGGTGCTACTCCAAAAATGGCAATGGCAGGGTCTGGATCAATGTCCTTCCCGCATATGTAGGAAAATGTTTCAAAGATGGAGGACCAAAAAGGAATGCGCACGACCAGAACAT
The DNA here is from genome assembly GCF_964638095.1 of Poromitra crassiceps. Classification (NCBI taxonomy): domain Eukaryota; kingdom Metazoa; phylum Chordata; class Actinopteri; order Beryciformes; family Melamphaidae; genus Poromitra; species Poromitra crassiceps. The sequence goes on along the minus strand of NC_139625.1, from coordinate 46,875,190 downwards.
GTGATATAGAGTCGCTGGGGCCCGTTTACACCTAGAAGATGTCGGGTCAAAGCCGGGGTACATCCTGGCAAGCCTACTTTTCGATAAATGAAGTCTGTGTAACACTTTGAATTGCAATAATCCATGTCAGATGCAAATGGATGTTGAGTGAACCAGGATACCTCGTAATGATGCATTTATTCCCATGCACATGGTTTGACCATTTTTTTCCTACTTATAACTGGATGAAACACCATAAAACCAGAGGAGAATCCCCGATTTCTTCTGCTTTTCTATAGCTTCTCTATGGAGCTCTCGGCTCCGGTTGCCCGAGTGTATTGCGGAGCTACACGCGCTGTGATTGGCTCGTCTGCGTTCGGGGCGTGGCTTAGCGTTAGGTCAATTCTCGGCGGGGATGCGGAAATGTTCATGGCACATGTCAAATTAGAGCCGTGCCAAAATCATCTGCGCCCCCAAAATGCTCACAGGTGTGGCCAGGCAATGCTGGGCATTACGTCAATCAAAACCAATCAGATTCCCATCTCGCTATCGCTGTTTGCGTGAGGCATGCAATATGCTGTAATTCTCTCCATGCGTAATAGAGTGGACTCACTCGTGCCGAGGACAAAGAGAGATGGATAGAGCTTGTGACAGATCGGCTGTGGTGCCAACGACCCTCCGGGTTATGGGATAGCAGTAGCCTATAGAGGGAATGCACGTGACGTCACGGACGCGACAGTCAGTGCGGGTACGCCCACTCAGCTGCCGTGAGTGTCAAAACGTCTAAACAAGCCAGGTGGCGCCGCCGGGTCACGGTGTTTAGCGTTCAGCTTCCGCGAGAAAACAACGAAAATGGGAAAGTGCTGTTGTGCCATTGACTGTAAAAATAGATTCAACAAGGCGTCGGAGGTATCTTTTTACAGGCTGCCGAAAGCTAATGAAACGGTCCCGGTATTCTCTGCAGCTATCCAGGGTTTCAATGAGGGCTCATTCATTCTCTGGCTGTGTTTTACCTGCACAGATATAACGTTACATGAGTGACAGTGTTCACTATGAACAAAGCTAGCGTGTGTTAGTGACAGCGTATGCTATATTTTTCTTAATAAAAGTTGTAATAAAATAAATATTTACCTCTCCACATACAACCAGAATATCCATTGCTGTCCTCGTTACTTTAATGTCGCCAACAAATCCAGCCTTGAAGTACGACCACACCAGGCTCTTGTATGCTTTCATGCTTTCATGCTTTGGTTTGTGTATTTCCCCGGCGTCGATATTAAGTACATATAAATGTCAGGAAACCCTATTCCTGGCCACATGTCTACGTCCATGGACCACTGGTTCTTTGGCAAGCTGTACGGGTCACATTCGAGTCCAACTGCCTTTAATTTAAGCAGATAATCGTTTATATTAGCCGTGGTTTCGCTACTACCCCTGTCTGAAGCCACGTTTGTTTTGGAAATTTGACACTCAGTGCTGCTCAGTCCGGCTGAGGGGGCGTGTTCGGGAGGGGGCGTGGCGTCGGTGCATTCCCTCTATTGCAAGTAGGCTATAATGTACACGTTTTCTCAATTAATTTACCATAACCCCTCCTTTCGATGTGATAAAAGTTTCTCAGTCAATTATAGTTGATTGCCTCACCGAATAATCTGCTGGTTACCCAATTTTTGCAGGAGAATTTGATGTCCTGGGGTGGCACGTCCATGTGTAATGAGGTTTCTGCGCTGCGCAGCGCAGAGATTATGGTGCGATCAAGCGCAGCGAGTGTTTTAGCGCCTGGAGCGCAGCTAAGAGGTGCTGTTGGAGAAAAATATAAGTTCCATTGGCATTTCCTAATCAATAAGCTATATTTGCATACGCATAATTAATGCTATAAGTTAACATGACATGACATCTGACACATATAGATTCACCCGTGGCATTGAGGACTTCTCTCCTTTTGCTGAAACCTTGGACAGTGCATCGCGTCCCATAACAACTGATAAGTTTCCCTGTCAGAATGCACGACGCACACACATTTCTAAAGTTCATCCCCCCTCCTCTCTGCCTTTCCTCCTCTCTCTGAGTATAAAGCATTAGGGGTGCACCGATCACGTTTTTTGCCACCGATCACGATTGCCGATCACCTATGAGAAATATCTGCCCAACCGATCATCGACCGATCACCGATTACCGATTACAGATCACAGATATATATATATATATATATATATATATATTTATTTATTTATTTTGTAAGCAGCTATAGCAGTCTATTATAGAACAGTTTCCATTTTACATATAGGCCTACATTTCATGCATCAAATTGAAAGTGCAGCACATTTTCTTTTTTTTCTACATCAATATTTTATATTTTGTAGGCTAAAGGAAACCACCAACATGATTTTTTGTGTGTGAGATAATTGGAGCACAAGACTGTGTTGAACTAAATGGCTAGTAGTAGTCCAGTTCCCTCAGTTCAGTTTATAAAAGAACAAAAATCATTCCACTTCGGGATTTCCATGTTACCAGTTCAATGCAGTTCAGTTCACTCAACAAAAATACTCCATTTTCCGGGATTTCCCTGTTACACAAGAAAAATAACTTCGACCCAAGTTAACTATTTTATCGATTAAGCTACAGCGGCTAAAGCTAACCGGAGCTATTAACATTAGGAGGATACACGCAAATATGGATCAAACATGGACTTAACAGCATGCAAATGCCTCGTTAGGCGGGAGGACTGGAGGTAACTTATCTCTGCTGAGTCTGCTCTAATCACCAGCTGATGTGTGTGATTCAAAGACGCAAGGGGTGTGTTGACAGTCTGGTGTGGTGTGTGGAGGTGAGTACACTGACGAAAGCAAAGCGTGTGCTTTGCAACACAATGATATAAACGTTAGAGCACAATATGAAAGTTAAACGATAGACATTGAAGACATGAAAATGGGCTGCCTCATGTTTCTCACGTGCAGCATGATCGGCTATGCAATCGGCGACAATAAAGAAATATCTGCAGCAGCAGATCACATATTTGAGGTCAAAATCGGCCGATACAGATTGCGTGCCGATCGATCGGTGCACCCCTATAAAGCATATGTCAAATTGTGACATCGCCGCTGAATATTTGACTCTGTATAACGTATCAGAATGTGTACATTGAGATTCAGTCCTCTGACAATACATATTGACAGAGAATGTTATGGTAATAAATATACTTTCATTAAGACATCTTCCTGGACTCCTGGTTTCGATTCATTTGGTTTAGGCTATATCAGCTGTTATATATACATTAGCGGATGAGGAGTGGTTAAAATTCCATTCTCTATCAGGTGCTTTTCAAAGTTCTTAGCGCAAAGTATTTGCGCGCTGCTGACGATAGAATAATGCCATCTATCCCCACATTTTTGTGCTGAAACGCCTGCTTTGGCATGTGGCACGCCTATGCCCAGTACAATTATAACAGGCATGTGCTTGTGCCCGCCCCCAATTTGCATTGCGCACGGCGTTAAACGAGCGCAAATGCTAAATTACCGTTTTTGGGAAGATAGGGCCCCATGACCTGAAGGACTAAATGTATGAATAATACAAGTGCTTTCAGAAACATTACATCTGCTTCACAATGAAAACAGAACTGTTCCACAGTGAAAATCACTTTATAACAGAACTCTTAGTGAAATATCACTTTATAACAGAACTACAAAAGACTCGAAGACTACATTTCCTCCGCCGACTCAGATTGTTCGGAGTGAGTAGTAAAATCATCTCAACATTCTACAATGCCGTTCTAGGCAGCCTGATAAGATACGGCTTAGCTTCCTGGTTGGGCGCTCTCACTATATCCAAAACAAATCCAAAGTTGAAAAGATGGTGAAAACTGCTATGAAGGTGATTGGAATTAAAAATTACCCATCCCTTCAATCAACCTTTGAAGAAACTGTCGTTAAGCAGTCCCAGTATCTTGAAAGACACTTCTCATATCCTGTTTTCAGAATATGAACTTCTACCTTCTGGAAGGCGTTACAGAGCATGCAGGTATAAGTCGAACCGCTAAAAGCTCTTCTTCCTCCCAACATATCACCCTGAACTAACAACCTGCTCAATCTAAAATCAAAAAATCCTCATCCTGTTTTTCTGTGCTTTTATTATTTTTATTGCCAAGCTACTTGTTTTTAATTCGTAAGCTATTTTTGCACAGTAGTTTCGCAGTTATCTTATGTAGTTATTTGATCTTTTTTCCTTTGCGCATGTTTTTTTATTATTATTATTCATAGTACAGAGCCCTGTACCAAGAAGCAAGATTAGTGGTTTAGCGAGGTAACTTCAGGTTTAACCCTGGTTTGGCCGTGCTACAAAGCTAGTTAACTTCTTACCGACATATATTTCCTTAGCAAGTTATGCTTCACACTTAACCTGGTCCGCAGCAGGTTAAGTTGCAAGGATAAGATTAGACCTTAAATACACCGCCCACGAACCAATCGAATCAGCAGTTTGGAAAAATGGCCAACCCCTTTCTGGACGAGTTTCCCATCGAGGAAGGAGCACGAATTGTAATGTTGAATTAATCAAGCACTAAAGCCTTGCACTTGTTGCAGGCTACATTTTAATTAAGCCCTACTTACCACTTTGGAATATGTTTTTATATATTCATTTTTGTGCTCTCAAGTAGCCTAGATACGTTGTTTTACCCGCTGATCGATTGCAGCTGAATAGTGAGTGGAGAAATATCACTAAACCGGCATAAAAAGGTTATATAAACGTCTCCAAAGCGCACGGTGCCGTGTGCGCAACGGAGCTTAGACTGACGTAGGGTTGGAATTGAAATGGTCATAGCCTACATGCTGGAATAGCCTACTACATCTAAGCAATTTAATATGGGATCACCCACCTTTTATTTGCGGTTTCATTCAATGAGGAAATAGGCGTGTCTGGCGCTGTCAGAGTTGGAGCAGTCAATATTGCATTGTGATTGGCAGTTGTTAAAAACCACGCCTCTTTTGCGGGCACGAGCTCCAGTGCACGGGCATTTTCATGTGCACGAGCTCTCAGCTTGATTAGAAAAACCTGGTTCGAGTTAACGAGTGGCAACCGAGGTTCGTAGTACAAGTTAACTACAATCGAGCTGACCTGGTTTAGACAAACCAGATCAAGGGACAGATCCTGGATCTTCTTATAGAACATTTGTGGTAGGGCTGGGACGGATCAGAAAACCCATGGATCAGATCGCGTGACGGATTTTGAGCCACGGATCACGGATTTTTCGGATCAGCAAAAAAAAAATATATAGGCTATATCAGATTTTTTCTCTCAAAATTAGATTTTCGATTTGAATTTTTAATACTATTATACTTCTCTAACCATTTGTTGCCCTGCACAGCTCAAAAAATATTTTTTTCTCATGACACAATTTATGCTTTACTCTGAAGGCAAAACAACCCAACTTCCTTCCAACTTGTTTTAGGTGGCACTGCGCCTAACTTCCTGCCTGTTGCTTGCTAACGTAGTCACATGACACGGGTACAGGCCAGTCTGGAAACATAACGTTGATGCTACGTTATGCTACTCGGTGGCCCCACCTGTTGTTTTGTTGTTATGTGTCCAAGGCAACATTTCACCGTCCGGTGATATGTGTTCGTGAAACGTGCGTGTGTGTGTGTGTGTGTGCGTGTTGTGGCTCTCCTATCTTGTGCAGCGCGCAACATGCTGCTCGCATTCCGTGATCCGTACGGGTCACGGATTATCCGTGATCCGTCCCAGCCCTAATTTGTGGTATAGAGCCCAGGGCTCCAGAGTGCGTGTATTTACATGCATTTTCCCACCTTAAAATCTGCCAGTGCGCATAAATATTTTCATAAGACGCACTGGTGCGTGTTATGTATTGGTCTTTCTCTCTCTCTCTTTCTCACCCTGCTCTTGTCCCACAGCGTGCGGCGCAGTCACACTAAATCTCTCACATAGAAAGACAGGGGAAATACAAAAATAAAATGTTTTAAATTGCTTCTGAGTGCTTTAGACTTGGGCTGAATCGTTGAAAATCCGACTGGAAGTCGTATCGTATTTATCACATAGGTTACGCTAAAACCACCACCGCAAAGCGTCCTACCTGTAGTTGGCCAGTCGGCAGGAAAGTATCGCGGGACTTTACGAGACTTGGTGACCGAGATCACGTTTGAGGCAATTTGATCCCTGGGAGACTCCAGGAAATGGCCTGGGGCGAAATATCATTCTGGTGGATGTTGAGGGATCACATTACGACGATATGTGGCGAAAACGGGAATAAAAATAGCTATTTAGATGCAGGGAAGACAAGCTCACACTTGGCCCCAAATCAGCTCCATTTTACAACTGACTTGGACGCTATTGATCTCAAAACAACGCTAGGATGGCCAGAAACGCCGCAGACATCGCTGGGTGAGTGGCCAAATCATAATTATTGCCAGGAGATGGGTCCAGGTTAAAAAAAAACGAAATTCTCCTTTAAATGTGCTTCTAACTTTTTCAACTTAGGAGCATATTGTAAGGTGATAATCACATCACAGACACCCAGTTCATAAATGCTGCAATACTTAAAATGCAAAGGCTTCCATCAGTGGGCCATAGGCTCAATCCCCACTGTGTTAACTCGGTTGGTGATAGTGACTTTAACAGACGTTTATTGACATGAAAATCTTTGATCGTATCATTTAATAATTTGCCAATATGTATACAAAATGACAAAGAAGGTAACGCTTAAAATGTATTATTGCGTTGCCAAAAGGCGTGGTGAAAAATTTGGGTGCACCTAAATTAAAAAGTAAGGTGCACCAGTGTAACCTTGCTTGCAAGATGGATAACCTTGCGAGATCAAAAGGGATTCTCTCGACGTAATCCATCTTGTCATGCACAGGCAGTTAAGATGATTGGTCGAACCATGCCGGCCCAACGAATCAGCGGCAGCCTTAGGCGGGCTCAGGCTCGTCTGGGCAAGTAGTGGGTACATGGTCTTTGTAGTTCTTTTCACTCGTCAACATGGCTGCCGCCGCGGAAGTGACAGGCAGTCTGAATGAAATTGAATGTAACGCTCCCAATTCTATGTATTAAATTCTAAAAAACGACCCTCAACATTTGGGAAGGCTAAGCCACACAACTAGTTCGTTATAATCTAACTAAATGCTTCGAAGGTGACTTTACGACCGTGAGGACTCAATCAATGAATACCACGGAGATCAGGCACAGGCACCTTCAGCGATCTGATTGGTTGAAGTTAACACCCACCAGCGGTGATAGACAGATGGGCCATCCAATCACCTGCCAAGTAGCTTGGAAAAAGTGCCCGCCTCCGTCAGTGGGTCTGGTTACTGCATTCCCAGATCGACTGGTTTAGTGAAACGTATGTGGAGCTATACCGTCCATCTGGCAGCGTCAGGTTAGCACCAGTGCACCTAGTGTAAAAAGTTAGTCTGGAGCCCTGCATAGTGCAATCAATTTGGTGGGCAGTGCAATACAATCATGCATTCTTCTGTAAGGTGCATCTCCCTCACGTAAAACGTGTAGACCTGTCGTTGTCTGTATGTCATACTGTTTTTATTTATGTGTATGAGTGAAAGGCAGCTGATGTAGCACTGTTGTCCAAGACAAATTTCCCTTCGGGGTCAATCAAGTTTATCCTGATCCTGAACTGTTCCACAGTGAAATATCACTTCATAGTAAACATGTGAAAGGAGAGGAACTCAGTAGTACAAAGTTTGTTCAACAGATCTGTTCCCATACCTGCCAACACTCCCTGCCGAGTATTTTTAATCTTTTCTCCTGTTTTTAACAATTGGTAATTTCTCTCGCTAATCTCCCGATTTCATCGTGATACAACTCAAATGGGTGTTTCGCAGTTTCTGTAATATGTCCAGACTGTAGGATATGTGTTGTGGTACCTGGCAAGTGGCAACCCAACCAAAAGACCCTGCCTGACGGGCCGTGCGTCACTCGTCACTGTGCTCTGGATGAAACCGGTCCCAAGAAGAAGAAATACACGTCCGAAGTTTCAGTCCACTTGGTGCGAGACCTTCCCGTTTCTAACTGCTAGCCACATCAACCAACACCATCCGTTTTGCAAGTTGTTTTAGTTGTCATTTTAGATATTGACTTTTCACAACTACTTTCCACATTTTGTAAGTTTATCTTATTATTATTTAGTCTATTTTACTGTGAGCTATGAATTTTAATCATTTATTATATTAATTTGTGATGTAGGGTTATGGGGGTGGGAGGAGGTTGACGGTAGGCTATTCACCGATACACCAGAAAATCTCATTCTTTTTCACAGCCCAATATTGGCAGACCATGTCCCACATCGTCAAAACAAACTAGTTCAAGTTCTTGATAAGTTTTCCTGTAAAATGGCATGGATGATATTTCATCGGAATCCATTCAGGTAAACAGTATATGACTGATATGTTTACCATAGAGCTCTGACTGTGTTCACATCAGCTTGGTTGTATTGTGTTGTAGCAGAAATGTAAAACGCTAATAATTTAGCTGTTTTTCTTAGCTGGACTTTACTTACCTGTTCATGTGTGGAGTACGTTTCCCTGCTCTGTGGCTCTATAGTCCCACACTTCACAAACAGAACATGCTTTCTCTTCTTCTCACAGATGCAGTTGCAGTTTATTTTTACTTTATTTTTTATTTTATTTCCCCGCCGGCAGCAGCAATATGTAGGCTAGTCCTGCATGGAGAGATCAAATCTAAAAGCAATACACTCTCTGCTCTTACATTTCGCCGCTTTCATTTGAAAGCGACCCTCGCTGCCTTTTTTTTTCCTCCCTCGCTTTTAAAACCCAAATCAGCTGTCCGGCGGCGCCCTCGCTCGCCCTCGCCTTGCCTCGCTCGCCCTCTGACAGGAACAATATCGGCCGACAATGTCAACGACTTTACAGCGCGCTACACCGTCAAGCTAATGTTCTCCTGCGAGCCACCATCGCTTCACTGCCTCTCTCTCTCCATCTCTGTCGGTGTCTCTCGCTCTCTTTCTGTCTCCTATTTTCTCTTATTCTCCCTCCCTCTCTCTCTTTCCCTCTCTCCGTATGAAAAATCCATTCCTGCATGCATTTTGACAGCCTGTCTTGGGTGGGTGTGTAAAATTCAAATAATTCACTGTGCATAGACAGTCAGTCACTTTGGGGCTGGTTTGTGTTTGGTTATTTGACTCGGTGTCACTTCGCCTGCCTGTCGACTCCCAGCCGGCGGCGTTTAGCTTTTCAAAACCCCAAAGTGTTTTTTTTTTTTTTTTTATAGTGTTACTGTTTCCAAAGGAGCAGGTTTAGTCCTGCCTGGGTGGCAGGAAGTTTTCCAAACCCGGTAGACACTGTCAGTTTTGTCAGTGAGCCAGATAGATAGTTTATTTTCACCATATTGATAAACAGGATTTTTCAAGGGAAGGACCTAAGACATCTAACTGTTCTCGGTGACTCCTTGCATGCTGCTAACTAAACTTTAGTGTGGTTTAAAGTAATAATCTCAAAGACTTTCATGTAAATGAATGTCTGTTAAGTCACTATCTGATAGTGGGTTAACACAATGGTGATTGAGCCTATGGCTCATTGATAGAAGCCTTTGCATTTCCAGTATTGCCGCATTTATGAACTTGGTGTCTGTGTGGTGACACAGCGTAGGCGGTGCTAACACAATAGACTCACTCTGCAGGTTACTGTAAGTTCCCCACAAGTCTTGTGTACAAGCTGCTTTTCCCAGTCTCTGCCCTCCACACATGATCTGCGGTAAAACAGCTCTACGCCTGCTGTGCCCATTGTTTTCCTATGGGGGAGAGCAGCGCTTCTCACCTGCTGTAGGCGGCAGCACTACCCTTGGCATCGCACACAGCTCGATTTTGCCACCTTGCGCTGCGCTCAAAGTTCAAAATATTCTCAACGCTGACCTGGTATCGCTGACCTTTCATGAGCACAACCAATCAGAGGAGAAGAAGATAGCCGCTGTGAGTGACGTAGTGCCAGAGAGAGGCGACACCGACACAGCAGAGCACAGCCGCCGGCCAGGTTGTGAAGCTCTACCTCGAGGTGAGAAAAGTGCAGACCTCTTATCATGTGAAGGCGCTTTAAGGATTTTAGCTTGGTAACTTGGTGCGTTGCAAATAGCAGACAAACAAAAACAAACTCAACCGTAAAGTGGCATCCAGTGCAATAATGCAGACAATAGGCAATACTCATAAATTAAATTAGTACAAGTAGCAGTTAAAAACGAGAATATAGCCTACTAGAACTTTTACTGTGACATGGTCTGGTGAAATGGGTAACAAGAGGCATCCCTGAAATTGCCTAAATCAAGATAAAAAGTTGCTTTTCTTTAAGAAAGAACAAGATAAAAGAAAAGAAAAAAAGTAAGAAAAAACACATTTGAAAGCTTACAATCTGCACTTTCATAACCTGTAAAAATAAATATATAATAAAAAGGGAGGGGGGGCTAGCTGGTATATAACACAGTTATACTGTACATCATGTCTTTGGGTTTCATTCTAATGTTTTATTCTAATATTCTATTCATAGTGTTTTTATTTTGTTCTTTTTTTGTTTGTACTTGCCCACTGAGTGAGAAATGCCCAACTGTCAGTCATGTCTTAATGTGTTGTTACAGTAATTAATGGACATTTACTTACTAATTTACTTATTTGCTTGTCTAATAATGTGCAATATTTCACAAGTCGTTTGCCTTACATGCATCTTTCACTGCACTGCAGAATAGATTCATGACATTTACATTTGCATTTTGCTCAGTGTGATTCCTAGTTTTAGTTTTGAGAGGTGGTCACTTTCTCTTTTCCCCCCTCATTCTTTCCTATCTTTTTTAACCTCTCTTTTTTCTTCTGCTGTTCCTTCTCTTCCTCTCCCATGTTTTCTCCTTCTTCGCCTTCCTTCTCTCTCTCTCGTCTTCTCCTTCTCATTTGTCGTAGCTGTTTAAGACCGTCTTCACGTGTTTTTGTTTGTTCCACAGTGACCCCTACTGGGAGCGGCCGGCTAATGCAGGCAGCTGCTCCGCCGCCCGGCCCAAGACGCTTCACCTGGCCGGCCAGCAGCATACCTCCTCGCCATGGTAACGTGTGTGTGTGTGTGTGTGTGTGTGTGTGTGTGTGTGTGTGTGTGTGTGTGTGTGTGTGTGTGTGTGTGTGTGTGTGTGTGTGTGTGTGTGTGTGTGTGTGTGTGTGTGTGTGTGTGTGTGTGTGCGTGTGCGTGCGTGTGCGTGCGTGTGCGTACGCTCCTATAGACGTAGTAATAGTGTTGTCACAATACCAAAATGTTGCCTTCGATACCAATACATTACTCAATACTGATTCAATACTCAATACCTAATAGATCAGAAACTGAATTAAACTTTAAAAAAAAATACATTAAATATATAAAAAAATAAATAAATAAAACAATTTGAAATAAAATATTTCAAAAAATATAAAACATTTTAAGAACAGAATACAGCATATATATATTTTATAATAAAATCTTTCCATATTATATAGCCGTACTCTTCAAAACATCCTGTGATATCAGTCTGTTTGAGACATTTGCCTGTCTTAAACATAGAAAAAAGAAACGCAACAGAAGAATAACATTAGGCATAACATTACTGTATATTTGCGGGAGTGGGGGAAGTCTCCCGCTAGTGTTGATGTCCAGTGTGATGGCAGAGAAATGTGTGTTTGTTTATTTAAATCCGCATCTTCCTTTTAAAAGCACAACACAGTGCTGGTGATGGTAAAGTGATGGTACCGAACTTTGTGAACATCTAATACCGAACCGTTTTTAACAAAAATCATCAAAATAGTATCGAAATTTCGGTATACCGTGCAACACTATGTAGTAATAGTTGTAGTAGTAGTGCTGTGTGTGTGCGCGTGCACGTGCGTGTGGGTGTGCGCGAGTATGTGGTGTTAAATATAAGCAGTGTGAATGGTTGCTTGACTTTATTTTGGTTTGGGAACAAGCCTTCTCAGCAGAGGAGCGGACTCCAGTCACATGACTTGGATAGACAGCTTTCATGGAATTGTGTTGCTAGGGTTGCTAACTAACAGTTTGGAACCTAGCTTATGTCATGTCAGTTATTGTACACTGTAACAGGAAGTAAGCTGGGGCAATTTAGAATGTCTATGTTGTGGAGTTGAAAGCGTCTATATACTGATGGTGAAACAGATGAATGACACATGGAGCAGTTTGGATGGTTTTGCATGTGTAGCTTTATATGCTTCCATGTGAAGGAGCACAGCCCAGTCTCCAGACTAAAGCCCATGGCACATAAATTCAACAGTTTGGTGTGCCATGGCTGTCTGTCCTTGGAGATGTTTGGAGATGTTCAATCCTTGGTTGTGTTTAGCCCATGGCACACCAGTCAAACATGATCCGGTTGTTGGATAATGTTTGATTGGTGTGCTATGGGCTTAAATGTTGGTATGTTACATTTCTGCAAACCACGGATATAGGTTGAATATGTTGCATATTATTTCAACAGGTCCTCCACCACAGGAGTGTATCCAACGTAAATTTCAAACATTTTCAACATTGATTTGGAAACATTGTTCAAGTAAAAATAACTTGCGTTATGGTTTGGGTTAAGCCTCCTTCACACTGTGCGATTTTGGGCTGTCCCAGACAAAAGATGACCGAAGTGAAAGAAACGTGGAGATATCTTTGCTCGTGGCTACAAAAATGCTGGTCCTGCATTGTGCAGTGAGAGAGGTTCAAAGACGGCAGTCTGCAACCAAAGATCCAATATAAATTCTGTATGATCCTCCCTATCAGTAAACGCTAAATGCTAGTAGATGCCGCTATATATCTAATGTTACTTCAAGCTCTCTTGCAAAATTGGCATCCCTCTGTTCGCCACGACCGGGTCCACATTCTCCTCCTCGTCTTTGGGTGTTTTTCCAGACATATGAATTCCACTTTGCATGGGCTCCATTCTTGCTTAGTAGGGATGCACACAATTAATCGAAGCTCGATTACTTGCTCGTTAAGGATTTACTCGAGCATGTGAAAATTTACTCCAACAAAAAGCAACGTGCATTCTGTCAGTAGAACGGTGTTTTCAAATAATTTTTCAATGATCCTCCAGAGGGCGCAATGATATCACTGTAACAGACTGTTCAGTGTGCATGCAAGGCTCTGTGGATGTCCCCTCAGAGTTGCCATAGAACAGGAAGTGTGGGGACTTATGTTGTTGACGAGAGCCCGGTGTTGACGAGTGTGCTAACGCTAGCTGTCTGAGAATAAATATGGAAGCGTGTTATAACGTTACAGCCTGACTCTCTCGTTTATTGTTTTATTAACAAAGTGCAAGTAATAGGCGGACCCGGACACTCGGCTACATCACTATAGCCCTTTTCAGACAAGTCATAAGATGCTCTATCACTTGAACAGTGTTCATTCGGATAAATTGGCTGGCTCCTCTTCCTCAGATCAGCGAGGAAGAGGAAGAGTTGCGACGCACGTACAACAACAATCACTTGAACAATGTTCATTCAGATAAATTGCCTGGATCCTAGTCTCACCTGGACTGGAGCTGAGCAACTCGGCATCAGCGTTTAAGAGCTGCGACGGCTGGGGCGGTACGGTGGTGCAGTGGTAAGCGCTGTCGCCTCACAGCTCAAAGGTCCTGGGTTCGATTCTCACCTGGGACGCTGTGAACGCAGGAGGAATGCGTGCCCGTCCACATGTCCTCGAGTACCCACCGCCTGGGTGGGGTCGTCAAAAGGGCGTTTCTGTGTGGAGTTTGCATGTTCTCCCCGTGCCTCCCGGGGGTTTCCTTCATATAGGAACCCCCTTCACCAAAACATGCAATATCCTGGTTGCTAATGTGGTTCCTCCTCTGGTCGTTAAGGGCGCCTTTTTCGGAGGGAGGGGAACCGGTTGGAATAGCGTGAACCTCCCACGTGCTATGTCCTACCAGTGAAGCTTCCCTTGTCAGGTGAAAAGAAGCGGCTGGCTAACTGCCCATGTCTCGGAGAAAGCATGGAGCCAGTTTCGGCTCTCCCCAGATCGGCAGAGGGTGGAGTAGCAACCAGGATAAATAAAAGTAAATTAGCACTAAGGGGGATAAAAATGGGATAAAAAAAAAAAAAGAGCTGCGACGCACTGCCAGCAGAAAAAATAAACAATTTGCGGTAGGTGAGCCCCTGTTGGACCTAGGCAGCGGCCGCGGCGGGGATTCTGGGCAAATTTTGACATGTCTAAAATTTATGCCTCTACGTTTTTGTGTTTCATTGCGTAGGCTATGCTATCCAATGCTGTCTGTAAGAAATATACAATAAGTTGCTGCTGTATAAATAAAGGTTTTATTGAGGAAAAAACGCATTTGGTATGGTTTGGAAAATTTTGTATTTTTAATTACAATTACTCGATTGATCGTTAACTCATTCACCGCCAGTTTAGGACTGCCAATATTTAGCACAAGCCAAAGATTTTCATAATTGTTGGTCATCTTTCAAGACCCACAGTAAATTATCTATTAGCACCAGAGTGATTTGCAATACCTCAAAATGAAGATGTACGTCTCTGGGTTCACCAGGAAAAAAAAAGTGAGCTTTTAGCATGTTCTGTACTCTACTTATAGCCATTTATATACACCCTGTTTTCCCCCAAAAGTTCTCCCTGAGAAAATAAACAGGAGAAAAGGCAATTTTTGTAAAAGGGCACAATCTCAGGCAGAACTCACTCTCAATTATTTTATTTTGAACTGTATTGACATCAGACATGTAAATATTATTCGTTAGGACACAAATGACAAAAAAAAATATATATATATATATATATATATATACACATGAAGTGCTTTTTTTTTACATTCAACAATACAGTTTACTCGGTGTGAGTGTGCAGACAGACAGACACACCGACAGACAGACAGACAGACAGACAGACAGACAGACAGACAGACACACACACACACACACACACACACACACACACGATCCCCGATCCCCCTTTTAGATTTCTAACCCCACATAGGATAAGCAATAACCACGCCCTGTGGCGCTGGGATTGGCCAGGAGCAACACTGGAGGGCACGCAGCCCAGCGATTTCATGAACCAACTGAATAGCTCTTGAGAAAGGACAGCGGGCTGCTGTGACTGCCGCTTCTGCCTTGTGCCTTGCTGTTGTGTGTTTATTTTGCACCCGTCCTCGTCCATGTCTCCCTGTCATATCCTCCCTGCTATCTGATCGTTCCCGTTTTCCCCTCGGCTATTCAACACGTCCTCACCGCCCTCGCAAACTGATCGATCATTTCCTCATTCCTCCGATGATCAAACACATCTCTTGATTACTTTCTCCCGGCTGGCACAGAGGAAGGCGACTCCAGCTCGTGCAGCGCGCCGAGGCGCGTTTCAATGGCGTTTCTCCTGTCTGCACAAGGAAGCGTTACCCGTTTTCTGCTTTTCCTCTTGCTCAATTTCAAAACAACAGCTGCGGTATGTGTTTGTTCACGTGTTGTCTTAGATGCTAGGGACCTGATACCATGTGACAGGCTGGGGAAGTGTTTAAACTACGCCCTGCAGTAATAAAAACAAAAACACGTCAAACACGTCATTGGCGGGGAGGGCTATTTCTGATAACACGTCAAAGACGTCATTGGCGGTGAATGAGTTAACGTTATCAATGATCGATTCCGGAATTTGTGGAAAATGTGCATCCCTATTGCTTAGCTGTGTTGTTTATCTACCACTATAGCACTGTGCCTGTGCTGATGACGGTAGACTCTTGTGCATCTCACGTGCGAGCCAGCAGGTGTCATCATCATACAGTCTACACACATCAAACTTGATGTCGTACCCAAGTTTATTGGATCCATGTCGCACAGTGCGGCCTGCAATAAAATTATAAGATTGCTGAAATGTTAGTCTGTAGGTGCCGGCGGCCTCAGGGTTAAATAATTCAAACGTTAAATGTAGAAATTGAATCAGAATCAGAAAATTGTATTGATCCCTGATGGGAAATTGAGTCGTGCTACAGTTGCTCACACTCAGGTAGGGAAAAATTTAAACATAGAGACATTATAAGAGGCATATAAGAAAGACCATAAGAACAATAAAATAGAAGTTAGCCTATAAAGTGTCACAATTATGTGCCTTCTCCAACAATCCTTATCAAGTACCAATTGAGTAAAACGGGAAATATGTGAGGTACGTGATATATTATTTACAGCAGTGTGAATAGTAATGATGGTTATAATAATCGAGAGTAAGGTGCACATTGCACATTGAATATTATTTATTGTCAGATATACTGTATCAAAGGGGGGCTTTTGATTTGTAGACGGGTGGAGTGGGTCCAAGGCTATAATATTGACTGTCTCAGAGTCTGATGCTCTGAGGGAGGAGTTAAAGAGTTTGATGGCCACAGGGAGGAATGACTTAATGTGGCGCTCTGGTGCATCTGGGTGAAATGAGTCTTGCACTGAAAGTGCTCCTGTGTTCGACGTCATGGAGTGGGTGGGAGACGTTGTCCAGGATGGGACGTAACTTGTCTTGGACAACATCCTCCTCTCTGACACTGCTGTCAGAGAGCCCAATTTATTGAGTCTGTTGGCATCCACTGCCCTCAGGCTGCTGCCCCAGCACACGACACCAAACAGGAAGGCACTGGGAATCAAACCCGGGTCTCCGAATGTCTAACGCCGGGATGCCACGGAGTGCATTTGCATTGCGGCTGTGCTCCGGTTTTGCTCCGTGCTCCGCCAACACTAACCGGCTGCGTGCAGAGCACGTCACGGCTCCGCTCCGTCAGACAGCTGGAGTGACGAGACCAACAGGTTCTCGCGGTGAAATCGAGACAATTTGTATGTGGGATAAATACAACAACAAACAGGCAGAAGATCATTGTTCCCAACTGGAGAAGCAGAGGACTTGCTTGGTCTGGTCCTATGACTCGTGTCATATATTATTTTGTGGTTTTCCACTTCAATGATGAACTTTTCCTCATCCATGTTTGTCCTCTGGCTTGATCTTGAATAGAGAGCCGCAGGGATGACGTATTTTTGTAGTCAGAACGCGGAAGTCCTGGACTTCCTGGTTCTTCACTGTTTCTGTCTGTGGGACTTTGAAGCTTGCGTTGCCCAGAGACCTTATTGGAAGCATCGCGCCAAAAACCCATTCAAAAATCCCATAGGCGAAAACGGTGAAGAACCAGGAGTGTTAGCATCGATGATTTCCGGACTCGTTCCTGTGGCTCTCTATGCTGTAAGCACCTCTGACCTGTTGACTCCAGGCCTGGCTCCGCCCAACTTGCTGCGGCTTTGCTCCGACATCCGTGAAAAATAGAAGCCTTGCGTATCTGCTTCGGAGAGCTCCGGATCATCGGAGCTGGGACGGAGTAGACACGCAACGCAGCGGGGTTGGTGGAAGTTGACACATTGATTAGAGTGGAAACGTATCGGCTCCGAAGCCGTACCGGAGCGCAGATGGACCGAACCCGGACTCAGTGGAATTTGGCCGTAAGGCAAGTGTTTACGCCCTCCGCCACCGACCTGTCACAATAGCTACTTTCACACAGAGATCCCGCAATATTGCCGTTCAGAAGGCCCGCAACGGTGGCAGCGTTGCCACAGAAATTGCGTTCACACAGAACCAAGCAGCCTCGCCATATTTCCACCCCGGAGTGTGCTTTCAGGTTACATCCACCCCTCCCGGATTGAAATGAGGTGTGAACCACCATGGGCGCTGAGTTTATTATAACTAATCAAAGTCCGACAAATTAAAATGATGCTGTTCACCAAGTCCGGTGAAAATAATCCCATCGTCGTTAAGAAGATCAAAGGACAAAAGATGAGATGAGTGCTCACAAGGCTTTCAATATTCATCTGATCGACTTTATGGATCACAGATACACCATCATGTTTAGGTACAAGGCTAATTCTTACCTTTTGGTTCCAGTTTTTTGTAAAGCAAATTATTCCCATGAAGTAGCCTAATTATAGCCTAAGGCGGCATTCACACAGGATGTGTGTGAACGCTTTGGAAATCATGTAGAAAGCGCTTCCATCATTGTGCATAAAACAGCGCATGGAGCATTTTTTGTGTGCTTTGTTTTGTTTTCCCCTGCAGTTGCATGCAGTACAGTTCAGGACACAACGATCACACGGACAGTAGCCAGCTGGTTTCGTCTGTTTGATGTTGTTGACTGTGAACATGAAAGCCAGATTATTGCCAATTCTGGAAGCAGCGGAGTTGCTCCCAGATCCCTCTGGGAGGAGAAGAGGTAGGAGGAGTGAAAAGATGAGCAGCGTGCTTTTCCTCCAAATATTCAACATTTTTCAGCTTAAAATGCCCAGAGCGCTCCGCCAAAAACACTAGATGCCACCAGCGTTTAAACGCCAGGTGTGTTCCTTGAAAGAGGAGCGTGCTTACATAGAGAATGAATTGCAGAAAGGCACTGGCAGCTCAAATAAGCGTGTTGGGTGTGAACGCCGCCTATGTCCGTTCTGAAAGCGGACGCCCGCATGTCAAACAGCTGCAGTCAGTCTGCTTAATGTTACTCCTCATCAGGGGAATAGTAGGCTATAAATGCACTTGAATACTATAACGTTGGTTGTTTTTCGTAAGGGAACGCACAATAGGCTAGACAGATCACAGTTCTGGAGCTGGGTTCCCCAAACATTGGGATTGTTTTGAGTAGAGACTGAAGAACAGAGGGAATATCCTCAGACAGACTCGCCACAGACAGATGCATGCCTGAGATGTCCTCTGAAGCTTATTAATATATCCATTAATTTTGCCTACTAATGTCAACATCGTTTGAGCATAAATAGCCTAACCTACTTATAAACTGTAGGCACGGAGCATTCCTCCTCCTGGCGCCCCTCTTTCAGTCATGATTGTATAGGCTACTTTTTTATGTTCACTCATGCCTTTCTTGCTGTGTGAGGTGGTTTCCCCTGTAATCTTTTTTAGGAATGAGCTGAGCTTCGATCCATCTTCCCACGGGTACCCTTTCAGACAGACGCCGATTCAGGGCTATGACTACCTCCACTGGCAGAACGAAAGGCATAACACAATTATCCACCACTCCGCTTTCACCACTTTCACACCGGAGGCGAGGCTTACTAATTCCGCAACATTTACCGCTTTCACAGCCTGTGTGAATGGGGCTAGAGACACCCTTAAGGTCCTTGCACATAGAGTCCGTTTTTTCGTCCGAAATTGACGCACGGAAAAAATAAAAATACGACCTCATTTGTGTCAATCATGGTAAATGGTAAATGGCCTGCATTTATATAGCGCTTTTATCCAAAGCGCTTTACAATCAGTAGATAGTCTACATTCACCCATTCATACACCAATGGCGGCAGGCTGCCACGCAGGGTGCCTACACACCATCGGGAGCAAGGAGGGGTTAAGTGTCTTGCCCAAGGACACAACGACAGCAGCTGGGAGGGAGCGGGGATCGAACCGCCAACCCTTGCGTCATTGGCCGACCCGCTCTACCTCCTGAGCTAAAGCCGCCCCAATCATCATTGACACACCGAGTCCGACAATTACGTCCGTCATTTAAGTTTTCGGACGAGGTTCGATTTTCTGCGTTTTTCCGCATCCATGAAATCGTTTTGACAGGTGTTTGACCACCCAGAGCTGCCGTAGTGTTGCTATTCACAATGAAAAATGGCGTCTGAGAAGTTAATTCAGTTCGTCTCCCAGCACAAAGCATTTTATGGCAAAGCAGGAATACAGAGATTCGGAATTAAAAGACAGAATGTGCCGGGTGATTGCAGACCAGCTTGGAATGCGGGACGCGGTGTGTGTGTGTGTGTGTGTGTGTGTGTGTATGGGGAAGGGGGGGGGGGGGGGAGAGACAGAGAGCCACACAGACACACTGCCAGTTGTGGATCAATAGGATCGCGGTAGTTTTCTTTTCGTTGCGAATCTTTGCAACG
Source organism: Poromitra crassiceps (assembly GCF_964638095.1). Taxonomy (NCBI): domain Eukaryota; kingdom Metazoa; phylum Chordata; class Actinopteri; order Beryciformes; family Melamphaidae; genus Poromitra; species Poromitra crassiceps. Next base: position 46,855,332 of record NC_139625.1, on the reverse strand, counting down.
AATATTGGATAATTAACGCATCGGACTCAGTGGGCAAGGTATCTGTGCGTGACGTTTTTTCCCGGATGACGGATAAAAAAAACGCAGCGAACAATTCGGACTCTGTGTGCAAGGACCTTTACTGCCCACCATGGTTATTTACATGACCACTAGAGGGCGGCGTTGATAGACGCCTATATGGAAATGGTGAGATTCAACACATCCGGCATTGCAGAAATGTAATGTCATTTCTGAAATAAAAACTGTCTGTCACGTTGAAAAAAAAAAACCTTCAAACGGGAGCTCCAAAGGTGTGCAGATCACTTTTTCACGGTCAGAAATGTAATGTCAACATTTTATTCTGGAGACTGGGCTGAGGAGTAGGTCAATGCCTTGCTCAAAGACACTCAGACAGGATGCATGCCACACACACACACACACACACACACACACACACACACACACACACACACACACACACACACACACACACACACACACACACACACACACACACACACACAATTTTTTTTTAAACCCTAATAAAGCGTATTTGTGTGTATAGGCAATCTACAATTGTGTGCAAGTCTTACTCTGTGTGTGTGTGTGTATGTTTCTGTGTGTCTGTGTGTACTCATATCACAGTCTGGATTACCGCTTTTGTAAGATGATGTGACAAAATCGGATCGTTCCTCAATCCCTCCTTTGCTCTCCGCCTGTCTGTCTCTCTCTCTCTATCCTCTCTCTCTGTCTCTATCTTCCCCTCCCTCTCCCTCTCCCTCTCTCCTCTCTTCAAAAGTCTTTGTCAGTGGAGAGAAGAGAAGGGATTTGAAAACAGGAAGTGAACTGAGGCCTGGTGCATTGTGGTTGTTGTGATGCCGTGTGTGTGGATTACTGTACTGGAGAATAAAGGGGGGATTTGTGTCAGAGTCAGGCGGAGAGCTGAAAGGAGACTGCAGCTAATAGCTCATTATAGGACGAGCTTAACACACACACACGCGTGCGTGCACACACACACACACACACACACTGTGTGTATTTGTATTGTACTGCATAAAGTATTACAATCATGGACCGTTCCCAACCTTTTTTAGCTTGTGACCGATTTTGACGTCACAAAAATCTAGGGACCCTAGACATTCAAATTCCGGTACACCATCGATAATATCATCAGTGACATCGTCAGTGATGTCACATGTAACCGTATGCTTCTTTTCCCCCTCAGAATTCTGACTTTAATCTGAGAATTCTGACTTAATCTCAAAATTCTGACTTTATTTTCAGAATTGACTTTATTCTCAGAATCCTGATTTAAAGTTATTATCTCAAACATTTTCATCTAAAATAAAATAAAAATTAAAGTCACTATCTATCTGAGCCATTAACAGTTTGGATGTCACCTGCAATTACCACTCATCACCATAGGTGTCACCAGTCCCCATCACAGCCCCTCTCTTTTTGAGGCCGATGCGGAAATTGCATTCTCTCAAATGGCCAGTGGGGGTCGCAGCTTGTGTAGCACTCCCGGGAACATCCATTCAACTCTATGGGAAACGAGCCAACTTATCTCTCGGTCTATGTCTTAAATAAACACTTTACAAATGAGTTTATGGTCTGAAAAAACAATTTCAAGTATTTTTCATGCTCTCAAGGCCTCCGTTTTTTGAATTATAGCCCCATTCCGAGGAAAATAGGCGATATACTTCGGATAATGGGGAACAGTAATACTTCCGCCCGTTAGAGGCAGCAATGTGTCGCAAGGCATCTAGTCTGCGGAAAGTACACGAATAAGAAAACCTAGCAAACAATGCTAGCAGATAGCAAGTCATACTTTAGCAAATTATCAGAAAATAGCGTTACTTTATGATATTTTAATAATGTTAGTAGGCACACGTAACTGTATAGATGGCATACATGTAACGTGACGCTCATAACATGGCGGACCAATTAACGTCATCTAATGTACAGTATGTATGTGAAGTAAAGTTAAATGGTCTGCCCATGTTATACAGTAAGCGTCATAAGGTTATGTTAACGTGACATAACATTGGACAAGATGGTGGTCGGCTGGCTGGACTCCTACTCGCCCATACCTTCGGACTAAAAGTTATTTGTTTTCCTGGACCATTTCACCACTGCAACCAGCCAGCCAGCGAGCAAGCTAGCAACCTAGCGACCAGAAGCGAACAACAAGATGGCAGTCAGTTCAAGCCTGTGAGACAAATTCGGAAACTCCCCCGGCAGCCGCTAGGGGCAGCCGCCCCCTCCTTCTTCTTCTTCTTCTACTTGTGTTTTAACAGCCCTCTCTCCCCGTACTTCCGTGTAGAATTAATCCATTCAACCAATCAACGATGAGCAGGAAGCGGGGATTCAAGCCTCATTTCGTTCCATCAAAACCCAATGGGTGACGTCACGCTCATGTAGTCCAGGTTATTATTATACAGTCTATGGGTGTCACCCAAGAGAACAAAAGTGAAATCTTAGAGATGATCACTTTCACTTTAAACTTGCACACAAAAAAAAAGTAATCAAAATCGCAAGTGACCCTAATCATCTTCGCTAGTTTTAAATTGTGTGTGGTGTAAGAAAAAGAAAATTCAGGCGACCCTATTTGAATTCCAGGCGACCCCACTTAGGGTCGCGACCTTAAGGTTAGGAACCACTGGGCTAATTGGTCATGTTTCTCACTCTCACCCACTGACAGCTGCAATGCGATTTGACATCAACCTATCACCTGCATTGTTTATCAACATCAAAGACATCCCCTGCGTGCATGCCGTGCGTTGCGAGTTTGTAAAAAAAAACTGTAGCCTAAACGGCGGCATTAGACTAACATTAGCCTGATTATACGCAAAAATTAAGAGGCAGAATGAGCTGAAAATATATGTGAATTCTTCAAAAGCAAACGGGCTAAAAGTGACAGCTGGGGCCTGTACTACAAAGCAAGATTAGTGGTTTAGCGAGGTAACTTCAGGTTTAAACCTGGTTTAGCCGTACTACAAAGCAAGTTAACTTCTTACCGACATATATTTCCATAGCAACTTATGCTTCACACTTAACCTGGTCCGCAGCAGGTTAAGTTGCAAGCAGTCGGCAAGGCCACCAGTCTCTTTTTGAGGCCAATGCGGAAGTTGCCATACTCTCAAATGGCCAGTGGGGGGCGCAGCTTGTGTAACATCATCCCTGAACGTCCATTCAACTCTATGTGAAATGAGCCAACTTCTCTCTCGGTCTCTGTCTTAAATAAACACTTTACAAATGAGTTTATGGTCTGAAAAAACAATTTCAAGTATTTTTCATGCTCTCAAGGCTCCAGTTTTTTTAATTATAGCCCCATTTCGAGGAAAATAGGCGATATACTTCGGATATTGGGAAACAGTAATACCTCCGCCCGTTAGAGGCAGCAATGTGCCGCAAAGGCATCTAGTCTGCGGAAAGTACACGAATAAGAAAACCTAGCAAAACAAGGCTAGTATGGCTAGCAGATAGCAAGTCATACTTTAGCAAATTATCAGAAAATAGCGCTACTTTATGATATTTTAATAATGTTAGTAGACACACGTAACTGTATAGATGGCATACATGTAACGTGACGCTCATAACATGGCGGACCATTTAACGTTATCTAACGGTATGTAAAGTAGCCTAACGTTAAATGGTCTGTCCATGTTATGAGCGTCACGTTACATGTATGCCATCTATACAGTTACATAAGGTTAAATGTTAACGTGACATAACATCACAAGTTTTTGCAGACTTGAATGCTGTTGGTCGTTTGTTCAATTTGCTTTTCTGTATGGTATTGGACATTTAAAAATGATACATACTTGTCTTGAGGCATCCGCCAAGCTCAGCAATTTGTTATCCTTATTTTAAAACATACTTTATCAGATCGATATAACTCAACATAGCCTAAGGTCTTGCACGAATATGTCTACTGGTAAATTAGGCATATATAGATAATCTACCAAGCAACACTTGATACAAATATAGGTAACCATTTCACAGCAGTACAGCCTACCATGGTGGAAAATTAACCATTCTTTAAGTTTGAATGATATCAAAATATATGTTGCATGGTGTAGCCTTTGTTTATGTCGAATTGTTACAGATAACCATATTTCAATAAATATAAATCATTCGTTGATTTGAAGCAGTCGGTTGGTTCTCCATCTTCATTCTTCTTCCTGGTCATTTGGTTGAAGCTGGTTCACTCGACATCAAATATCTTTATATCACATCTTATTAACAACCTGCCTGCTCTGACCAGACAACTATAATGGGCTCGTTCTATGAGATTTGGGGTACATTCGGGTACATGATTTACTTGCACATAGCCTACACAACAAGGTTCTTTGTTGGCAATGTTTATTGACAAAAACACACTGGCAGATACATACCAAATGGCTCAAAGTAAATCTATCAAAAGTCTCAAATCTGTCAGCATTTAGCTTATGTTATTGCAATATCTTAGGTTGAACAACTGATGATCAGCAATATTCTCACAGTAATATGCACATGGGAATCAAAACGTAGCATTCATTTTCACAAATAATTTGACCAAGGGACAATGTGCCTCTGTTCTGTTGTGCTGTTCCTGCTCCACCATGGTACTCCGACAGCCATCCCTTGAAGAAACAAACGACACCGTGTTATATTAATTACTATAACATAACGCCACCAAATTTCAGTTAAAGTAGGCTATAACCACGGTGCTCACACGTTAGCACACGATGCTAATCGAGCTAGCGTTAGCTTACAAACATGAGCATCACTCAAACAGTCCAACGAGTCCAACATAGCAGAGCACCAAGTGCGCGACCAAATCCACCTCAGTTATCAATTTTAGAGTTTGCCCAGAGATAAGTATAATAGCAGTTTACCTTGTGGAGGCTTAGCAGCAGCTAGCAGGCTGGAGACTCACACCAGCTACTCAGGCACAATGCACCAGGATCACACCACACCATGGTCTCTTGGCCAGGCCCCGGACAAGACGGTGGTCGGCTGGCTGGACTCCTACTCGCCCATACCTTCGGACTAAAAGTTATTATATTTGTTGTCCTGGACCATTTCACCACTGCAACCAGCCAGCCAGCGAGCAAGCTAGCAAACAGAAGCGAACAACAAGATGGCAGTCGTTCAAGCCTGTGAGACAAATTCGGAAACTCCCCCGGCAGCCGCTAGGGGCAGCCGCCCCCTCCTCCTTCTTCTTCTTCTACTAGTTTTTAACAGCCCTCTCTCCCCGTACTTCCGTGTAAAGTTAATCCATTCAACCAATCAACGATGAGCAGGAAGCGGGAGATTCAAGCCTCATTTTCTGCTATCAAAACCCAATGGGTGACGTCACGCTGACTTTATCCAGATATATATGTACTATCAATGGTTGCAAGGATAAGATTAGACCTTAAATACACCGCCCACGAACCAATCGAATCAGCAGTTTGTAAAAATGGCCAACCCCTTTCTGGATGAGTTTCCCATCTAGGAAGGAGCAGGAATTGTAATGTTGAATTAATCAAGGACGAATAATTTAATTAAGCCCTACTTACCACTTTGGAATATGTTTTTATGCCTCCGCCGGCGATAGCCAGGCCGGAGGCATTATGGATCCGGGTTGTCCGTCCGTACGGCCGTACGTCCGTCCGTCCGTACGTCCGTCCGTACGATGTTTGTTAACGCGATATCTGAGGAACGCCTGGATGGAATTTCATCAAATTTGCCTCAAACATCGACTTAGACTCAAGGATGATTTGATTAGATTTTGGTGGTCAAAGGTCAAAGTTCAAGGTCACTGTGACCTCTCGAACGCCATTTTCAAGCTTGTTAACGCGATATCTCAGGAATGCCTTGACGGAATTTAATCAAACTTGTCTCAAACATCGACTTGGACTCAAGGATGAACTGATTAGATTATGGTGGTCAAAGGTCAAGGTCACTGTGACCTCTCGAATGCCATTTTCAAGCTTGTTAACACGATATCTCAGGAATGCCTTGACGGAATTTAATCAAACTTGTCTCAAACATGGACTTGGACTCAAGGATGAACTGATTACATTTTGGTGGTCAAAGGTCAAGGTCACTGTGACCTCTCAAACGCCATTTTCCAGCTTGTTAACGCGATATCTCATGAATACCTTGACGGAATTTCATCAAATTTGCCTCAAACATCTACTTAGACTCAAGGATGAACTGATTACATTTTGGTGGTCAAAAGTAAAAGGTCAAGGTCACTGTCACCTCTCGAACGCCATTTTCAAGCTTGTTAACGTGATATCTCAGGAATGCCTTGACGGAATTTAATCAAACTTGTCTCAAACATCCACTTGGACTCAAGAAGGAACTGATTAAATTTTGCTGGTCAAAGGTCAAAGGTCATGGTCACTGTGACCTCTCAAACGCCATTTTCCAGCTTGTTAACGTGATATCTCACGAATGCCTTGGCGGACTTTCATCAAATTTGCCTCAAACATCGCCTTCGACTCAAGGATGATCTGATTAGACTTTGGTAGTCAAAGTTCAAAGGTCAAGGTGAGCTCTCGAACGCCATTTTCAAGCTTGTTAACGCGATATCTCAGGAATGCCTTGACGGAATTTAATCAAACTTGTCTCAAACACCGACTTGGACTCAGGGATGAACTGATTACATTTTGGTGGTCAAAGTTCAAGGTCACTGTGACCTCTCACACGCCCAATTTCCAAGCTCTGTAACGCAACATCACAGGAGCGCCTTGACGGAATCTCTTCCAATTTGCCTCAAATGGCGATTTGGACCCCAGAATGAACTAATGGCGGAGGCATAAGTCCGCGTTGCGGTCGTTCTAGTTATATATTCATTTTTGTGCTCTCAAGTAGCCTAGATACATTCCAGATTGTCCCTGATGAAGGCTTAGGCCGAAACATGTTGGAGTGTTTGAACTAGCCAAGATAGAATAAAGGCTTTTTATTCATAAGAAGAGTTGCCTTGGACTTTTTTCAACTTTCATATGGACTTTCCCCTTTTGAGTTCCAAAGAGCACCTTCTTTTTTTTTAAATTGTTCTACTTTGATCCAGAGCGTCGTAGCTCTCTCTTATATTATCTTCTTTCAGCCTAGATACATTGTTTGACCCCGCTGATCGATTGCAGCTGAATAGTGAGTGGAGAAATATCACTAAACCGGCATAAAAAAGTTACATAAATGTCTCCAAAGCGCACAGTGCCGTGTGCGCAACGGAGCTGAGACTGGCGTTGGGTTGGAATTGAAATGGTCATAGCCTACATGCTAGAATAGCCTACTACATCTAAGCAATTTAATATGGGATCACCTGCACATATCATCATCATGATGATTAATCATCTTAATCATATTAAGATGATTCATATCTAGGCTACTCCTGCATTTTGCAGCTGCAACTGTGTTGCTTTTGGCCTGTATGATGTGATTGAACTTCATATTTCCAGCATCGTTATATGAAATATGGAGATATGCGACTCTGCTGACAATAGCCTATATATGTGACCACAAAATAGGCTATTTTTTATAAATGAAATCTATGCCCGCACGTACCGTGTCGATTCAGTTCAGAAGCATTTTTTAATTTTATTATCATTCTTTTTTTATTGATTAGCCTATAGGAATTATTCAATCAAATAATAATGATCTCATGATGTGTTTAGTCGCACAGTGCGACTAAACACATCATGAGATCATATGAGATGAGATCTATATTCTGACCGTAATCACTGATGTAGTGTTTCGTCAGTAACACGTTAAATAGCTCTATATTCTGACAGTAATCACTGATATAGTGTTTGGCACAGTAACATGTTAAATAGCTCTATATTCTGACCGTAATCACTGATATAGTGTTTTGTCAGTAACTTCAATCATGAGAGGCCAGTTGGTAGGATTTAACGAACTTTATTTAGCAATCGGCATGCATGGCAAATACTTTGGCGCATGACTCCATTAGCCAGTGGCGCTGCTCTTGAGGCAAGAGGAGGGCATCTGCATAGGCTAGGAGATCCCCCCCCAGTGGGGGATCAGGAGTCATGACTCGTTGGTGGCGGACTGGGGAGGTGGGTGGGGCAAAACAACGCTTCGCAGGACGGCTCAGGGGAGATGGACTGCCATGAAGCTGCTGCTGCTATGATCGGCCAGAGAGAGAGGTGACGTAGAACCCTTGCTATATATATGAGAATTAACTGACGTCATATCTGACGTCATTACAGACGTCATACTAAGACTTTGACTGACCACGTCATACTAGAACTTGACTGACGTCAGGGGGTGATCGGATTAGATTATGCACGAATGGCCTTCAGCTTGAAATATGGTCTAGAGACCTCACTTCAATCATGAGAGGCCAGTTGGTAGGATTTAACGAACTTTATTTAGCAATCGGCATGCATGGCAAATACTTTGGCGCATGACTCCATTAGCCAGTGGCGCTGCTCTTGAGGCAAGAGGAGGGCATCTGCATAGACTAGGAGATCCCCCAAAAGGAAGATCTGATTACCGGAGGTTAATTGAGATCTACGGGCACCGGTAGTTGATTGAACTTTTCTGGCCTTCGACCTTTTAGCGACTTACAGCTATTTGCGGCTGGCGCTCCCAACTCGGTCGGGCCTTCGATCTTGGTACATTAGTAATTGATTGTACTTTTCTGGCCTTCGACCTTTTTAACGACTTATGGCTACTTGCGGCTGGCGCTTCCCAACTCGGTCGGGCCTTCGATCTTGATCCCCCTACTTGCGTTGCGGCTGGCGCTTCCCAGCTCGGTCGGGCCTTGCGCGCCGCACGACTTGGCCCTCTGACTGACCCTGACTCTCTCTCTCGACTCTCTCTCTCCCCCAAAAATGATCCGGGAGATTTACTGCGCCTACTGGGCGCTGTGCTTTTCGGGGAGCCACCACCAACGAGACATTTTGGCACGGAGCCCGGGACACTGTTTGTTGCCATGCTCGCCGATTGAGGAAGGAGGGTTCTTTGGGCCACGGTATGGCCGCCTGCTCCGGGCGGGTGTAGCTGGAGAGCTGATGAAGACCAGCGGGAGCGTCCGCTTGAGGTGCTGGATGACTTAGGGGTTAGTGACTTAGTGACTTAGGGGTTCCCAACTTGGCCTGGGTGACTTGGTGATTTCCCGACTGGGCGCTGGACTTGGATGACTTAGGGGTTGGTGACTTAGTGACTTAGGGGTTCCCGACTTGGCCTGGGTGACTTAGTGATATCCCAACTTGGCGCTGGACTTGGATGACTTAGGGGTTGGTGACTTAGTGACTTAGGGGTTCCCAACTTGGCCTGGGTGACTTAGTCGGAGGGCACTCCTTGCATGGCGGCTGAGGTGGCTGCCCCGATCCCGAAGGAGTGGCTGGAGTAGTTCTTCATCGGGAGGTTGCCATTCTGGAGCGTCCGCTTGAGGTACAGGATGAACCAGGATCTTGACGTGTGGTGACGAGGTGCGATGAGGAACAGGGGAGGTTGGTGACTTAGTGACTTAGGGGATGTCTTAGGGGTTGGTGACTTAGTGGCTTAGGGGATGACTTAGGGGTTGGTGACTTAGTGGCTTAGGGGATGACTTAGGGGTTGGTCACTTAGTGGCTTAGGGGATGACTTAGGGGTTGGTGACTTAGTGGCTTAGGGGATGACTTAGGGGTTGGTGACTTAGTGGCTTAGGGGATGACTTAGGGGTTGGTGACTTGGTGGCTTAGGGGATGGCTTAGGGGTTGGTGACTTAGTGGCTTAGGGGATGACTTAGGGGTTGGTGACTTAGTGGCTTAGGGGATGACTTAGGGGTTGGTGACTTGGTGGCTTAGGGGATGGCTTAGGGGTTGGTGACTTAGTGGCTTAGGGGTTCCCAGCTTGGCCTCGGTGACTTAGTGACTTCCCGACTTGGCGCTGGACTTGGATGACTTAGGGTTGGTGACTTAGTGGCTTAGGGGATGACTTAGGGGTTGGTGACTTAGTGGCTTAGGGGATGACTTAGGGGTTGGTGACTTGGTGGCTTAGGGGTTGGTGACTTAGTGGCTTAGGGGTTCCCAGCTTGGCCTCGGTGACTTAGTGACTTCCCGACTTGGCGCTGGACTTGGATGACTTGTGGCCTGGGTGACTTAATGACTTGACTTGGCGCTGGACTTGGATTACTTAGTGGTTTGTCTGTCATCACATGATGAGATTGATGAGCTGAAAATAAATATGACACATGGACAGGATCGCTAGGTGGAGAGGCAGACATGATTCACCCGATGCGAGATTCTTATAATAGTAGCTTCAACACTTATTTCAAGATTACATGCCAATAATTCATGGGAATGCAAGCATTATTAGTAGCTATTGCATGAAAAAGATACGGTGACGGCCGGTGATGATGTCATCAGATAGCGACCATCTTTTTTTCCCAACAAACACCTGTTTGCTACAGACTGCTCATAGCCTTGCTGGCGCAGCTGAGGCCAGACCATGGGGAAGTCTGGGCAGATTCACGGTGGTTGACGGGACCCGGCCTGCAGCACTGATGCGGGAGTGCCATATCGTCTCGGACGCTCTGGGCAGACCAAGAGATCCATGGGGCAAACTGTTCATTCTGGCACGACCCTAGAGCTGAAATGAAATGCTTAATGCATGAGATATAAAGAAACTGGTTAACAAACGAATAAAATAGTTTCACCCCCTTGCAAATGCACCATATACTGCTAGTTTGCAGCTCGCAGTGATATGTTATGGTTGGTTATATGGTTATACAGCGGTGGGTTTCGCAGCCTCTTGTTACATGACTAGCATGTCACTGTATTAACTGTTTTAGCTTTTGGTATTATTTATGGTCAACAGGAACGCCAAAGGCGTTTTACCTTGAAATTCGTTAACAGGAAGTGGTGAGTTAGGACTGGGTAGCTTGACGCGGAAAAACGTGAAATGAGACAGCCAGCGTGAATGTAAACGACGACGCTGTTACTGTCAGAGTGGTGATAAACAACACGGCCTCAATCCAAACGTTTCAAGCTTTGCTGTTAAGAAAAATGATGATGATCTGTCAACATCCCCTGGGCCGTCTGACTTCGGTCTTAAGGTTATGACACTCAAACTGATGCCCAGACGTGCTCCATGAGCCAATTTTTTTTTTTTTTTGATGATCTCAACAACATGCTGACAGAATTATGGATGAAATATACAATGTGCGGTGATAACGTCACCGTCATCAGGCAGCGACGTGACATCTTTTACTCACGCAACCTCCCGTTTATTTACCGTTAAAGTAAAGACTTAACTGCCCGGTGAGAGGGATCCGCGCCTGCCGTGCAACTGACCACAAACGACGTGGAATGGAACGGCCTGTGATGCCTGCTTGGAGGAGCCTGGGTGCGGACGCAGCTGAACACCCGGGACAGGATCGGCTGCTGAGCTGTGGCGCGGCCCGTCGCAGTGGCGCACGCCGTGCCTTCTCGTCGTGGCATACGTCGGCGGCCTGTGGCACGGCCGCTTCGCCGGTGTCGTCAGGCGTCTCGGAGGGCAAATGCGCTCCGTGGCTGATCCGGAACAGGGTATCGTTGTTTAAGCTGTCGTCTGTCCATGGACTGCTCTGGCTCGGGATCCGACATGCCAGGAGTGGGGTGGGGAAGCGTTGAGAGATCCGCAGGGATTATCCACGGGTAAAGAGGACTTGGGGGTGCTGATTCGGTCTGCAGATGTGGTGCAAAACAGCCGCAAAACAACGCTTCGGAGGACGGCTCAGGGGAGATGGACTGCCGTGAAGCTGCTGCTGCTATGATCGGCCAGAGAGAGAGAGGTGACGTAGAACCCTTGCTATATATATGAGAATTAACTGACGTCATATCTGACGTCATTACAGACGTCATACTAAGACTTTGACTGACCACGTCATACTAGAACTTGACTGACGTCAGGGGGTGATCGGATTAGATTATGCACGAATGGCCTTCAGCTTGAAATATGGTCTAGAGACCTCACATGTTAAATAGCTCTATATTCTGACAGCAATCACTGATATAGTGTTTAGTCAGTAACATGTTAAATAGCTCTATATTCTGACCGTAATCACTGATATAGTGTTTCGTCAGTAACATGTTAAATAGCTCTACATTCTGACAGCAATCACTGATATAGTGTTTAGTCAGTAACATGTTAAATAGCTCTATATTCTGATCATAATCACTGATATAGTGTTTAGTCAGTAACATGTTAAATAGCTCTATATTCTGACAGCAATCACTGATATAGTGTTTAGTCAGTAACATGTTAAATAGCTCTATATTCTGACCATAATCACTGATATAGTGTTTAGTCAGTAGTAACATGTTAAATAGCTCTATATTCTGACAGCAATCACTGATATAGTGTTTCGTGAGTAACATGTTAAATAGCTCTATATTCTGACCGTAATCACTGATATAGTGTTTAGTCAGTAACATGTTAAATAGCTCTATATTCTGACCGTAATCACTGATATAGTGTTTCGTGAGTAACATGTTAAAGGAGAATTTCGTTTTTTTTTAACCTGCAGCCCTCTCCTCACATTAATTATGATCTGACGACTCACCCAGTGCTCTCCGCAGCGTTTTTCCTAGGCGTTGTTTTGAGATCAATAGCATCCAAGCCAGTCTTAGAATGGAGCTCCGTGAGGGCCAAGTGGCAGCATGCTTTTCCTCCATTTAAATAGACAGTTTTATTCCCGTTTTCGACCCATATCGTCGAAAACACCTCTAGCAGCCAAACATTACCTTCTACCAATTTTAAAACTGGTCACAGAGGAGCCTGATCTACACTATAGCTCTCTGCTTTGTGTGTGTGTGTGTGTGTGTGTGTGTGTGTGTGTGTGTGTGTGTGTTTCTTTGTGACGGTAAATTTTATTTGAATGTGTATTTGTTGTGTGCACATCTGTGTCTCTGAGTGATTGTGTAGTGTCTGTGATGTATCTTATTGTGTGTGTGTGTTTGTATGAGAGAGGGAGTGTGTGTGTGTCTACAGAGTGGTTTTAAACTAAAGGAGACAGATGTAGCAGGGGAAACACACACACAAGGGGGCTGTTGCTGTTCAATTGGGACATTAAGAGAGCTGGAGGGGGAAGAGAGAGAAAGGGAGTCCGGCAGAGGTAGTAAACTGAAAAAGAGGAAGGGTAGAGAGACTCAGAGAGACTGTGTGAATATGAGAGCGAGAGACTAGAGAGAGAGAGAGAGAGACACTGGAAATGTAAATTCAAATGTTCTTTTTTGGTGCAACACTATTTTCATATTGCCAAAGCATCAAATAGTAGAATGATTTCAAAACCAGTAAAACAAAAACAAAGTAGTAAACAAAGTAGTAGTAAAAACATAACCTTGCAAGGCAGCTGGTTTCGCCACACTGCCACATCTGCATTTGAATCTGTCCTAGCAGTGGGCTGGACCAATCAGTATCAAGGCAGCTACGGGCGGGAGGTGTTGACTAGGGATGGGTACCATTCACATTTGAACCGATACCGGTACGATACCGGTACCTGGAATTCGGTACGGTACCCAAAACTGTACCATTTTCGGTACTTTACACACTCTAATAACAAAAAAAATTGCAGTTGTAAAAAAAAAAGTCCAAACTTCTCAATTTCAACATTGTTCTTTATTTAGCACATTATGTATTTAGCACTAGGGATGGGCATTTCTAGCAAAAACACTATTCGAAATTCGCTGGCCAAAGTCGACTTTTAATCGAAATTCGGGGGGGATTTTTTTTTTTTTGTGAGTGAAATGTTGCATTGTCTCCCCTGATTCTAAGTATAGTCGAATCGCTTGGTTTGAGCAAGTAAAACAATTTTTATAAGCATTTTAAGCAAGGTTTATGGAAAAATGAATGGCGGATGAAATCCCATGAAGAGGGAGAGGTTGCTTATAAAAATTGTTTTACTTGCTCAAACCAAGCGATTCGACTATACTTAGAATCAGGGGAGACAATGCAACATTTCACTCACCAAAAAAAAAAAAAAAAAAAAATTGTTTTTTTTTCAATAAACGAATTTCGACTTTCAATAATAAAAGTCGACCTTGATAATAACAACGATTATTCGAAAATTCGAAATTCGATGCCCATCCCTATTTAGCACCAGACAAAATAAAACTCCTCCCTACCTCCCCCCTCCCAAACCAAGAGTTGTAGCAGCAAGGTTAGTTTAGTGGGGTTGGGGGAATGGGGGGAATAGTACTTAGGGGCAGCTGATGTCCAACACAGCTTCCAGCAGGGCCTGGTCTTCATCTTCAAAGAGCTCCCCAAGTGCTGAAAGTTTCTTCTGCTTATTGAGTGGTATCTGAAAATAAAAAAAGGCATTGTGATTCATCAAGCATTATTTGTGTTATCAATAGAAATAAGTGTCAGTGCTATGTACATCTTAATATAAATGACAATTTATTGTTAGTAACATAGCTTACACTATGAATAACACACCCATTATCACTCATCATTATGCAAAATAATAATTTACCTGAACCATATCCATCGCTGAGAAGAGGGTGAATCGTGTCTCCTCCTGTGCGGCTGTCACTGGCACATGGTTACCTACAGAGGTGTAGTGCTATCTAGAGAAGTGGGGGAACGCACCTATATGGGGAACACCTGCACACGCACAGGTCCCAACAAAGCCCCCCCCCCCCCCCCCCCGCACACGCTAACGTTCACGTAGCCTATTCATTAATTAATCGTTCGGGCAATCGCTTATATCAACGAATTAAAAAAGCAAACTCACAGATTCCTCAAGTGCTGCAAACCACTGTCACTGACACACGACTTAACTTATTGGGCCCTATTCTCCCACAGGCCTTCGGCGCTAAAACGGGCCTTAACCGCAAAAAAACGTGCCTTGCGCCTGTTTTGGGACGATATCAATATGGCTTTACGCTGCCAAATGCGCTTTAGGCCGAATGGGCGTGGCGCAGTCCCAGAATGGGCCAAAGTGGGCGTGTCGGCCTTAAATCTCTGCGTACTGATATCTTCGCACCTGGCGTAAATTTAGCGCTTTGCGCCTTTGAAAACCAGGCCTATTCAGTGCGCCAGTGCTCTTCTGCCTCTCCCCTGTCACCCTTCTCTGTCTCTCTCTGAAACCAGGCCTATTCAGTGCGCCAGTGCTCTTCTGCCTCTTCTCTGTCACCCTTCTCTCTCTCTCTCTGACTCCCTCGCTTAGACAGGCACAACACACTTCCCATATAGGAAAAATAAGTTGTAAGTTGTCTGGCCTGTCCCAGCATGCATTGTGCTTCTCCATTTCGCTACTAAATAGCAACCAAATGAGGCGAAATAGATATAAAAGGTCAATCTAAATTAATGTGTAATGGTAACACAACCTGCAATTGTACACATTTCAATATTGGACCAAATGAAACATCGAAATGAATACACCACCCTATGTGAAACATATATGTCCTCCTGGGCCTATATATATCTCTTGTCGATTTAACGTGATTTAGATAAGTGACAGCGGAACGCGCTGCGGAACGCTTTCTACTGTCATGTGCTAATAAAAACACATTTATGCAATGACTTTACATAATGTAGGGTATATTTATGTGCATCATTCTACCTGCAGCAGGGGAGAGAAAACGATATCGTTCTGGACAAACTTTCACCAATATAAAATTAATCTCATCATATAGGGATAGGCTATATTTTTCTAGCTGATGCCTTTAGAACATTCTTTTCACTTTGATCTTGCTATAGTGTAGCGTATTTACATGATTGCAGTATTTAAACTGCAGTTAGATTGGTTTGAGAAGCATAATAATATGGAATAATAGCCTATAATGGAGACAGACAGACTGGATGAAGGGAGGGGGGGGGGGCAGAGCGCTTGGCTTTCGTCAGGTCCACTGGAATTGGAGCTAAAAAGGCAAGCGTGCGATTCGTTTATTGCACTCATCCAATGAGCATGACGGTGCATAATTTTACGCTTAAAAGGCGTGGTTGTAATGCTTTAGGCTGCGTTTAGCGCCAGCACGACGATATCAAGTGCGCTGGTCCACGCCCACTGATTTGCGCTGCGCCAGGCGCTCGGCCTAGAAACAACGCCGATGCAACGATAGGGGCCATTGTGTCCTCTGAGCAGACTCAGCAGTCAGTTATCAACACAAACAGCTAAACAATCTCTCAACCAGCGATCACACAAGTTGCACAAGGCATTGATCATCATTTGGCACGGCGGCCTGCATTTTTAGAATTTTGTGGCGAATTCTGGTGATGCAAATTGCAATGGCGTGATTAACGCTAACTTTTGATTAAACCGTGTTGAAAAGAAACACGCTTTTAACATTGTTTCTCAAACGTACCTTTTTAGCAGCTGGTCCGAAAAATGAAAGAATGTTTGGCTGCCTTTTTCATCTTTACTTGTTAAAGTGAGGTACTGGGGGGAAAAATATATTTTGATGCTGAAAAAGCCAGTAGCCTAGCTGTTTCAGTATAGCTTTTATTAAACTGAGGTTTCCCCCGCGCTGTAGCTAGTTAAAGTGGAATGTTTCCTTTTCCTTCAAGCCACGAGTTGATGCTGTGTGAATCATTCAGCCCACCTTAAATATAATTAAGTTGGAATGTTTCCTTCTTTCTTCAAGCCGCGAGTTGATGCTGTGTGAATAATTCAGCCCACCTTAAATATAGGACGAATGACAACGTTAATTCTAAATTAATGTGTAATGGTAACACAACCTGCAATTGTACACATTTCAATATTGGACCAAATGAAACATCGAAATGAATACACCACCCTATGTGAAACATATATGTCCTCCTGGGCCTATATATATCTCTTGTCGATTTAACGTGATTTAGATAAGTGACAGCGGAACGCGCTGCGGAACGCTTTCTACTGTCATGTGCTAATAAAAACACATTTATGCAATGACTTTACATAATGTAGGGTATATTTATGTGCATCATTCTACCTGCAGCAGGGGAGAGAAAACAATATCGTTCTGGACAAACTTTCACCAATATAAAATGAATCTCATCATATAGGGATAGGCTATATTTTTCTAGCTGATGCCTTTAGAACATTCTTTTCACTTTGATCTTGCTATAGTGTAGCGTATTTACATGCTTGCAGTATTTAAACTGCAGTTAGATTGGTTTGAGAAGCATAATAATATGGAATAATAGCCTATAATGGAGACAGACAGACTGGATGAAGGGAGGGGGGGGGGGCAGAGCGCTTGGCTTTCGTCAGGTCCACTGGAATTGGAGCTAAAAAGGCAAGCGTGCGATTCGTTTATTGCACTCATCCAATGAGCATGACGGTGCATAATTTTACGCTTAAAAGGCGTGGTTGTAATGCTTTAGGCTGCGTTTAGCGCCAGCACGACGATATTTGGCACGGCGGCCTGCATTTTTAGAATTTTGTGGCGAATTCTGGTGATGCAAATTGCAATGGCGTGATTAACGCTAAATTTTGATTAAACCGTGTTGAAAAGAAACACGCTTTTAACATTGTTTCTCAAACGTACCTTTTTAGCAGCTGGTCCGAAAAATGAAAGAATGTTTGGCTGCCTTTTTCATCTTTACTTGTTAAAGTGAGGTACTGGGGGGAAAAATATATTTTGATGCTGAAAAAGCCAGTAGCCTAGCTGTTTCAGTATAGCTTTTATTAAACTGAGGTTTCCCCCGCGCTGTAGCTAGTTAAGGTGGAATGTTTCCTTTTCCTTCAAGCCACGAGTTGATGCTGTGTGAATCATTCAGCCCACCTTAAATATAATTAAGTTGGAATGTTTCCTTCTTTCTTCAAGCCGCGAGTTGATGCTGTGTGAATAATTCAGCCCACCTTAAATATAGGACGAATGACAACGTTGCCAAGTTTCACTCGTTTTATTGGCTCGACATGCACACACACACTGACACACACAAAACACCCCTTGGAGAAGTATGGGAACGCCGTTCCCCCGCGTTCTACGGGCACTACACCTATGGTTACCTAGCAATGAAAGCAAGAGTGCAACGTTAAATAACACGTCTCACGGTCGGTGATACGAGCTGATGATAATTATTATAGAACGTTAACAACGCTAAGCTATAATGCTAACTCAGCCAAGACAGTGAAAAGCCCCGTTATTTAACCAGTGGCGCTGGAAGTACTTTTAGGTAGGGGGTGCTGCAAGGCCGTAGCCACCGATTCAATGTTGGGGGGCGGGCGACGGAAAATTTGACCAGACTGAAATGTTATAACAGAAGTGGAGTATTGGCCAGAATTACATGAACATTTGGACACTTATTCAGCGGGTATTTTGCATGTTGCGTTCAGGTGCAGTAATTTTTTTTTTTTTTTTTTACATCTCTTGCCACCAGCGGGTGCTGTAGCGCCCACCGCACCGTGCTTCCAGCGCCGTTGACCACAACGGCAGTGAAACAACTTATCCAGCTAACGCTAGCTAATTAAATAGTTACCTGATGTTGTAGAAGTTGATGGCTCTCTCAAGTTCCGTCATCATCTTCCTCCAATACTTCAGCTAACGTTACAGCTGACGAACTGAGGAGGTGCTGCTAACGTTAGCTGTGGTGCGGTGTCTGCTTCATTCACTCAGGCTAACACGTTACAGTCTTCAGCATTTAGCTAAATATATCTTGTGTTTGACCATGCTTCCTCAAGTTTGAAGTGTTTCCCTAGTCAGCTTTGCAATTCACATCACAAATGTTGCAACCTGTGTTGTCTGAGTCTATCTTGGTAAAGTGTAGCCACAGCTTTCGGCTGGTCCTGTTTTGCTTTCAGGACCTTCAGGTAGAGTGACGTACTGACGTAACGCGCTCTCGCGTGTTGCCTTAAGGTTCCGTCGGAATTTCTATTTTATCCACACTCTTTCTATTACTCAGATGCGTTCAAGTACCGACATTTGGTACCGTTCGTTTTTATGTGAACTGGTACGGGGCAGTACCGACGTAATTCGGTCGGTGCCTGTAAAAGTACTGAGTTCGGTACCCATCCCTAGGTGTGACACCAATAAGAAAGATGTGATAGACAGATGGTTCCTCCCTCCTCTCTGCCCTTTGAAACCACTTCCAAAGATGCAGTCCCAGATGGTTATGTGTAACAAACCATCTGGCAAGTCAGGTTAGTAAAAAAAACAATGATAACAGATGTGTGAAACAAACAAACAAACAAACTGATTTCCTCCCTTTATGGCAGATTGCAACATATTTTGCTGCTAATACTGAAGATCAATTTAATACTACACTGGCACCAATAAAGGGGTTACTTGGGCGGTATTCATATATTTTAATATTTTATCAAAATCTATAATATTATAGTTTACTCTTCCACAGAGTGAGAGGTAGAGAGACATTGGAAGTGTATATAGTTTGTATTGCAGTCCTATTACAGAGAGAGTGAGAGATGTCTTCCTTTCCATCTTCCCTCCCTCCTCTCCTCCTCCCTTATCTCTCCTCCACCTTTTGTTGCCATGGGGATCGTATTTAGGCAGCTGTGTAACTCCACTTTAGCTTGTCACTGTGTGTGTGTGTGTGTGTGTGTGTGTGTGTGTGTGTGAGCGTGCACACGCGCATGCACATAAGCTGCTGTTGACCCTGCAACAGAACACACACACACACACACACACACACACACACACACACACACACACACTGTGTGTGTGCGTGTGATAATAAAGACGGGTTTGTCTGTCCGACTTTGATTTAAAAAAAGGGTTGCTTATTGTTTTTTATTATATATTATTGTTTATTATTACATGCAGAAGGGTCCAAAAAACTTGAAAAAAGAATAATGACCCCCCCTCCCCGCGCTCTACAGATGAATGGACTGTTCCTTCTAGATGCGAGCCTGCATGCACTGCGCTCAGCGCTTGAAGCCAGACTCCCGAGTGGAGAGGACGTGCATATCACATAATATAGGGAAGCATTACTGTAACTCCTCCAGGTAACGTGATGCAATGCAACACAACATGAAACAGTTTAACAGAGTTGTCAGAGCGCATTTCAACTGATTTCGAAGGGAAAAAAGAGAAAAGTAAAGCAATCATTTTAGTTTCACTTTCATGTGGACTGCCCCAGAAATCTATCAACCGCCTCCAACTTGTACAAAGTACTGCAGCCAGGGTTCTTACAAGAACTCAAAAATATGAGCATATTTCCCCTATTCTCGCCTCATTGCATTGGTTACCTGTGGTGTTCAAAATTGATTTTAAATTTTCAGTCAGTCTTCCCCAGGGCAGCTGTGGCTACATCACTCGTAGCTTACCACCACTGGTACGAATGGTGTGAATGAATAATGATTCCTGTGAAGCGCTTTGGGTGTCTAGAAAAGCGCTATATAAATCCAATCATTATTATTATTATTATTATTAAAATGGTATTGCTTGTTTTTAAATCACTGAATGGACTTGCCCCATCTTACATTGTCGACTGTCTCACCCCCTTAGACCCCTGCTCGTACTCTCAGATCTGCGGTCGCTCTCGGTCCCCAGGGTGAGGCTGGAGACTGAAGGCAGTAGGGCTTTTGCTGTAAGGGCCCTCAACTGTGGAATAACCTTCCATTGAGAAACAGACAACCTCAGTGTCCAGCGTGTGCACAGTCGCACACACACACACCAGCGTTTCCGTTAGACATGAACGGTGCCGGACAACGTGTCTGGCATGATTTCAGTTTCCCGGACAATTGGAATAAATTCTGGTCACATATTAGATCTGTGTTTATTGAGCTTAAAAAACAATTGATAGCAGGTTATAGCCTATAATCTTGATATTTCCGTAAATTCCCTGCACCAACCATGCTTTTTATGAGCGGTCAATCAAACGGAACGACCTGAAATGCAAGCTTCGGGGTTAATTAATTTCTCTGTGCTGCGTGCAGCATCGACTTTGGTACACGCTGCCTTAGGCTCAACACGACGTAGCCTATTAACACGTTCACTGCCAATGACGAGTTGAGTCGTCAAAAAAAATCCAACGGTTGACTGCCAATGACGAGTTGAGTCGTCAAAAAAAAAAAAAAAAAAAATTTTGACGGTGGGACGTGGATCAACGCCCCCCACGTCTCCTATAAAAATATTGGAGCCACCGAACGTGTACAACCCATTCCACCGACCCACTAAGTGGCGACAGTGCTCTCCAGACTAGAAAAAGCCGAGCCAAAACTGCAGGGGAACGCGCGAGGAAACCATTATCATACTGTAAAATGGATTGGCGAAAACGATTTCGCTTTCGCGCATTATCGCGCTGGGAGCTGGCGGTGGGGGATTGCAAATTTGCATAATAGATTATGCGTGCAACACACTTTGAAACACCGCAGAAAGCCCACAATCGCACGCAGCTTCATTGTACAACCGAAACGACTCATGCAGACTCGCCCAAAGAGCAGCCGCCAGCAGCCAGGCAGCACAGACAGGCAGAGCCTCGCTTGTGACAAATGCTGCAAAGCCACTAGAGACACACCCACGGAGGGAGGAGTTTGAAGGAGAGGGGGGTTTCCTGCTGCTATGGAGGAAATTACTGTTCAAAACTATTGTTTAGATGTCTGACGTCTTACGCCAAAAATAAATGGTTAAAGTGACTGTTCTATCGAATTTCACAAAAAGCCATTTATCTCAGAATAAATTTTCAGACGCTGAAACCATGCTGTATTCTACTGCTAATGCCTACATAACTACTAACTCTACAAACTAACTCTTTTAGACAGAGAAAGCACACATTCTATTAGTTCTTTTGAGATCATTTGTGTTCACAAAATCTTAGCAGAAAAGAATCCTCGGCTCTTGAAAGATGAGCCAGAATCCTCAAAAAAAAACCTTGGCAGAACCTACCTACAGTATTGAAAAAACGGCTGGCAGTGAATGTGTTAAAAGAACACTGGCGAGGGCTTTTCAGTTCTCAGATCAAGGCTACAGGTAACTAGCGTTAACGATAATGTATTCTTACCTTTTCTTCCAGTTTAAAGTAAAGCAAATATTCCTAGCTGCGCTTGTGAACTTTAATAGCCTATAGTCCGTTTGCGGAAAACACCGCATGTAAATCAGCTGTAGTCTGCTTTCAATCAATCTGGGAACCCATCGGTTAAAAAAAAAGTATATATTTTTCTCTATTCTGGGGGCACCCTCGTTTCAATGCTAAGCAAAAGGAACTCGAGGGGCTCTGCCGGCAGCGGAAGAAAATCCCTTTCCGTTCCCTGCAAGCTCTGCCATTGGCTCCAACTGACTGGCTCTGACATTTTATGGATTTCCTTCCCCCTCCCTGCGTGTCGCTCTAAAATCCCTCTGTCGCTATGAAACAACTACATCGCTAGCTCGTTGCTAGTAGCAAGAAGCAACTTGCTACACGCTCAAAATGGTAAGTTTTGACCACACCGGTCACATTCACAAGATTTTGATTGTGGAAAGCGCACTGTGCGAGCCTGAACCCTGCGAGCACTGTTGTACAGCTTTGCACGGAGCTTGCCGGCAGATTTTCGATGCAAGTCGAGAGATTAGCTTTCAATTAACGCTATTGCGTCGTCATTGACAATATCGTAACGTTAGACCCGCTTGGTTTCAGAAAATTGCTTTTTAAGTTGATTCACATCTCATCTCTCTTTCTCTCCCTGCATGTAACGTTAGTATGCAGGAGTGGTATAGCTAGCCTGGTAAACCAGCCGGCATGTGAACTCACATTTCATTTTGTTCTACCAGACCGTCTGGCCTCAAGCCCTGGGAGTGCTTCTGCAGAAATTGCAAAGCGTACGAGCCAATCGGCGACCGGCCTCGTAGTTGACATCGTAACCGGTCAATCAGGAACACCGCTAACAAAACAGTAATGGCTGCCTCCTTGCCTGTCCGCCTCGAGGAGTAACATCAACGAGGATGCAACAGCGGAGGTTCTCGGCGGAAATATGTTTTTGCCGTTCTTCCGAGTGGATTTGTGTTTGACCGGATCCAAAGCTGATTGGCTGAAGGAGTCTGTCAAGGCAAGTACACCCGCCCAACTTCCGCCAACTGCAAACACTGGGTGAAGGCTTAAGGCCAGATGGTTTGGTAGAATTAAATGAAATGTGAGTCCACATTTTGATTAATTTTACTGGTCAAAGTCCGGCAACTGTCGGACAACGGAAACTCAGACACATGCGCGCACGCACACACACACACACACACACACACACACACACACACACACACACACACACACACACACACACTGTAAAGCCCTGTGCATGTGCGCACACATACTACACACACACACGCACGCAATTGTAAACTGTAAAGTTCAGGTTCACCTTGCCTCGTCCCCTCTCTCTCTGATATCTGTGCAGTTGTTTCACCCTCCTCTTCCTCCTCTCTCCTCTGTGTCTGCTCTGCGGCTCGTCTCTCTCGTGTCACAGGTTTGATGCCAGACTGCGACAGGCTCGTTCTGAGGCGTCTCCTCCGCGTCGTGTGACTCCACTGCTGACTTTGCTGCAACTTTTCCTCTTTGATGCCGGCGCACTTTCTCTCTCACCTTGCCTTTCTTTTCCGACCTACTTTCCCAAAAAACAACATGGATTGTCTTTCTCTGAGTCTGTTTTTGTGCCTGGCATTCAATTATTTAACCTTTTCTTTTCTTTTGTCTTTTATTTGTCTATATTTTATCACCTACCTGTGTCTTTGTCTGGCAGAAAACATGTTAATAATGGATTGTATAGATTGAGAGGGAGGGAGAGAGGGAGAACGTGTGTGTGTGTGTGTGTGTGTGTGTGTGTGTGTGTGTGTGTGTGTGTGTGTGTGTGTGTGTGTGTGTGTGAGTGTGAGAGAGTGTGAGAGAGTGAGAGACAGACAGACAAAGAGAGTTCTTTTGAAGTTGTGATGTTTGTAGTCCAGAAGCATTGATGTTGAAGCCCGTCTATGATTCCCATTGAAATCAGCAGTCAGAAGTGAAGTGAAGCAGGCAGTTTCAGATGATATCATCCTGCAACATTGGTTACTTTCAGAGCTGAGTCAAAACTAATATAAAACTCTCACTTCATGACTCTGGGCTCTGCCTTCAGATCCATACCTGGCATGAATATCTGGACGTAGCTATTGTAACATCACCCATTGGTTTTTGGATTTGCGTTTTGAAGCCTCGCGGTTGGCACTTTCACATCTTGGTTATTTGGAGCCAGAAGTGAGGTAAATTTGGACGAGAAGAGCTGCAGCGCCCCCTGCTATTGGTCCATGATCAGGGAGCTGGGCAGTCACTGGACAGGTAGTCTCGCTGGCCCCCTCCCTCCCTTGTGATGGGCAGTGCTTAGCGGCAGTACCCTTGGAAAATAGTTTCAAACAATCCAACTTGCCGTTTTCAGCGTGTAGCAACGAGCTGGCGTGTAGGTTTCTGCCGTTAGCTTGCTAGCTAGTTAGCGTTGTTTTAGTTTAGTTTTCACTGCGGCGGCAGGGCACTATTTACAGCGACACACAGGGAGGAGGGAGCGGAAGCCACTCTGATTGACATGGTCGGAGCCAATGACAGAGTTTGTAATAAGCCGGGAGCGGACATCCGGCTGCCACCGAAACAGTTGCTCCAATGGGAGAGCAGAGTAGAGCAGGGAGGGTTTATCCCAGTTATGGAGACCTGCGGCGCCAGACTCCTCTCACGGTAGGGAGGGGAGGCTGGCCAGCGAGACTACTGGACAGGTGACCTGTCAATCACGCCCCAAAGCATAGTCTGCTTTATCATCTATTTGACTTTAAATGGGGCCATAATTTATTAAATGAACATCATGCTGTATTGAGGAAGACTTGAAACTAGTGTGATTCAGACCATAAACTCATTAGGAAAGTGTTTACTGAGGTCATAAATCAAGGGAGAAGTATGGCCATTTTCCCATTCACTTGCATGTAACTAGACCTCTTTTTGCAGCTACTGGAGTCGCCCCCTGCAGGCCATTAAAAAGAATGCAGGTCTAAGTTACTTCCGCATTGGCTTCACAAACGGAGCTAGGAGCTAGCCCACTGGTCAGATCCATGACTCTGGGCTCAGTCTGTGTGTCTGTGCTCTGAGTTTTCCAGTTCCACCATCAGATGCTATCAGGCATACTGGGAGGAGGCAAGCTGTTTCACAAACATTCATGATGATGGTGATGATGATGGTGGTGATGATGACTCTGTGCTTGCACTCAAACTGCTTCTGTGCACTCTTGAAACTTCTGCTCTTAGATTTCTTCTCTGCGCTTGGATTTTTTGTGTGCTAAAACACTCAATGAAATTATCTGCGGGTCAGGGTTAGCCTCATGGATAATTTCATTGGTCAACACTATACCTGGAATTCTATTGGTTCGGGGTTTTTGACAACTTGTATTATGGGTATTTATTTATTTATTTGTTTATTTGGACGGGACAGTGCAAAATTAATGAACACAGAAACCATAGAACAGATAATAAAACCTGGAACATAGTAAAAGTGTAAAAATTGCTGGATTTAGCACGAGGCTAATTTCCATCCATTGTCCCCATAAAACATAAAACACAGTAAACATAAAACGTAAAACATAATAAAACATACATAGAACATAGGTAGCAGAAGTACACTCTAAAACTACGTAAAACATAAGTAGCAGCAATACACTCCAAAATACTTGGCAGCAATTACTCTTATAAAAATAAAATTACATAATAATACACAAAAAGAAAGAGAAGAAAAACATACTACCTGTGAATACATGACTGGTTTGTTTTCAGCCATTTTTTGAGACTGCCTTTGAAAGTGGCAAGGGTGGGGCTGTCCCTTATGGAGGGGAGACTGTTCCATATTTGGCTGCCTTTTATTGACAGGACATTCTGACCAAACGTGGTCAGTCTACGATGGACCTTGCAGTCACCTCTGGTGTCTGACCTGGTGCCAAGTCCAGTGATTCTATTTTTATGGATGAATTCCTGTAAAGGAGGGGGAGCTAGTCCATGTAGGCATTTGTAGAAAAAACAGGCACTCTTTAAGACCTTGAGATTTTCAAAGCTCAGGAAGAGATGTTGTTCCAGAATGTTACAGTGGTGGTATGACAAAGGTTTTCTAGCAAATGCCTTGATGGCTCTGTGATAAAGCTGTTCAATAGGTTTTATGACAGTGGCACCAGCAAACGACCAGTTTGTGAAGCAGTATTCAATGTGAGAGAAAATCATGCAGTGGAGATATGTTTTAGCTGCATCAACTGTTAAAAAAGGCCGGATTTGTCTAAAATTAGCTAAATTAAAATTAATTGTGCTTTTCATTTTTTTTATGTGTTTCTTGAAGGAAAGGTTCGAGTCCAAAATGACTCCGAGGTACTTGAAATGGGAGACAATTTCCAATTCCTCCCCCCCCCAGACACATTGGACCTTGTGATGCCAACTGGTCGTTTGCTGAACATCATGCATACAGTTTTTTTTTTATTTAGCAACAGGCACGTGTTTTGCAGCCAGTGTTGGACCTTTTCTAATACATTTGTGAGATTGCAGGAGATCAGGTCGGTTGTTTTACCATGTACAAAAATGACCGCGTCGTCAGCGTACATCTGTACATTGAAGTCAGGGCATATGTCCGGCAGGTCATTGATGTACAGGGAAAATAATAATGGCCCAAGGATCGATCCTTGTGGCACACCAACTGGGTTGTCAAGAAAAGGGGACTTGACACCATCAACCATGACACACTGTTTTCTGTTTGTTAAGTAGGACTTAAACCATTTTATAGTATCAGCAGAGAAATTGAAGTGAGATAATTTAGCCAGGAGTACTTGATGGTTGACAGTGTCAAATGCTTTCCTGAGATCCAGGAACACAGCACCAACATATGGGTTTTTGTCAAGCATATGCTTAACCTTCTCAATGAAAAGACAGTTAGCTGACTCGGTAGAGTGATGCGCACGGAAGCCAAATTGTAGTGGGTGGAGTGGGGTGTGACCTTTGTCAAGATGTTTAATCATGAGTTTCGACACCCACTTTTCAGCAACCTTAGATATGGTGGGTAGGATGCTGATTGGCCTGTAGTTGGCCACTTGTACCCTACTACCTGATTTAAAAATTGGGGTCACAATGGCCACCTTCCAGGATGATGGTACCTCCTTTAGTCTAATTGATTGGTTCACCAATATGGTGATAGGTTTTATTAGAGCGACCGAGTGCATTTTTAAGAAGTCTGTGTCCAGGCCATGGGTGTCCCTGGCCTTAGAGCGTTTCAGTGCCACAAGTATTTTTCTTACCTCTTCCTCTGTTATTTCCTCCAGCTCAAAGAGGGGTCCAGCATCCACAGTTGGACTGGGTGAAACACCAGAGGGGGCAAAAAGTTTTGTTATTTCAAATACACTGTTCAAAAAATACTCGTTAAAAGTACAGGCCAGCACAGTGGGGTCTTTAATCAGGACGTTATTGACTTTTAATTCCAGGATATCGTTGACCTGTTTGCTCTGTTTACCTAGTAATTTATTTATTTATTTTATTATTTATTATTATTTATTTATTTAAAGTCCCTGGAAACCAAAATCCACAAAAACGTTCTAACTATGTTATTTAGGGTCTTATGTTAGTAATTGTGTCCCTCAGAAATTATTATACATTACTTTCAACCCAAAGCCTTAAAATCGACTCTTTTCTACAAGATTGTACAAGGTACTTCCTCATTGAAGAGAGCAGTGCGCGAGGTGCTAAAATGCAGGAGCTTATGACGTCATAAGCTCTATATAACCTTTGTACACGCGCGCAATCCGCACCCACCCTCCTTTTGTCCGTTCTTTGCCCCCACTGACAGCGCTCACTCAGTGTCTGTCTGTCTGCCTCCCTCCCTCCTCCCCTCCTGTCTGCCGAGCGCTATGCTTCTCTCTCTTTCTCTCTCTCTCTCTCTCTCTCTCTCTCTCTCTCGACAAGTGAGAGAGAAGGCAGCATAGCGCTCGACACAGCCTGGTGACGCGAGGTTACTCACACACACACACACACACAGACACAGTAGCGCTGTGCAGTCGCAGCAAGTCTCTCTCTCTCCCTCTCCGAGCAACGAACACACACAGACACAGTAGCGCTGTGCAGTCGCAGCAAGTCTCTCTCTCTCCCTCTCCGAGCAACGAATACACACACACACACACACACACACACACTGTGTGTCACTCGATCTCTCTTTCTCCGTTTCCCTCCCCCCCTCTGTCTCGCGCTCTCTCTCTCTCTCAGACCTGCTGCAGACGGGACACGCCCACACAGTCCGCGGGAGAAAATACACTCTAAAAAATAATTGATTCTCATGACTTTTGCCAGACTGTCAAACCTAAATTTATATACTTTGCGACGTTCATCATCGTTCAAATTTGGCTGGTGGCTTATTAACATAGGGTCCTGTGATGTGATGAACTCAAAATGCTAAATAATAAAGAAATATTTCTGGTTTCCAGGGACTTTAAGATCTCCCATACTTTTTTACCGTTTCCTTTTGCACCTTCGATTAAACTGATGAAAAAATTGGCTTTGGCCTTTCTTAAGGTCCAAGTCACCTTATTGCGTACATGGGTGAATCTCTGCCTATCCGTCGACAGCCCAGATTTCAGGCTTTGTTTAACTCATTGAGTGCCAATGACGTCGAACGACGTCAAATCAAATAGTAACGTAGAGTGCCAATGACATCTAAAGACGGCAAATGCGTTTTTTGACGGTGGGACGTGGATCAAAGCCTCATGCATCTCCTGTAAAACTATTGGAGCTATTGAAGGTGTATAACCTATTTTACGGACCCATTAGGTGGCGACAGTGCTCTCCAGATTAGAGAAAGTTTAGGAAAAACAGCAGAAAAAGCCGTGATGAAAGAGAAACCGATGCATGAGCCAGAGCGGCACAGATTGCTCTGGCTGGAGCTAACGTTAGCTGCGAACAGCAGCCAATCCGCTCCCACGACTGAGCCCCTCTGTCTCTGCTGCGATAGTTTCTCCACACGATTAGCCGCCAGAAAAGAAAACCAAAGCCAAACCATTCTCATGAGAATGGTTTGGCTTTTCGGTGTCGCGCTGGGAGCCGGCGCACAAAGCGGAGCGCTCCGAAAATAGACTCTGGGTGCAGCGCACTTTGAAACGCGCAGCAGAAAGCCTAGAATTGGACGCAGCTTCATCCCAGCTCACAACCGAAACCCCAGAAACGCAGACGAACTCAGCGAGCCCGATCCAGACTCCCCCGACGAGCGGCCGCCATCCGAACGTGGATCCGCAGGCAGCAGAGCCTGCCATAGCAGGCAGCAGAGACTCGCCTGACACACGCAGCAGAGCGAGCAGAGCCACCAGAGACACTCCCACGGAGGAGGAGTTTGGAGTTGAGGGGGGTGGGGGTGCTGTTTTATTGAAGGAAATTACTGTTCAGATGTTTCAGGTCAGAAAATATTAGCTTCAGAGTCAGTGATTTGCTTGAAATGCTTCATTTCACAAAAGGCTCATTATCTCAGCTTCTAGATGGAAACGTCTGTTTTTGGTGAAATCAACCTATCTTCTCCGGCTGATAACTAAAGAACGGAAAATGATATCAATAAACTTTTTTTTGCTGATGATAGAAGAGAGTCTCATCGTTCTTTGGGCGTGTTCGGTGTTTACATAGTAATATCACACAATATTCTGTGGGCCTCGAGATATCACTGATAACGCTCTGAAACTCTGGCACTGGGAGCATCCGTTTTCCAAAAGTGGCTGGCACTCAATGAGTTAAGGAGTGAGTCCCTAAGTCGCAGTAATGAACTGTAACTTTTGTTCCACCAGGGGAGATAATGCTCCTGCCTGGCCTTTTGGTGCCCCTTCCTGGAGAAAGAAGATATTGTTTAATTGATTTTTTCTGTGAACCGATTACAGTTTAACTCTAAATTATCAGAGGAGAGGGTTTCATCCCAGTTTATATTTTTAACAGCATCTCCAAAGCTTTGTTGCATGTTCTTTGGGATGAAGTTAAAGAAAGAGCAGTTTTTATTTGGTGCATTTAGGGACCGTTTTTTGTTTGGTATGGTATGGTTAGGCAACTAAAGCAACTTGGTTAAGGTTAGAGAAATGGTTTGGCCATGGTTAAGAAAAACAAGGAAAAAGGGGAAGGAGTCGGTAGTGAGAATTGTCTCTTACCCACAATCCCCCTCTCTTCTCACACCACGACTAACTCATGTGACAGGTGTTTGTCGCGGCGTTATCCCAAACGTGTTGAAAATGACACATTCCATTCACTCCCAGCCCCCCCCCCCCCACACACACTCTTTCTCTCTCCCTCTGTTTAGAGCTCCCTCTCTCCCTCGTCCATCCATCCTCATAAAGTGCACATCTCTCACCTGGTTGGACAGCTACCCACCTGTGGCGCCGCACATCACTCCATCGCTCCGCACCGGGTGGAGGAGAACTCAGATTTTATTCACAGTATTCCTGGGGTTTTGTTTACACAGAGGTTTGACTTTCACCCCGTCTCTGCCTGTCTGCCTAGGCCGCGTGCCATGCCTCTCTCTCTCTCTCCCCCTCTGTCTCTTTCTCTCCATCTCTCGCTCTCTCTCTTTCCCTCTCTATCTCTCTCTCCCTCCCCCTAGCTCGTCGCCCGCGGCACTTTCCAGCAGCATCGCCCGGGCTTGATATTTCCCCCCCGAGGAAGGCGAGGAGCCGCACATAAACTAACCTGCTGTTTCACTCCATTATGGCATCGAGATGTGGCTCAGACTTTTATTTTGTTAAGGGGAGAGAGGGGAGCTTCCACCCAGAGCACATTGTTGTGGTTTTTGTGATGGGATAAAAAGAGACAGAGAGAGGAGACTGAGAGAGAGGAGACAGGAGAGAGGAGGCGAGCAAAGGAGGGATTGAGGAGGAATGATCCGACACAACATAGGTTTCCATCCAAAAGTATCACAAATTTTAATCACATTTTCAGAAAGTCTGCAAAAGAAAATGTGAAATTGTGCACGTTCCATCCACTATACCGTTAGAGACCGTTCGTTATTTAGAAGGGGGGTCACTGGAGGGATTTGGTGTGCTCTGAAATAAAAAGCTGTGCCCCTTCCCTGATCAAAAAATATTTTTCCTTGACCCTCCCCAAGTGATTTGAAAAATATGATTGCCCCTCCCCAAACAATATTGTGGCGAGCTTGCGTGAAAGAATGCAGACTCACACAGAGATCTTACTTTTAACCACTCCTGCGCCTCATACACCGCGTGACAGCAGGGGGTGTTATTTATTCCACATCGGAATCATTCAACATTTGCAGAAACTCCGGCCAGAGGTGATCGAACACACTAACAGTCTCAGTCGTGGTGGCTACATTGATAGTAAAACTAAACCTTATCCTGGCCACACAAACATTGCCATTACCACATAATGCAATCAAAACATGAGCACAACATCACTAAACCACGTTTTTAACTGTAACAGTAACAAGCTTCCCACAAGAACATGAACTCCCATAATCCTTTGCGCTTCTTAGAGCAGAACTGTCACCAATCAGAGCGACCGCCTCCTCCGGTCGCTATATAATGCTATTTTCGCTTGTGAAACAATCTTCAGTCTGTGTATATCAATATTTGTGTTTAAATAGCGGTCAATGACTGATGGAAAAAAAATAATAATCTCGAAATCAAAACACAACCCTATGTGAAACATATATGTCATCCTGGTGGTATAAATATCCCTCGCAGACTTAACGTAATTTAGGAGATGAGTGACAGCCGTAACTCGGTTCTACTGTGACTTCCTAGACGACTTATCTGCGCTGATGCAAGATAGAGCTCATATATATTTTGTGATGCCATGTCTGTTTGTTTGCTCGACTTTGTTCCAGTGGGTTATTCGCGCTGGAAATGTACTTCCATTTAATCACCAGAAAAGCGCCACTGATTCGCCAGATACTGTACACACCTACTGTCTGGATAGGCCAAGCACAAAGATCGACAGATAGGACCGCCAAAGAGAAACAATGCACCAGGACATACCAAACAGTTTGGACAGGAGGGGTGTAAATGAAGCAACTCAGTAGTTGTTGAAGTCCGAAAAGCAAACATTACAACAACAAAAAAGTTTATATATTTTTATCAAATCAAAATTGTATACCCCTCCCCTGGACTCAAATTAAAGAGAGTGTACCCTCCCTCAGACTAAATTTAAAACAAGATGACCCTCCCCTATTTTCCTCCAGTGGATCCTTCCCTAAATAACGAACGGTCCCTTATTAAGAGTTGTTGAAGTTGGTGAAGAGGATGCTCAACTACTTAACTAAAACATCGCCAGACGCCAGTCAAACCCTCAAACGAGGGGAAATGAACCCCATGTTGTCTGAATAAATGTGAGGTAAAGAGAAAACATCCATGAGGAAAACATGATGGTTTGGTGATGGAGAGCACACTGCCTCTGCTGACCTGCTATAGCCACTTCTTATCATGAAGTCTGGATCATGTCTGGCTAGCCAGAGCAGGATATTTTCCGGTTTTACCTTTCTAGACATGAGGAGTCTGTGTTTAGAAACAGCTGGAAATGGTCGGTATTCTCTCTGCCAGGGCCTAAAAAAAAAAAAGTTTGGTTCCTGTTGGTTGTCAGTTGAGGTGATGGGTCGGTAGGGATTTTTTTTTTCCAGTAGCAGCAAGGGATAGATAGGAAATATATATATTTTTTATTTTCCTTAAAATTACAGCAGCGATGGATACTTTTTTCATAATATAGCCTACATGTACTCTACCACTGTGCTCTACACACGTTTTTATATGAACAAAATATTTAAGTCAATTTGAATGCTTTCATATCAAACATGTTTGATATTTAGGACTGAAAATCTGCGCTAATACATCATCCTGCTGCGCAAGCCTCCCGTCATTATCGTTAATTGACGCGGCGCCGCACTGCAGGCATCAGATAGGCTACCAAATACCAACAGCACAGAACCATGAGTATTTTGGGGAAAATGTCACTAATTTATATCACAATGAATGACCAATGAATAAAAAGTTGTTATACCATAGTTTCAAAGCCCCTGCCAGTCAGAGGCTGTTAATCTCCTACCTGTCTACAGGGCCGCGGGAAGTAGGGGTGCTGCAGGTGCTGCAGCACCCCCTAGATTTTTTCCCTTTTTTTTTTTTTTTTTTTACAAATGTAATTAGAAGGAAAAAAAGCTTTTGCACACCTAGACTCAACAGGTGCGTCAGAGAAGGGCAAAACCCGACACAGTACCAAAATAAACTCCCGCACACTGTCTCCACATGCAAGAAAAGGTTTAATCAGAATAATAACATTTCGGTCGTGAGACCTTCATCAGATTCTCTTACAGAAGAGGAGGAGGGACCCAGTTAAATAGGCTGGCAAACCTGCATGGACCAATCGGGTCGCACTGCACCCTGACATCATAATTGAACACAATTACCTAGATAGAGAATGGATAGAGAACCTAGATAGAGAATCGGTCCCTCTTGTAGGGACCGATTCTAGGAGGATTTTCCCTATATGCCCACCAGAATCCTATATTTATCTCGTGAAATTCTGTCTTTTTCATGTGTAAACCTGGCCTGTGTGATCCTTATTCTGATGTTATCCTTCTTATATTGTGTATAACATTTGTTATCACCCACTGTATGTATATTGTATTATGAAGAGTGTATGTTTATCACTGTTTTGGGTATTGCTGTGCACTATCAGACCTCTGACCCATACCTGCCATTCTCTATCTAGGTAATTGTGTTCAATTATGATGTCAGGGTGCAGTGCGACCCGATTGGTCCATGTAGGTTTGCCAGCCTATTTAACTGGGTCCCTCCTCCTCTTCTGTAAGAGAATCTGATGAAGGTCTCACGACCAAAACGTTATTATTCTGATTAAACCTTTTTTTGCATGTGGAGACAGTGTGCGGGAGTTTATTTTGGTACAAATGTAATTAAAAATATTTTGCAGTGCACTATGTTCCTTTCTTGTTTAAGAATGTTTCGGGAAATGAAAATGTAGCCTACTTAAATAGAATGATCAACAATAACAATCAAGGAAGTTACATGCTTCTAGGCTAGAGAAGAAGAAGCGCGCATGCACGCACATGTTGTGTTGAACCAACCAACAACCAATACGAATTGTTTAATCTGGCAATAAAGAAATGTGAACTTGACATGCTATTGTAATTATTATTAATTAATACACAGGACAAGATGTTACTATCCCTTGTGCCAAAATCCGAGGAAAAACACATTTAGAAGCCCAATCCAGAATAAAACAAGCTAACAGGCTAACAAACTAATAAACAAGACACAAATCACCAGTTACCTACCCTAGCCAACAGCAGTATGAAGCATGTCATTGGGGTTTTCAAGTGGGCACCTTCCTTCACCGACGCTTCGTTAAGTTAGGCCCACGACACCTCAAGAAGGCTTAACGGTGTAATCCAGCGTCCTGGAAACACCCCCCTCCATGCTACCACCGCACAACTGCATATTACCTCACTATCTAAGCCTAGCTATCCAGGTCGGTTCGGTATGACATTCCTGACTACACCACCACTGTCAATGATTCAGCCCTGTTGATGCGGACCGTTAATCATGACCAACAACAAACAATCCCTAACTACACCACCACTGTCAATGATTCAGCCCTGTTGATGCGGACCGTTAATCATGACCAACAACAAACAATCCCTAACTACACCACCACCGTCAATGATTCAGCCCTGTTGATGCGGACCGTTAATCATGACCAACAACAAACAATCAATCTGACCTTAGCGAGCTCCCCAGCTAGCATGTTTCCTCCTTATCCACAGCCATTCACTTGCTCGTTCTGCTGCCTGAGACATGTTGCTAACCGCAAGTTTCAGGCTCCGTCCCCGAATGCCCAACTCAGTTAGTAAGGCAATAACGGACTTTGCCACAAAACCACGGCAGCCCACCTCTACAGGCCGCACTTGAGCCCTCCAACCTCGCTGCTCTGCCTCTGCTGCCATTTCAGCATACCTAGCTTTCTTGCGCTCATAAGCCTCCTCAACTCGATCTTCCCACGGGACTGTGAGTTCGATAAAATAAACTCTCTTCTCTACCTCAGACCACAGTAACAAGTCCGGACGTAGCCGGGTGCTAACTATATATGCTGGGATGACTAGCTGTTCATTCAAGTCAACCCTCATTTCCCAGGCTCCACCTACACTTAGCTGCCCTAACTTGTGCCTGACCTTAATTGGTCTAATCTTTTCTCCCTCACGTACAAATTTGATCTGTCTAGTCTCTTTGCTAGCAACTAGAGAATTTACTTCTAGCCGCTTTTCCTCAAATGCAGCTGCCAAACATTTCAACACCTGGTTGTGACGCCAGGTGTATCGCCCCTGGGAGAGACTGACCTTACACCCTGACTACTCAAAAATGCACCTCCCACTATACAGCAAATAGAGGAGTCAATGTTTCTTGATATATGCCATTCAGATCAGAATAATTAGTCTAGTCATTAAGTTTGCTGATATTTCTATCATGTTAACTCTGTGTCATGTTAACTGGTGTATTCAGAGCAAATAGGAAGATATTGTAACGAAGTGGGTATTCGTCCAAGGAACTGGAGACTTGAAGTTGGTACAGGCTTTTTATTCTTGTCTTCACAATACACGCTCCTAGCAGCTAGCTTCGCTGCTAGCTCTGCAACCACCCGGTCAGCTCCCTCGCATAGCCTGACTGGCCTCCGCCCCGGCCGCTGGTCACATATATCCCCTTCCCCCTAGGAACACACCCCCACATATCAGTTCCTAGCCAAGCACGGAAACACCCCAATACACGTAATTACCCGATACGTTACACTTCCCCCACACAACTTTAATGTCGCTTCCACGCGACATGCACAACCCACACACATCCCCCTGTACCAAAACACACCCAACACAATATTTTTCCCATCACCACATCAAAATCTAATCCCCACAAACCCCACAACATTTCAATTCCCCACAATTAGTCCCTTCTTTTTTTCCCAACACCCCCGTCATAATGTCCAGTTTGCATCAGGTACTCCGTAATGTCTAGTTTTCCATTAGGTACCCCCATAATGTCTAGTTTCCCATTAGGCACTCCATAATGTCTAGTTTTCATTATTTCCTTCTTTTTCACACATTCATTTAAATTCAACACAATAGCCCATTCAACAATAACCCCCACATCTCAATTTAAACACAAGCCCCCACATTTTCCTTAACTTTTCTTTTTAAACCCCATTTCCATCCCCCCTTTTACAGCTTCTGTCCCCCCTGAAGCACGCTAGTCCCGCTCAACCCCCAGTGGGGTTAATCCTCTGCAGTGTAAGTCAGCACGGTCCCCCCTCTGTGCCCCACAGTCCTCACACGCATCGCAGTATCTTCGCACATCCTCCTTCTGTTTGCCCCAGTAGAAATGTCCACGGATGCGGGTGAGTGTCTCTTCGGGCCCAAAATGACTGGAACCAGGGCCCTTGTGTGCCCCCTTAAGCGCCAACTCTCGCAGGCAACCGGGTACAACCGCCTGCCTCCCTTTTACCCCGTGCTCTGTTCTCTCCAACAGCCCGTCTTCATCCAGCCGCAGGTCGGAAAACACGTTCCACAGTCCCTTCGTGGCACCAGAAAACATGTGAGTCTCCTCCACAGGGGGCCGGCGTCCGGCCGCCACCCACGCAAGCACCGGACCGATCTCCGCGTCCTCCGCCTGCCTGCGTCTCCACTCACTCACGTCGACATCCTTGATGGTCGCTCTGTCGTCCTCCAGATCCACATCTGGACAGTCCTCCTCGTCTTCCTCCACCTCCTGCACTCGGTCGTCCTCCCGCCCCCCTTCCCCAGGGGACGGCGTGTTCAGGACCACAGGGGGAACACAACCGGCCTCGCTCTCCACCTCGGCTTTCCGCACAGCAACCGTGGGGGGCGCAGTGCAGTTTCTGGCTAAGTGCCCAGGCGAACGGCAAGTCCAGCAGAGTCTCACCTGCCCGCCGCCTGCACGTCTCTCTTCTCCCGCTGCCCTCCGGTCCCCGACAGCCTTTTGACACTCTCTAGCCAGGTGTCCAATCTCGCCGCATGCCCAGCAGGCTCCCTGCTGTCCATGTCGTTGTCCCGCATACCCGGTCCGTCTCCCGGGACCGCTTCTGCACCACCTCGCCACGTGGCCCGGCTCTCCACATGTCCAACACAGTCTCTTTTGCGGCTCCGCGTGGGGCCCGTGCTCAACTGTGACGCGGTATACAGTGATGTTATTGACGTTTGGTTGCTCCCCTGGAGCGGTGGGAGGGTGACCCATCTGGACTACCGGCCCCCCTGCAAACGTCAGTGTGCTCTTCCCTAGGTCTACTGTGCATTGGTTTAGCGTCAAGTAGTCCTCCCCCAAGATACAGGGCCCCGCCATCTCTACTACCCATACCGGAAAGTTCACTGTCTGTCCCCCCACAGTTATCATCACGGACCCCCTTCCCCTCATCGGCATCAACTCACCGGATACTGTCCTCAGCAGCTGGTCCGCTGGCTGCTCCAGAAGCGCTCCCTCTGGCATCATGTTGTAGTTCACCAGCGTTGCCGTACACCCCGTGTCCACCAGGGCGACACAGGGCTTCCCTTGCAGGCCGACCTGAACATGGCAGCCGTTCATCGTGTGCGGCCCGTTCTGCATGTTGACAGCGCCGGCGATGTCGTCTGCTTCGGGGGAAGGCGACGCCCCACCTCCCCGTCTGTACCGCTGGGCCCCCTCCAACGGTGACGTGGCCATAGGGAATATGACGTAGGGGGCCCGTCTCGCCCCTCTTAGACGGGCCCCGCGCCGTTTCCCTGGTTCCACGCTCCTCCGCGGCACTCTCTGGCCCGATGCCCGGGGCGTCCACAGGTCCAGCAGCGCATGGCCCCGGGCCCCCTGGCCCCGGTATTGTCTCGTGGGGTGTGCTGCAGGGTCGCTCTTCGGAGCAGTTGTTCTGTTAACTGGCGCACCGACTCAGATAGCTCTTTCACCATGTTGCCTTGCTCTGCCAAGGCCGTCTTCCACGCTGGCTCTTCTTGTAGCTGGCTCTCCGCTGCCATTCTCACCACTGGGGCGGCCTCCATTATGCCGCTGCTCTTATCCCAGCCTTCTACTGTCTCTATCTCCAGCGCCAACTCCAGCGCTGCTCCCAGTGTTTTTGGATGTCCCAGCGTTACCTTCTGGCTTAGACCCCGTGGCTCGATGGCCTGGACAAAGTAGCTTAGGGCTAACCCATCCAGCGCCTCCGTCGGTAGCTGGCTGTATGCGCGCCGGCTGAGAGTCTCAATGTCTGTTGCCAGTGCACGCAGCGACTCACCCTGCCGTCTGCGTCTGTTACACAGTTCCGCGGCTACGATGGCCTGCTCTTCACATCGTCCGAAGCGTCTCCGCAGGGCCGCCATCACAATGTCTAAGTCTTTTGTGTCTGCCATTGCTGCCACACATGTTATAGCTTCGCCCTCGAGCGACATCACCAAGTGACTGGCTCTCTCTTCCCTCGACCAGCCATTCATGTCCGCTGCTACGTTAAACATTGTGCAATATGGCTCCCACTCGCCTTTACCGTTGTATTTCGGGACGGGCACGTCCTTCCTGGTTCTGCAGGCGCCATCCCCCGCCGTCGCGTGCCGTGCTTCAGCCTCGTCACTCCCCGCCTGTCTGCCAGCGGGGCCCGGCTCGGCTCCGCTCTCCTCCCGCCCGAGGTTCTCCCTCATCAGTCTGTATTCCTCCTTCATCCGTCTGTATTCCCCCTTATTCTCCGAATACACCGAGGCTTCAGACTCTTCCACCTCGCTCTTCATCTTTAGCCGCTTCATTCCGCACTTTCTCCGTCGTTCCTCCTCACTCTCTCCTCTCCCGGCCGAATCAGAGGCGTTACCGCTTTACTGTCTGACACCAATGTAACAAAGTGGGTATTCGTCCAAGGAACTGGAGACTTGAAGTTGGTACAGGCTTTTTATTCTTGTCTTCACAATACACGCTCCTAGCAGCTAGCTTCGCTGCTAGCTCTGCAACCACCCGGTCAGCTCCCTCGCATAGCCTGACTGGCCTCCGCCCCGGCCGCTGGTCACATATATCCCCTTCCCCCTAGGAACACACCCCCACATATCAGTTCCTAGCCAAGCACGGAAACACCCCAATACACGTAATTACCCGATACGTTACAATATAGAGCATTATCATCATGCTATATATCTCCCTCTTTGCTCTGAATGAGTGAGAAAAGGAGAAAATACTGAATAATTACATCACAACAGTATCCTAATGTTAATTTAAAATGAGATATTCCTCTAAATATGGCAAAAAAATGTAAAAAAAAAACGTCAATTCTTTTTTGAGTCCCTTCCTCCCAGCACCCCCTGCTTAAAGTGACTTC
>NC_139625.1:46736638-46815995 GCF_964638095.1 Poromitra crassiceps | reverse complement strand
TTTCTGTTGTTTTTAACCCTCCTTGTAGTCCTAAAGATATGGACTCCACAGGTCTTCAGGAGGTCCATGATAAAATAGAAGAAGTGATCTTGGTTGCTCAAGGACTGAGTGAAGTCAGCACAGTCATGAAGGACCTGTGTGCCAGCAACACCAGTGGTGCCATGCTGGTTCTGACCCACACCATGATAACACACATGAAGGATGCCTTTGGTTGTATTGTATGCAAAGGTCTGTAACATAATTTGTTGTTTGGTCTATATTAAAGTCTACCTTTTTAAGCGGGATCAAATTGAATGTCCAAGTGAATCAAGCATTAATTTCTGCTTTTCCATGTTATAGTGAAACTGTCCCTTGCCATGCTTTTAAACATGTAATATGTAGATTAAAGGAACAGTTCACCCAGAAATTAAAATTCTGTCATCTACTCACCCTCATGACAGTTAAAACACAAGTAGCAAGTGGGTCTCCATTGACTTTATATGCACTGTATTGAAGTCAATGGAGAGCCACTTGCTACTTGTGTTTTAACTGGCATGAGGGTGAGTAGATGACGGAATTTAAATTTTTGGGTGAACTGTTCCTTTAAGTACAGACAAGATAATATATTGAACTCTAATCTTGCATGTGTATTGTCCTTTTTATTTTCTTCATCAAACAGGGCTAATGGAAGAGCCTGTGATTGCCATCTGCTGCAAAAGCTTTGTTGGCTGCAAAACCTGCGTTGACCAGTGGATGCTGACATCTGACCAGTGCCTCAAATGCAGGGCAGAGGAGTTCTCTGTCAATGTACACAGGCTGACCAGTCTTGACAATGTTCTCTCCATATTGGCTGGTGTAATTAAGATGTGATTCATCGAGGCGGTGTCACGTCACCGACTTGAGTCGGTCTGTGTAGGAACGCTGAGGGGGGCGGTGGGGGAAGTAACCCATTCTTTCTAGGCAGCAGTTAGCATAATAGCAACTAGCCCAGACAGACAGGATCAGCAGAAGACTTCTGCCCCAGCAGAAGTCTGTTTAGATAATATGCGTTCACTGCGGTCGATGAATCCCTGATCCTGTTTTCCTGGGCTGGGCTAGTTGCTATTATGCTAACTCTGCTGCCTAGAAAGAATGGGTGAATTCCCCCACCGTGACCCCGCCCCCCTCAGCATTCCAACACAGACTGACCTGTTCTATAGCCCTTTAAGGCACTTTAAGTGTGATTGTATCACGTTCTGTGAATTAAGCTTGACTACCTCTGTTACATCTGGCACCTTGTTCTAAGACCAGTTGGAATTTTGCACTTGAACAGCTGTAGAGGATACAGAATAGTTTTATTTTTATACATTTTTTGTATTTCATGTTGCACTTAAGACACTTTATTTTACATTTTCATGCATATTGTTGCGTAATGTTTATCAGATACAGCAATGCATCTTGGAAAGGTACGAAGTTATAGTTTACAACGTTGTCTAACAAAACTGAAATATCAGGGTACTCTGCAGCAAAACGTTGTTCTGCTGATATTTTGTCCTCCTCAGTTGAGAAGGGGTCAGTTCCAAAGCAGGAGACTCTAGTCAGTGAAGAGCCAACATCCTGCTGGTACATGTCTGCTGCTTGGGAGGCATGTGGCAACAACTCCTCTCCTAGTTTTTTTGGACATCCTCCTGCTGCCAAACGATTTGGTTTTCCTTTGCCTGTGAAGCAAAGCATAGGTCACAAAATGTCAAGCTATTGTTAAAAATCACTGTGTCAACTTTAAAATAAAAAAAAGGACTGGATTGTGTGATACATTTTTTCTATGTAACTCACCTGGGATTCTGTGTGCATTCCATGCATGTACAGCTCTTGTTATGCCAATCTTGCACAGCTCAGCAGTAAGGTTAGATGTACAATATCTTGTGACATTGTCGTCCATGAGGACTTCCTGATCCTGCAGCTGCACGAGGGCCTCCTTCACTGGGTAATTTACCCGGTTATTTATCTCCACCCACATTCGCTCTACCGTATGATTCTGTAGACAAGAAAAGGGTAGAGAAAAAAAAGTTAAGTGTTAAATAGCTATATATTCCAATAACAATCATTGCTAGAGTTTGTTATTTTGTTCAGTACCAGTACATAACATCTCCAAAGCTTAGTCTCATTTTGGGCATTAGAAGCCACATTTTGTACATTAAGGAGACCGTTACCTCACCTTTGTTGACTGAGTTTGGAGATATGGTTGCCTTTGCAAGTTGTGTCTGTGGTTAGACAGCATCTCCTGCATGTAGAGGGACAAGTAAAATTCCCGACCATGGTCCACCCTGACCTGGTCCCACATCCCATATTCAAGAACTGCTGATCTGTAAAATAGTGAAACATGACTCAATCAAATGTTGACTCATCAAATGTTAAGTCTGCAATGTAGGATAGACCAACAATATTGCAATCTACTAGTGCACTGTTTGCACAATTATTAGCCAAGTTGTATTTTTGTGACTTATTGAAAAGAAGGGTGGCTATATTGGTCACAGATTTTTTTTATTTTTTTTTTATGTCAAATGTTTATTTGGAAATGTTTAGTTGTTTGTTTATTATTCTCACTTTAACAGAAGAATAAACAGGTGAGATGGGAACATTTTTCCATTCAGTTGGATAATAGTTCTACACACTTATAGTTGCCTAATAATTGTGCACACAGTAAAACATGACAAAAAGATGTCATTAAAAACAATCACAAAAGTTGGGAAAAATGACAGAAAAAGGTCACAAAAAACTGTTTCAAAAAATCTCAAAAAACATGTTGCAAAAAAAGTCACAAAGAAAGTCAAAAAAAATAGAAGTTGTGAGAAAAGTTAGTCTTTATATTACATACAAAAGTAAAAAAAAAAATCTTTGTATGTAACTAACTTTTCCATGGACTTTTTTTTCCATGGACTTTTTCACAAAAAAGTATGCCTGCCTGAATTTTTGCCCTAGGGGGTACTTGGATTCAGAAATCAGAGAAAGGGGGTACTGAAGCCAAAAAAAGTTGAGAAGCACTGGACTAACCTGTAAACTTCTTCATATATCGTGAGGTTATTTTTGACAGGCATAGTTGCGTGGGCAACGACCTTACTGCTGTACCCATCTATTGCGAGAACGTGTGTCACTCCGAACATCACCAATTTTTCATTCTGGTCGATGTGGATTTTGTGTCCCATGTATGCAGCACTGTAGGGGACGGGGTTAAGGTTACGTGCGCCCTTTGGGGGAAAAGTAAGTAAAAGTTAGCTAGTAAAATACATTATACCATATACCACAACATTAAAGGCTTGCAAAAGATACTTACACGTTTGCGCATTTCGTGATAGGGACAATGAGTTGTTCTTAAAATCTTCCCCACCCGGCGTTCACCAGCAACCACTCCCATTGCAGACAGGTACCCGGTCATCATCTTTCGACCATATGTTGACCCTGTCTGATGAATCAACAGAAGTAAGCCGTGACATGTAGGTCTAGTCTTCATGGATTTATATTTCATAAAATATACGTAGTCTAGAAATAAATCAACAGAGGTGGGTAGAGCCAAAAATTGTACTCAAGTAAGTAGTGATGCACGATATATCGGCAATCATATCGGTATGGCCGATATTAGTCATTTTTTAATATATCGGTCATATCGGTATCGGTCAGATGTTGCAATGTTAATATCGGTTATCATTATCAGCCAAATTCTTCACATTGATATGAAATAATGCAGTAAATCTATGATTTATGGGCTTTTCCAAAGGCTTTGCAAATAAAGAAATGCATAACTTTTTCAAATTCAGTGTTAACATGTGTTTTTCAGTATGTACAAAATGTGATGATCATAAAAATGTGGTTTTATACAGATCATATCGACATCGGTAAATATCGGTTATCGGCCATAACAGCAATGTTAATATCGGTTATCGGCATCGGCCAAAATTTTCATATCGGTGCATCCCTACAAGTAAGAGTATTGTTACTTAAGAATAATATGACTCAAGTAGAAGTAAAAGTAGTAGTAGTAGTAGTAGTAAAAGTAGTCATCCAAATAATACTTGAGTTAAGTACTGAGTAACTGTTGAGTAACATCTGATTAATTTGTGCATTTAATCAGACAAAAATACAAAATAATAATCTTCAGGTACATTTTAGTACTTCCAATGAATAAAATAATAGAATAAATAAAAATGAAAAATAAATTAAATATTTACAAAATAACAAATTACAGCACAAGAAACACTGAACCGTCAGAAAACGGACATATTGCATTTACATAACCTTTTAGTACAGCAGGTGAACAGGCGGTAAGCACCTTGAAGGTGTCAGCGACCCTGGCTATGCTGAGAGGACTACGTTATCTAGTTGGCACTAAAATGCCGCTGAATAGAGAGCTCCAGGGATGACGTATTTTTGTAGGCTGAATGCGGAAGTCCCGAACTTCCTGGTTCTTCACTGTTTCTGTCTATGGGATTTTTGAATGGGTTTTTGGCGCGATGCTTCAAATAATGTCTGTGGGCAACGCAAGTTTAATCAAACGCGAACCAAGGTTCAGCGGAATAATCTTCACACATGAGGACCACTTTCATGAGTTTTGAAGCGTAACTGCGAGCCCTAGAGGTAAAAAGCTCGTGCTAAGCTAATCCAGAACTACACACAGTGTCGCATAGGCGTCCACGCATTGATTGCGAGAGAAAGAATTTCCGCGTTCACTCGTGATGACGTATAATATCCGCGTCGACATTGTAGTCTCATTTAGCCGTTTGCTAGCTAGCCACCCTTTTAAAGGCACATAAAAGCTTCAAAACTCATAAAAGTGGTCTTCATGTGTGAAGATGATGTTACTAAACACTGGTTCGCGTTTGATTAAGCCAGCGTTGCCCAGAGAGATTATTAGAAGCATCGCGCCAAAAACCCATTCAAAACTCCCATAGGCGAAAACTGTGAAGAACCAGGGGGCTGTTAGCATCGATGATTTCCGGACTCGTTCCTGGAGCTCTCTCGCCAGA
Source organism: Poromitra crassiceps (assembly GCF_964638095.1). Classification (NCBI taxonomy): domain Eukaryota; kingdom Metazoa; phylum Chordata; class Actinopteri; order Beryciformes; family Melamphaidae; genus Poromitra; species Poromitra crassiceps. The sequence continues at coordinate 46,811,019 of NC_139625.1, read as the reverse complement.
CTAACTCGTTACTACCCACCTCTGTACATCAAAGAACACCAAAATAACCTACCTGATTAATTGCCCTGCTGATAGCAACCTCTAATTTTGTGTCGGATACATGTCCCCTCCTGGAAATGTTGTGATGTCCACAAAATCTCCTGACACTCATTTCAGAACATCCTTGCTGCACACCTAATTGTAATAAATTCGTGGAAATGTCCGCGTGTGAGAGATTTTGAGCAATCATTTCTCTAATTAAATTTCCATAGGGCTCGAGGGACACCATCTCGTCCAGACAGTCTTCAGACTCCTGCCGCCAACCGAATCTGCTACTGTTGTGCTGAAGACGTGCTAATCGCGGAAAAAGGCTAAAATACTGCTTCCGGTCATACTGCTTCCGGTTCACCTTGTAATAATACGGATATTAAGAAATCCCCGCATTTTTGCATTTTGGATTAACATAGATTGGATTCTTCGTGTTTATCTGGGAATATAAAAATCCATAATAGGAAAACAACACAAAATCCAATTTTATGGCTATATTTTAATGGAAAACGGCTCTTGTTTGTTTGTTTAAAAATATTGAAAAAAGAAAAATGCGTGTTTTTTTGTTTTCCGATTTGCGTTTCAGAATTGGAAATAGAATGAACGGAAGGTACACGGACCACAGTCACTTTAACCATTCATTTTTGGCATCAGTAAGACGTCAGACCCCTTCAAACTCCTCCCTCCGTGTGTGTTCTTCTTGGCTGCAGCGGGCGTGTCACAAGCTCGTTTCTGCTGCTGCTGTAACCTCGCGTCACCAGGCTCACTGCTTTGCTGCTGCTCCTGTCTGCTGGCGGCCGCTGGGCAAGTCTGGATGGGCTCGCTCGTTTCTTGGGGTTTCTGTTTGAGAGCTTTGATGAAGCTTTTGCGATTCTGGTCTTATTTATGCTGCGTGTTTCAAAGTGTGTTCCACCCGTAATCTATTATTCAAATTTGCAAAACCCCACCGCCAGCTCCCTGCGCGAAAGCGAAAGCGTTTTCGCCAATCCATTTTCATGAGAATGGCTTCCTCACACTGCTTTTTGCTTGCCTTCCTCTAGTCTGGAGAGCACTGTCGCCACTTAGTGGGTCGGTGGAATGGGTTGTACACGTTCGGTGGCTCCAATATTTTTATAGGAGACGTGGGGGGCATTGATCCACGTCCCACCGTCAATTTTTTTTTTTTTTTTTTTTGACGACTCAACTCGTCATTGGCAGTCAACCGTTGGATTTTTTTTGACGACTCAACTCGCCATTGGCAGTGAACGTGTTAAGTAATTCCTCCAAATCCTGGTAAAATGAAGCGCCATGTGATGGAGGATTATATAGAGTCACAATGTTAAACTTCATTTTTGTTGATAGCATTGCATTAACTCATTCATGGCCAGTTTAGGACTGCCAATATTTAGCACAGGCCAAAGATTTTCATAATTGTTGGTCATCTTTCAAGACCCACAGTAAATTATCTATTAGCACCAGAGTGATTTGCAATACCTCAAAATGAAGATGTACGTCTCTGGGTTCACCAGGAAAAAAAAAGTGAGCTTTTAGCATGTTCTGTACTCTACTTATATCCATTTATATACACCCTGTTTTCACCCAAAAGGTCTCTCTGAGATGACAAACAGGAGAAAAGGCAATTTCTGTAAAATACACATTCTCAAGCAGAACTCGCTCTCAATTCTTTTATTTTGAACTGTATTGACATCAGACATGTAAATACTATTCGTTATGACACAAATGAAAAAAAAAAAAATATATATATATATATATACACATGAAGTGCTTTTTTTTTACATTCAACAATACAGCAGTGTGAGTGAGTGTGTAGACAGACACACAGACAGACAGACAGACAGACAGACAGACAGACACACCGACAGACAGACAGACAGACAGACACACACACACACACACACACACGATCCCCCTTCGTTGCGTGATTTCTAACCCCACATAGGATAAGCAATAACCACGCCCTGTGGCGCCGGGATTGGCCAGGAGCAACACTGGAGGGCACGCAGCCCAGCGATTTCATGAACCAACTGAATAGCTCTTGAGAACGGACAGCGGGCTGCTGTGACTGCCTTCTGCCCGCTGCTGCCTAGCTGTTCGTGTGTTTATTTTGTTTTGTTCTGGTCCACCCGTCCTCGTCCATGTCTCCCTGTTCTATCCTCCCTGCTATTTGATCGTTCCCGTTTTCCCCTCGGCTATTCAACACGTCCTCACCGCCCTCTGATCGATCATTTCCTCATTCCTCCGATGATCAAACGCATCTCTGGATTACTTTCTCCCGTTTTCTCCCGGCTGGCACACAGGAAAGCGACCAGCTCCTGCAGCACGCCGAGGGACGTTTCAATGGCGTTTCTCCTGTCTGCACAAGGAAGCGTTTTTTATCCGTTTTCTGCTTTTCCTCCTGCTCAATTTCAAAACAACAGCTGCGGTATGTGTTTGTTCACGTGTTGTCTTAGATGCTAGGGACCTGATACTATGTCACAGGCTGAGGAAGTGTTTCAACTACGCTCTGCAGTAATAAAAACAAAAACACGTCAAACACGTCATTGGCCCTCTGGGCTATTCCTGATAACACGTCAAAGACGTCATTGGCCCTGAATGAGTTAATGGCCACACATTCTAAAGGCGTATCCAAATTAATTTCATCACATTTAAAAATATCTCTAATGTAAATCAGCGCTCCACCCCCCCTTCCCGTTAGTCTGTCTTTCCTATAGCACACATAACCAGGTACATCAAGTGTTGGGATATTACAATTTAGCCACGATTCAGTTAGACATAAATAATCCAAATTAGAGTCCGTCAATAGGTGTTGAACTTGGTCTCGTTTTGATATAATGCTTCGGATGTTTAAATGTCCTCCCACGATACCCTTTGGTTTGATCTTGGAGTCCCATATAACCTTTGCATGTGGCGTTTTACTGTGGCTTTCCTGCATGTTTGGAACCCTGACTGCCACCTGGTGGCTAACTCTTGTAACAGAGGGCAGCATTTGTATTAATAAAATATAATGGAATTCATTTGTTTATTTTAACTCATTCTCTGCCAGGGTCATTTCGGTCTGTGTGCTCCCAGTGCCAGGATTTTGAGCATATTTCCTGATCTTCCAGGACCCACAGAATATTCTGTGCTAGGAATAAAATTACACAACATATCTCACAATAAAGCAGAGACTCTCTTCTTACCCCTTGTAAAAAACTGAAACTCTCCCATGTTTCCTTGTTTAGTTACAAGCAGTGGAAGTTAGCTTGTTTTCACTAAAAATGCCCTCCTTGGGAGATAAATATGAGAAAAAGAGGTTTTTAGTGAAGGACACCGTTTCAAGCAGAACTCTCTTTTGAGCCTTTTATTTTTTGCCTCAGTGACACATCAGACATATACAGTATTTGTTTTCCCAAATAAAAAAATAAAAACTAAAAAATAAGAGAATGTATTTGAGGGAGCTGTGTCGGTCTTAGCTTGATAGCTTGATAGCTTGATAGCTTGAGCATAAACAAATGGAACGAACCCTTATGTGGTCACACTCACACACTCTCTCTCTCTCTCTCACACTCTCACACACACACACACACACACACGAATAACGAGTGCTGTAACGTTACCTGCTGTCACGTTACCTCTCATAACTAACGTTAGCGTTTGACGTATCCATGTGATTCCCCCTCCCTTGAGTGTGACAGAGCTCTCCCTTGAGAGGGAGAGCTGGCAAGAGGAAACGTGAAGCGAGTCACAAGTTATAAACAATGCGTGACAATTATACTCGAATGTTGTGTGTGTGATCATTTCATCTCAAACGCGATACAAAAAATAGGCTAGTTTTTACCATCGTCATCGCTCTCTCCAAGTGGCACCCATTTCTCCTCCTCCGATTCATCTGTGTCAGACGGATCAGAACGCTGTGAAGGGGAGCCTTCGTCACCATGGCGCAACAACAAAAACGCCGGCGTCTTCCTCGCCATCGTCGCCATCCGAGAACGACTGGGTCGGACTCTGTTTCGACCACAGGCTCCACCCATAAATACTAAACTAGCGGGTTCCTTTTATCAGTTTGACTTGAAACAATGTCACAGGCTGGGAAAGTGTCTGATGTAATGTAAACACCCAAAACATGAAAGTATGTCCGAGTACGTCTTTGGCACAGAACGCCATTGTTAAAAGTACGTCCGGGTACGTCTTTGGCAGAGAATGAGTTAATTATGGATCATAATACAATGCACTTTATTTTAAAAGTAGCCACACAGTGAGAAAAAAGAAAGTGAGAAAAAATATATCATGTATTGGGGGAAAAAGTGATGCATCGATTCAAGATGTATCGATAATCGGTTTATAATCGAATCGTAGCCCTCTGAATCGTAATCTAATCGTGAGGCCAGTGAAGATTCACAGCCCTACTGAAGGGGGGCTTAAGTCCATTATTTAATACATGTATAGGATCCAGTGTGTGATCTCATGTCATCACACTGACTTAAAGCCCCTCCCCTCCTGAAGAAAGAGCCATCACTTTTTAGTTTTGTCCTCCAGTCATCTCTTCAGAACTCCTCATATCTCCTCAAATAAGGTGTTCTCACTCCACTCACTGCTGCTTAAAGTAGTGTTAAAACTAATAACCCACTTCAAACACATGAAAGCTATTTGATTCCATTAGGCCTGTGTGGACGGGCGGGCAGATAAAATCTCTTCAAGACTTCAGCGTATTTGTTGAGGAATGGTAGATTTTCAATTAGAGTGAATTCATATATTTTTTGTATTTGAGAAAGGATGGCGTCCGGCGTCCATGTTGCTGCTCTGGTAGTTAGAGCCTACAGCAGCAGAGGCCTGCTGTGAGATAGAGCTTATTAATTGACTTGACTACAGTATGGTGGAGGATGGAGAGAGGCCAGCTGAATTTGTAATTCTGTATTTTTGAAGAGAAAAAAGATGAAAGGCAAATTGTGTTAAGCAGGTCCGTCTAATGTGTGATTTGGAAGCCTGGAGCATCTACTAGTCTTTGAATATGGCAATGAAGCTGCTTTTTAAGGTGTGTGTGTGTGTGTGTGTGTGTGTGTGTGTGTGTGTGTGCGCGTGCGTGTGCACACTTTGTGCGTGCGCGCGCACGTGTTTGTGTGTGTGTGGAAATACGCATGCTTGTGCGCTTGCAGTTTTACACATGTGTATATTTGAATATGTGGATTATCACTGGTGTGAGGTTAAAGTGTGTGCACTGTGCACATGTTTGTCTGTGAGTGTGTGTGTATGTGTGTGCATGTGCCACATGTAGCAATGAGTGTGTGTGTGTGTTTCTAAGTGAATGTGCATGTGAATGTGTGTATGGTTGTTAGTGTGTGTGTGTGTGTGTGTGTGTGTGTGTGTGTGTGTGTGTGTGTGTAATTAGCCAGCTGTTGGCCGTGTGGCTTTTGATTGACAGACAGCGGTTGGCGGCTGCAGTATTCATGAGCGTCTTTGCTTCACATTTCAGCCATAATTAATAGATTCACATGCCTGTAAGGTCTGTGAAATATTAACAAGATCACATTAAACACACACTCTCTCTCTCTCTCTCTCTCTCTCTCTCTCTCACTCACACACACACACACATACACACACACACACACACACACACACACACAGGTAGTAACGTTGGCTGCAGATAGAGGAGGGGAGATAGGCTGTCTTGTCAGAAATTAGGATGCCCCATCCAGTCAGTGTTTGTACTGGTGTAATGTAACTGTTGCTTTTCTTTTACAAACGTGATCCACCAGCCTGCAATACGCCTGCTCCACCATAAGGCGAGTTGCAAGCAGCCCCTTCGTCATAAAAAGAGGGTCCACCGAACAGAGGAGACAGAGAGAAGAGAAGGAGAGAGGGGGGGGAGAGATAGTTGCTGGTGGGCGTAGCGTCGCTTCCACAGGTCTTTCAGTCCTGTCTCATGTCAGCTTGATGCAATAAAGAAACACACCTGTCAGAGAGAGGCAGGTGTGTGCGTGTGTGTGAGGGAGTGAGGGAGAGAGACTCCCTTGGAAGCAGTATTGGAGTTTAGTCTTTTTCCTGGCTGATGTTCCTCCTTTGTTAATTTGGATACGTGCACGGACACGACAGCGTACACGCCCGCGCTTACGTGCTCAAGCATGCACGTAGCGGCGCGGGATTAAAACTGAAAAGAATATTACAGCACTCATGTTTTTATACAAACTGTAGTGTACAAAACCACTCATGTGACATGATCTGACATCTACACCTCGGCTACAGCAAATACTGACATGATCAGAATTTAATTGCCCAATATTACCGAGTGATTCACTTATTCCCCCCCCCCCCTTCTGTCGTTCTGTGTGGCACTGCAGTGCAGTTGTTTTCATGCGAGCCTGGCGTGTCCTCAGTAACGTCGGTAACTAACATTAGCCTGGTGTGTCCTCAGTAACATCGGTAACTAACATTAGCCTGACGTGTCCTCATAACATCGCTAACTATGACAGGTGATGATAAGGTAACGTTAATCAAGTCCTTTTAATGTAACGTTACTTATTAGCGTTACTTAATCACAAACCTGCACGGGACGGGATTGACATTTTGTCAATCAAATGTACTTCAAACTTTGGCGTGCTGTAGGCAGCCTACCTACCTCGTTGTGTCCATAAAAATGAGGGCTATCCAGTCCATAGATGCTGCAGTCGACATGGTCGACATTAACGTTAGCTGCGCAGTCGCATGGATCTACTAAATTATCGCGCGGTCGCACAAACCAAAACAGAGGTCCATGTGTCTGACTGTGATGACGTGACGTTACACAAACAGAAAGAAGGGGGCTCTGCACTGCTCTGCTGCTGTCAATGCAGCTGGGCTCCAGGGATTTAAAGTGACAGTGAAAAAGGGTGACGGTCAAAAATTGATGGTCAAAAAGTATTCGGCTCATGCGTCCTGGTAGCTCGCATACCACGAAGGCTCGGCCCTTCGCGCGGCCGACCCGGGTTCGAATCCGACCTGCGGTCCTTTGCCTCATGTCATCCCCTCTCTCTCTCCCCACCTTTCCTGTCTGCCTCTTGTCCTATATAAAAATAAATGAAGGCAAAATGCCCCCCCCAAAAAGTACTCTGCTCGAAATTGTTTAGTGAACGGCTAACTAGCCGGCAGCCGGCGCTTATGGAAAACCCTGCACACTTAGAGGCGACGTGAAATGTGTCCTTAGTACTTTTGCCATCCTGGCTTGTCCTCCTCCATGCTAGCTGTCAGTCATCACATGAAAACGCTGTCATTCGTTGTTTTTGGTTGTTCTTCGTGTGTGATGGGGACATCACACACGATTAACACGATTAACCACACGATTAACACACGATTAACATCGTAACACTAAGAGGAACATCTAGTTTAATAATCAAACATTAAACTAGATGTTCCTCTTAGTGTTACGATGTTAATTCTGTTGGGTCTCATGGATTACTACTTTAATCTATTGTAAAAAAAAAAAAAAAACACTTTTATTTTGAAGGCAAAATCACTCAACCGAAAGTGAAGTTGTAAGAAATTGTTGCTCATTTCACAGAGGCATTCTTGCGGTTTCTCCATCACACACGGAAGAACAACCAAAAACAACGAATGACAGCGTTTTCATGTGATGACTGACAGCTAGTTTGAGTGATGACAGCTAGTCTGCAGGAGGAATGACAACGTTTTTGTGTGAGACGTGAGGAGTGATGACTGACAGCTAGTTTGAGTGATAACTGAGGCAGGAGGAATGACAACATTTTCGTGTGAGATGTGAGGAGTGATGACTGACGAATGAGGACTGATGATTGACGAGTGACGCCGTATTGTGCGATGACTGACGCGTGAGGAGTGAAACAGTAATGCAGGAAGAATGACAGCGTTTTCGTGTGAGGACTGAAGGTGTTTCAGAGCACACTTGACATGGTTTACTAGGACACATGACAACTGACAACGCTTAGACTGAGGAACGATAGCCTATACTCTGACGGACGAGGACGCCCTAAAATGGTTGCCGTACAACCGCCGCTGGTCAAATGACGATCTTCTGCATGTTTTTAGTGGGGCTCCATATTGATAAAGGCAAACGTACGCCCATCCAACACCCCGACCAAAGCGCCCTTACTGGCCACCGTATGTCATTGTCACAGTCTTGTGGCGTTGATTTCAGACGCTGTGGGGTACCCAGTGTGTTGGCAGTGGGCCGGCACGGATTAAGGTGCTCATTGGCCCCTAGGCTACTCTTTGTTATGTGCCCCCCCTCCCCACCCACCCACACCTCCCTGATCCAATGTGATAGACAGGCCAGATGTGTTTGTGTGAGTGTCTTTCCCTGCATCTCTGTGTGTGTGTGTGTGTGTGTGTGTGTGTGTGTGTGTGTGTGTGCGTGCGTGTGTGCGTGCGTGCGTGTGCGTGTGCGTGTGCGCATGCGTGCGTGTGTGTGTGTGCGCGTTTGACAGCCAGTCACCTTGCAGCCTGAGCTCTTGGCTGCATGAATAAACATGACTGCCTGTCCACATCCGCTCACAGCTATAGGACCCAACTATTCTATTCTATTCTATTCTATTCTATTCTATACTTTTGTTTTGTTTTGTTCTTTTCTGTTGTTCTATTCTTGTCTGTCTTTCATTTTTTCTATTCGGTTCTTTTTCTATTTCTATATTCTATCCTATCCTATACCTGGAGGTCAGAAGTCAAAGTTTAACCATTAAGAGAAGAACTACAAATTGACATTTTGATCATTTGAGGTAATTTGATCATTTTGAGGGAGCAAAAGAAAGGGCGACAGACGGCGTGACAGCGAGAGAGAGTGAGAGAGACAGGCAGAGCGAGAAAGATAGTGTGTGTGTGTGTGTGTGTGTGGGTGTGATAGAGAGAGAGGGAGACAGACAGGCAGAGAGAGAATGCATGTGTGTGTGTGAAAGAGAGTGACAGAGAGAGAGAGCGCAGAGTGTGTGTGCGCGGGAGACAGGCAGAGACAGAGAGTGCACGTGTGTGTGTGTGTGTGTGTGTGTGTGTGTGTGTGTGTGTGTGAGAGAGAGGGAGACAGACAGGCAGAGAGAGACTGCATGTGTGTGTATGTGAGAGAGAGAAGGAGACTAATGGCCCATTTCCACCGCTGGTATCAGCGCGGCCCCGCCCAGCTCGTCTCGCTTTTTTGTCTCATTCCACCGATCAAAAACCTGGACAGCCCGGGTTGAGTCGGGGTTGAGTCATGCTAGTTTTGGGTCGGGGTTGAGTCGTGCTAGTTTTGGTCCCTGCTCTGTTGAGGTTCCAGTGCTGTGAACCCGGTACCATACTGTGACGTGAAAACACTGCAGACGACTGATTGGTCAGGCATAATCGTGTCTACTGTATCTACTGTCAATGCTGGATACCAGTTTAGTGGGGCTTACCTTCTCTTCTGTTATTTCCATCAGTCTTTTGTGTTGCTGCCTTCGGCTCTGGTGAAATAAAATCGATCTCCTTGCTCAGCTTTAACATGACGGTGGTTTTCAATTGTTTTGAGAGAGAAAAAGTCAGCTCCTCGGGAAGCCCTACGTCGGCTCCGCTAGGCCGGAGACGGGGGTTTAGCGAAGCCGCGGTCTTGCCTGGTGAGTTGCCGCCGAGTGGCTTCCCTTCTCCCCGTAGCGTAACTCCCGTCCCCCGCGCAGCGCATGCATGTGAGTTTGAGTAACAACAAAGTGATGTCCATTCTCCTGGCCGGTTGTCACATTTGCCCATGCCATGTACACGTCACATGTAGGTCATTTAGAGGCACCAGTATTCCAGTTTAAAAGTTCTGTGTATGGATTTAATTTTAACGTTATACGTTATAGCCTACTACGGCTATGGGCGGAGGGCAGATATGCGGTCGCTATGACTACCAGGTGTGGGTGGAGGCGAGTAAACTTGCTATGGAAACAGAGTCTATATCAAGTAGAGATGAGTAAGACCAGGTTGAGTAGAGCTGTACTGTGCTGTTATATGTGGTGGAAATGAGCCGAGAGAGAGAGAGAGAGAGAGAGAGAGAGAGAGAGAGAGAGAGAGAGAGAGGCTGCATGTGCGTTTGTGTGTGTGTGAGAGAGAGAGAGGGGGAGACAGACAGGCAGAGAGACTGCATGTGCATGTGTGTGTGAGAGAGAGAGACAGAGAGGGGGAGACAGACAGGCAGAGAGACTGTGTGTGTGTGTGTGTGTGTGTGTGTGTGTGTGAGAGAGAGAGAGAGAGAGATACAGAGGGGGAGACAGACAGGCAGAGAGACTGCATGCGTGCGTGTGTGAGAAGGGGAGACAAATACATGCAGAGACAGAGAGAGTGTGCACGTGTGTGTGTGTGAGAGAGAGAGAGAAACAGGGAGAGAGAGGTGGCGTGACAGTGAATTGATGTCTGTGAAATGCAGGAGGCATTGAGCTATGTCAGGAACATTATTCACCAAGCAGACGCTACAGGCCTGTCTGTCTGTCTGCCTCCATGTCGGTCTGTCTGCCTGCCTCCCTGTCTGTCTGTCTCCCTGTCTGTCTGCCTCCCTGTCTGTCTGTCTGTCTGCCTCCCTGTCTGTCTGTCTGTCTGCCTCCCTGTCTATCTGCCTGTCGGTCTGTTTGTCTGCCTCTCTGTCTGTCTGTCTGTCTGTCTGTCTGTCTGTCTGTCTGTCTGCCTCCCTGTTTGTCTGTCTGTCTGCCTCCCTGTTTGTCTCCCTGTCTGTCTGTCTGTCTGTCTGCCTTCCTGCCTGCCAGAAAATGTTTTCTAGTTCTTGTCTAGTTTGGATAATGTCCAGTGAGTTTGGTTCTAGTGAAATGTAGACTATTCCTCATTTTCAAACTTTGGGGAGCTCTGGTCTCATGTGTCTCTATCTGGAGGCCCATGACATGAACCTGTGAGTCTGTGGTCTGTGTATATGCAGCGGTATTCCCTGCCTTCCAACACGAGGGTCGCAGGTTCGAGCCCCCATGTTACCTCTGGCTTGGTCGGGTGTCCATACAGGCACAATTGGCCGTGTCTGCGGGTGGGACGCCGGTGGGGAATGAGTCCTGGTCGCTGCACTATTGCCTCCTCTGGGCGGTCGAGGCGCCTGTTCGGGCAGGGGGGGGGGGGATACTGTGAGCGCTGTCAGTTGAAATGAAGCTGCTGGCAACTGCTGTATCAGAGGAAGCATGTGCTGGTCTACAACTCTCCCAGATCGGCAGAGGGGGTGGAGCAACAACCGGTCCAGAACAGCAGGGTGAATTGGCCAAGTACAATTTGGGAACGAGAACAAAATCTTGATCAAACTTGATAGAAAAGGCATATTTAGTGTAAGTCTGAGCTCCAGATCAGAAAAACACAGCCACCACAAAACATGAATTAGCCCTTAAATAAACATGCTAGCGGCACACATGGTTAATTAAAACTAACTCCAGGCAACACTGTGGCCGCTGCGCCTCCCAAAGCCTCTGACAGCCAATAGCTCCTGGACCCGAGTGCAGAGGAAGCCAATTAAAAGTTAGAGATCAGTCCAGCTTCAAATCAGCAATGATTTGAGAATTAAACGAGGCTGAAAAACAAATCAAATAGAGAGGTGTGTGAAGTCCTCAGGTTAGCCAACGAGCTAACATGGAGCCGATAATGGCCAGGGCTGTTAATGAGAGTTTTCTCTCTCTCTCTCTCTCTCTCTCTCTCTCTCTCTCTCCCTCTCTCTCTCGACAAGCTGTTGATTCGTTTTGTGCAGAGTCACTGTAAAAAATCATACATTACATTGTGACATACAGACAGACTTGTGGAGATTCAGCTGTGAAAGTCTCTCAGATTGGCTTTGATCTCTGGTCAGAAGGCTAGGATAGGCTGATAGACACGCCACATTTAGAAAGCACTCTCTCTCCTCACTCCCCTCACCTGTCGCTCGCCCTATCCCTCCCACACCCTATCTCTCCCCTCGGCAGGATCTCAGCCCATTTCTTCTGGTTATGGTCCGCTTGCTGCATGGAACAGATTTAGCTGCAATCCAGCTCCAGATAGGAGCAGAGAGCAGGCAGCAGCGGCCATATAAAAGCTCAAGAGTGGTTTTAATGTCGGGGTAATGGCTTTTAAAAGCCCCGTGCAGGCAGGACGTAGAGGTTAGAACAGACCTTAGCTTCCATATCTACTCTTTTTGTATGGGAAAGAGCGCCGCACCAAGCTCCATTGGAAATTCCAATGGTTTGATCTCGCCTCGCTTATCGGCAAACACAAACACCACGTAGAATATAACTTCCCACCTTATCCGAAACGTTAGGTTCCGCTGGGCAATTCGGCGTTTACTGTATGCAATCCACCGAGGTGCAGCTTATTTCAATAAAATGTGAGTTTTGGGTATTGTTTTGCATCACTGGCCCCTCGTATTGCATTTCGGCGGAAGAATAATGCAACGATAACAGATAATAATGATGATAATAATAATAATAATAATAAATATAGCTGCAAGCGGCGATGCAGGGTCCAAGCTTCCGGTGACTTGGGGGTTATATGTCAGATAATATAGACACTGAATTGCACATTTAGTCAGAGTTGATATGTGCACAATTGTACCAAGTTTGTAGTAAGTAATATGTAGTAAGTAGCAGCGGTGGTGGTGATGGTGAGCCAAATGGTGGCTGTCAAAGAGGCTTATTAAGCAATGGACTTTTTCTAGGCAAACTGTCATAATTTCAAATCCTAGGTTCCTGATAAGCTTAGATTTGTTAGCCATGAGTGGACAGCTTACTGAGGTGTTGCTTTTGTGGTGTTCCGAGTCCATTGGATGAAGATAGTGTGCTGCTTCTACACTTCTGATCATGGTTATAGATGTGCTCAGTGAGGAAAGGATAACTGTTCCTGAATGGTGATCCAAGTAATTGGTTGTCACTAGAGCTGTCGCGATTCCTCGAGTACCTCGAATAACTCGAATAATTAAATTGATCGAGGCCAAAATGATTCGCCTCGACACGGCATTTAGAGAGACTGTTTCTCACGGACGCTTACTGGTGTGGCACAGCGCTCTTCCTGTGTAAACACGTGAGGACACAGACAGACCAGAGAGCAGCTATAGCGACTAGCGAGCGGACCCCGCAAAATGGAACGAGGCGACGGAGGAAGCAGACAGGAGGAGCCGGGAAGGGAAGAACCAGGGCCAAAAAAGCGACCGAAACTGTCTAAAGTGTGGGATCATTTCACGCTGAAAAAGGACACGAACTCAGTGGTGTGCAAGTACTGTAACGATACTTTCATATCACAACAGTACCTCGTCAATGCTTCAGCACCTGAACCGTAAACATCCAGTCTACGCATCCACCAACGCATCTACGTCGAGCGGAGCAAGGTAACGTAACGTTACTATACACAACGCTAATGTAAATGTATGCTAATGATTGCTACTTGATATTAAGACTAGTAGTAGTTGTGCTGCTGGCTTGCCACGTTGCCAATATGACTATTAGTAACTGCATTCACGCTGCATTTTTGTGATGTGGCTTGCCGTTTTCTGTGAGAAATACAAAGCTCAACCTAACGTTAACCTAACGTTAGCGGCTAATTTAACAGCGTTGTGTGTGTGTGTGTGTGTGTGTGATCACACTAGCCTGTTGGTGTGTGAGAGAGAGTGAGTGTGTGTGTGTGAGAGAGAAAGAGTGTGTGTGTGGAGAATGTACATTTACACACCCTAGACCGGTCGACTCTTCTCATGATGATTGCAAACAACTATTTAATTGGTGCATTTTAGGCTCCAATTATTACACCACCTGACCTGTTATCTTGCTATTCTGATATTTGTGTCAATAATAGGCAACAGGTCTAGGGTGTGTAAATGCGCATTCTCCAGTTTTGTTATGAACTTACCTAATAAATATCAATATTAATTATTATTTCACCTCTTTTTCAGCGGATCACAGCGTACAATGGACAGCTTTATAAGGACGGGTCCATCATGTTCAAGTGAACAAGCAGCTGAGTTCAGCAATAGCATTTTGAATATGATTGTGACAGACATGCGCCCTCTGTCCATGGTGGAAGATAAAGGATTCAGAAAGATGATTTCGAGTTTCAACCCGAACTACACACTTCCCTCAAGGACCTTCTTCACGAATAAGATGGAGAAAAAAGTATGAGGAGGTCAAAGGCAAGTTGATCGAGAGGCTTAAGACGCCAAACATGATGGCACTCACTACTGACATTTGGACAAGTGTAGCGACAGAGGCCTATATGGGGGTGACGTGTCACTTTCTGAGAGAGGATTGGGAAATGGAGTCCCACTGCCTTACAACCATGCCCCTTGAAGAGAGACACACGGGCACATATTGCAGAGTGGATTGAAGAGGTTATGTAGGCAGTGAAGGAGAGAGGAAGTGAAGTGAAGGGTTAAAGGAAGTAGGCAGTGAAGGAGAGAGGAAGTGAAGTGGTGAAGGGTTAAAGGAAGTAGGCAGTGAAGGAGAGAGGAAGTGAAGTGGTGAAGGGCTAAAGGAAGTAGGCAGTGAAGGAGAGAGGAAGTGAAGTGGTGAAGGGTTAAAGGAAGTAGGCAGTGAAGGAGAGAGGAAGTGAAGTGGTGAAGGGCTAAAGGAAGTAGGCAGTGAAGGAGAGAGAGTGTTGTGAGGGACTTGGATTTTTTTTTTTCAATATTTTATATATAAAAAAATCAGCCCTCAAAGTCTTGGGACTTGACTTGGACTTGAGCTGAAGAAGACACTAGTTTAATACACACCAGTATGTGTAGAGACATTTATTTTTATTTATTTTATTTTTTAGGCACTGCTTAGCAAGGCAAGGCCCAGATTACGTCACCTCGCTCAATAATGACAGAAAAAAGAAAAAAAAGCACTGGTTGGGTTCATGTTAAAACTAAAGCAGTAAATATGTGCAATTACCTTGAGTTAATAAATACAGTTTTCTACAATTTAACTTGGTTGTGGTTTCCCCCTTTTTGCATGCAAGTTTGAAAGTGTTCCAATATAAACCACTAATGTGTGTACTCTTCCATTTTCCTTTGTTGTGAAGCTATCATACAGCGACCAGCGTGCTTGTGCACAGTTTACTGACATCACATTACAGGATTTCTGGGTCTTAAAGTTCAAATGTTTCAGTTATCTCCCGCTGCCATTTGGAAGCAGCAATGTGTGAACTTGCCTCATGCAGCTGTAAGGTAAATGAACGATGTAAACTAGCTAGTAAGCCATTCATTCATATTATTTAACGGTTGCTGTACACTGGAAGAACTCAAACGTCAGGTTGAAAAGATGACACTGCCAGTTCTATGCAATTTAAAAATAAAAATTTTGTTTTTTCTAAGAAATAAACTAATGTAGTTGTTTATTTGAAGAGATTTATCTTATTTTTTGGTGTATAGTTACGATAAGCCTTTGAAAACACAAAAAAGGGTTCTTATCCGATTACTCGATTAATCGATGGATTATTCGGTAGAATACTCGATTACTAAAAGAATCGATAGTTGCAGCTCTAGTTGTCACAATGAAAAGCCAATGCTTTTGTAGTAGTGGTGGTAGTTATAAACCTGGTCTGCATAAGCACAAGGCCAGAATTTGAACCATTTGTCATGAAATTAAATTCAAATCCTGTTACTAGGTACTCCACATGGTACATTCATAGTGTCTCTGTATAGGTATAACAAGATTACTATTCAGGTTGTGGAAATCACCCTCTAAGTCAAACTGTTAGTGGCTTAATAGGTTATCAGTTAAGTTACTTGTGTTATTCAGATGTTTTAAAAAGGTAAGCTTGGGCACAGTGGACATCTACAATTTGGCAGTAAAAGTGTAAGCTCAAGGTTGACTAAAGGAGTTAGGATATAATGCATACAAAACTGGGACAAAAGACAGCAAAGGAGGCAGATATATGATTCAAACAACACGTTTTCATTGCAAATAAGTTTTTTATGAAATGAAAAACTTAAAGTAAAAAGAAATGTATCAATCCATTTTGTCCTTGTGTGGGGCTGAGTCTGGGTTTCTGGACTGTGTGGAGGGACTGTCGAGTCTTGGAGTCAAGTCTGAGTCACGGCTATGATTTGATTGTCTATTATGTCAAGTCGGATGTGATTGAGCATGAGGTTGGCTTCTATTTCGTCTGTAGTCATTTGAGTTGGTGATTTTGTAAGCAGTGCTGTGATAAGTGCGAGTGGGATGGTGTATGATGTTTCCTGGTTATTGATGGACAGAGAGAATTGGATATGTGTTTTGCGGTTGAGTTTTTCTGTTTTACGGCATTGATTGCATTTGTGACATTTGTATGTGAGTCAAAGTTAACAGTAGTGATGGGTGTAGTACTTGTTTGGCAGAAGAGACTTCACCATAGATGGTTTGAGTGGTGGGTGGTGGGGGTTCTCTGTATGATTCAAGTGCAGTTGTGGGTGTTGTGGTTGGGGTGGGTGTCAGATATTTATTGGCTTTGTATGCATAGGTTGGTCAGGTCGTACCAGTCGTCGATGTCAGGTTTCCAGTCCCCCCACACAGCTAGGTCAATGGTTCCAGTTGGGTCACTGAGGAGGAAGGTTGTTGTGTTCATGCTGGTGGGTTTTACCAGTTTGATTACTTTGCAAGTGATGTTGATCTGTGGAAGAGCATGGCATAAACAGACAAATTAGTCATAGGAAGTAGTATGTTTAGCTTTTATAACAACTAGTTCACATTGACATGACCCAATTTGCATATAGGTTGACTTTAGAAAATCTGGAGTATGTAATTCAAATTCAAAGATTCAAGGCCAAGGTTCAGTATGTGGAATTTTGTTTTTGCATGATAAATGATATTGTATGTTTTTTCTAATGTCACTGCTGTGGCATAGGGTGCAAGAAAAGACAGTAGACTTACCTTTTGGAAGTGGTGTCCTTCATTCAGAATGGTGGTTGCTTGTGAAGAGAATGAAGACTCGTGGAAGGGGAGGGTTTTCAGGTATGAGATTTTTGAGTAATAGTTAGGTTTGATGTCTGGTGGTTTGTTGTTCCAGGGAGCTGTGTATTGGATGTTTTCCAGTTTGATTGGGTTTCTAGAGACAAAAGTACAGGCATGATGAGAATAGGCAGTTGTGATGAGTCACTGTCTGGATGGGTAAATGCATTGAGTGGTAGACAGTCTGGTTGTAGGAAAGCAGTAACACAAGTTATGGCTCTGTGTAAAGGGTAGGCAGATTAGGTAAAATGTATATGGGGTAAAGCAGTACAGAGAAGAAGGAAATGGATATTAAAATTGCTGCAGGTGTATAAGCTAGGAATGTAAAATACTTACTTGTTATCTTAGGCGGTTTTGAAGACAGTGTGCAGGTGGGTGTTGAATGATACGAGTTTTGTGAATTGACCGGGTTCTTGAATGACTGCGTTGAAATAGGTTTTGGAGTGGTCTTTGGTGAAGTGTTTTATTGCTGTGAGTTCATGGGTGTAACCTTCTACTTCAAGTTTTGCTTGTTTTGAGGAAGAGGCCATTTTCTGAAATAGAGGTAAAAGGCAACATCATTATTTCTGTAATCAAATCAATCTTACCCAAATCAGAATACTCATTAAAGTAATGCCCAAAGGAAACTAACAAAACTACAACTTACTTAATAATGCATCTGAAGGGAGAATAAACAAAGCAGTGAAACACCAACACAGCCTTCTCTACTGCAGTCAAGGACACACACTGATATGAGTGTTAGGGATGCACCAATCCACATATTTTCACTTCCGATCCGATACCGATACCTGAATTTGGATATCTGCCGATACCGATACTATACCGATACTATTCCGATACCAGGTCAGAAAAGCAGGAAATCCTGTAAAAATTCCCATCCTGAAAACAAAGATGCAACTAAGGGTTTCAAATTGAGTGTTAATATTTATTAAATTCCCAGACAGTGTTAAACTACTAGTGCAATGCCATATACACTATGAGTATCAAAAAACACCTGTCATATTAATCTGAACAGCAGATACAAATCAAGCAGACACACACTACTATGTAGCAACAAACATGGTTTTCAAGTGTCAAATATGAAATAAAGTGTAAACTTCTCTACACTGCCCCTCTCCAATAAATCAGCACAAACAATCAAGTACCCTCACTGGCTCTTGTAGCATCAACAAATTATAGTTGAAATAAAAGAATAGTGCAATAAGTACTGTAAACATTCACACTATCAATAAAACAATGTGCATCTAATCAGCACAAATTAAGTACATTCTGGCTCGTGTAGCAGCAACAAATCAAGGTTTTCAAATTCAAATATCAAATATTTGAAATAAAAGAAAAGTGCAATAAGTGTAAACATCTTACACATAAAACAATCTGCATCTGAACAGCACAAATTAAGTACAGTATGAGGTTTGGCATTGAAAGGTGACCTGGCTTAAGCTTAACACCAGAGTCTGTAACGATTCTTCAAAAGAAAACAAACAACGGGGAGTGATTTGGGTGATCTAGTCTAGTGTTTTACAAATCGCACTTAAACTTTGGCAGGTTCTTTTTGAGAAATATGAGCATTTCTGCTCTCTCTGCTGTCAGACGATTCCTCTTTTCATCCACGATATTGGATGCCGTGCTAAACAGTCTTTCACTTTCCACACTGGTTGAAGGGGCACTCAGGAACTTTACCGCAACAGCAGCAAGGAGAGGAAAGCGAGCATGGTTGTTTGCCCAGTACTGGAAAGGACTGTCTTTCTCACCCATCGTTGGTTCTTTCAAATACATTTGCATTTGGGTAACCACCGCCTGGGTACCCCCTGCTGCAGGTTCATCATGCTCCTCCAGAATTCTGTGAAACAGACTGGTGAAGCTGCTCTTACTTGTGCTTGGAGGAGAACCAGTGCTTGGACCAGCTTCCATGCGAGCAACCTTTTCTGCTGGCCTTGCCTCGTCCGTTGCCCCTGACTCATCAGCTGATGCCCTGCGCAGTGCTTCCTCCATCTTCTCAAGCTCTGGTGTCAGGAGAGCCTTCGCACGCCTGGCAGCTTCTTCATCTGTAAAGAATCTGACACAAAAATGAAATAGGTTAGGTTGAGTACAACTTATTTGTTGCTGCTACAAGAACCCTGCCTGCACGCATGCACACAGCCACCCACCCACACACACACAGCCACCCACCCACAGCCCACACACACACACACACACACACACACACACACACACACACACACACACACACACACACACACACACACACACACACACACACACACACACACACATTCCCCTTATCCAATTAATTGTAGGCTACATTAACAAATATCCACTTTAGGTAGTTTTGGTTTAGCATGATATAAGTTTTTCAGTTTAAAACTTAATAACATTAATAAATAGGGCATTAATAAAAATATGCCTCACCTGTCCTTGTATCGAGCGTCCACTAAAGTGGCAACAGCGTAGAGGGGTTCACTTTCGATGCTGCTGAATCGCCTGACGACAGCTTGGAGGAGCGTGCTTTTCATTGTTTTGATCCCGCTGTCAGTACTGTTCTCCTCAGCGAGCAGGCGTTTTAAAACGGTGACAGCTGGGATTACATCGGCTGCAGTGGAGGTCGCTGAGCTGATTTTCCTGGTTAACTCCTCGAAGGGTTCCAGCACAGTCACTGCTTTTTCCAGCAAAGCCCACTCGTTGGCTGACAGTGTTGCCGGCAAGGTGTAGTCAGAAGCATATGCACAGAGGGGTCGCTTCTCTTTAAGAAGGCTCTTGATCATATAGAAGGAGCTGTTCCATCTTGTTTGAACGTCTTGAACAAGACGATTTGGGGTGGTCGTGGTTCCCACACCTTGCATTTCAAGCTGCAGGTCCTCCAAGCGAGACTGTGCGAGTTGTGAATGTTGAAAATGTCCCACGATCTTCCTGCTGTTTGCTAATGCATCACTAACGCTGCGTTGTGACATTAGCCCCTCCTGCACAACGAGCTGCAGCGTGTGTGCAAAACAGCCCAGGCTAGGTACTGCCATGTCTTCCATCGCAGCCTTCATGTTACTTGCATTGTCGCGTAGAATGACATGCACTTTTTCCAGAGGGATCTCCCAGCGATTTAACATCTCTGTAATGGAGGCTGCGATTGTATCTCGGTTGTGTGAACCCCTGCATTTTTTAACCTGAAGCACCGCACTCTCTAGGCCATGTGTATCCGAGTCAACCCACTGCACTGTGAGGCTTATCAGCGACATTGGGCTGACATCTGACGTCCAAATATCTGTGGTAAAGCTCAGGGCTGGTACACCTTTTAACTTCTCCGCTAACTTGCTTGACACTCGGAGGTAAAGTTCGGGTAGCGCAGTCTCTGATAAATACCTCCTGGATGGTAAATTATACCTGGGCTCCAAGTGTTCCATCAGGCTGCGAAAGCCCTCATTTTCCACCACTTGAAACGGTTGGTCATCGAGTACAATGAAGTTGAGCAACTTCTCCGTAATGCATTTAGCTTTCACGTTGTCTGCTGGAAGTTTACCCTGCTTTTGAAATGATTCCAGAAGTGATTCCTGGCGGCTCCTTTCGTCTCTCAGCCCTCTCTGTAAAAAATCTTCGTGCTCCTTTAGGTGGTGCCTTTTCAAATGTTTGATAAGGTTAGTGGTATTGTACGATTTGATGGTTCTTCCGCCTCTCGGAACAACGGCTTTGCAAACGTTGCACTTTGCTGTCTTGCTTTGCGGTGTTTCGACAGTAAAAAAGTTCCACACAGCGGACATGTTGTGTGGAAAAGTTGGATAGCTTCAGTGCCGCTAAAATGCTAGCCTGCTAGCTGGCTTCTTGTTGTGTTTCTCCCCTCCAGTGCCATGCGCTTCCCTAGCTGGCCTGGCTGCAAACTGTGGAGTGGATTTTCTAGACGGAGGCGTATCTCATGCGTCTCATTGAGACACGCCTCCGTTCAGGAAATCCATTCCACATTTTGCATACCGCTCGCAGACTAGCCACAGCAGGCAGGAATCTCTTGTGCCAGTGGAGTCATTTCAGCAGACACCATGAAAGCACAGACATGGCTTGTGGATCGGAAATTTTCCGCTTGGGTATCGGACATTTCCGATCCATTAATTAGGTCGATATCGGAACCCGATACCGATACTGGATCGGATCGGCCCCATCCCTAATGAGTGTAGAGGCTGATTAGCCTCTTAAGTGCAGGTGTGTGGTGATCAGTCCAGAATTAGGTGCAGGTGTGCTAGGTAAGGGGAAATGACTGAGGTGAGGGAGTGATGGGTTATGGGAATTTGAGTCCGGTCTCCCAGCCCTGAGTCAATTTTGTGTGTGTGTGTGTGTGTGTGTGTGTGTGTGAGAGAGAGAGAGAGAGAGAGAGAGAGAGAGAGAGAGATACTGTTCAATATCTACTATTATCGGCGCCGCTTTTTGTACCCATGAAGTGGATACTGACCGCTATCTTGCAGTACAGTATAACTGTATATATCAACCTGCCATGTTATCATCCTGTGTGTTTCTTATGTGTATGCATTATTGTGTTTGCCGTCTGGGCACTCATGTAACTGACTTGACTCCCAGCATTTGACTGCACTATTACTGTTTATGTCCTTTGCATACTTGTATTTATGTGGACATAAATACATATTTCAAGTGTGTGTGTGAGAGAGAGAGAGAGAGTGTGTGAGAGCAGGTGGCGTTAAAAGTTTAGACATTACAAGTACCGCATAGTACCCCACTTCAAATAAACCAAACTATACCTTTCACAAATCAACTCAATAAGTGTCAAACTAAATGAATGCCTGCAAAACTGTTTTCAGATGTGTGAGTTGTGCAAAATAAATCAGCATTGTTTTTCGGTGAAGTGTCCCTTTAAGGCCAAAACTCTTAACATCTTAGTTGGCTTTAATTAGACACACAAGATAGGAATACATTTCCAATCACATCAACACATCACTGTCACTTAAAATTACCTTCATACCTTCAAACATTGAAAATATATTTCAGATTGTGTAAACCTCCCTTTAGACTCACCGATTTGGCTTTTGGGGGTTTCATTCAGCATGTTTCAAATTTAAGTTGAATTGGATGTTAAAAAACTTTCCCTCTATACTGCAACTGTCTTGCACCATCTCCATTCATCAGTGATTCAGTGCACCTGGTACAGAGCCTGACCACAGCCCAACTCTGATTGTTTGGGCTGAATAATAATAATAATAAACGGAACAATTACAATAGGGATCCTAGCACTTCGTGCTTGGACCCCTAATAATAATAATAATAATAGTAATAATAATAATAGATCATAGATAATAAGAGCAGTCTTGATCTTTTTTCCCGTGACACCACGACTTTCAAACAAATATATTTCAACTGGAAGTATCTTTCTCATTTCTTTCTCATTTCTTTCTCATTTCCACCATCCCGGCCTGTTCCGATAGAAACAAGGTCCCACAGCAGTCTAGCAATGGAACTGGCTATGGCGGAAATGCTGACTTCCATTCGATTCCTGTCTTGATTTCATACAGACATAATACTTCCCCTCAACACGATCTGTCTCTAAATCAGACTTAATCTCCATTCCCCTTGTAAAGCAAACGATACAAGTTCCAGGCTCTAAAAATATTAAAGCCGCACTCCTTAACTCATTGAGTGCCAGCCACTTTTGGAGAACGGACGCTCCCAGTGCCAGAGTTTCAGAGCGTTTTCAGTGATTTCTCGAGGCCCACAGAATATTGTGTGATATTACTATGTAAACACCGAACACGCACAAAGAACGAGCTGACTCTATTGTATCATCAGCAAAAAAAAGTTTATTGATACCATTTTCCATTCTTTAGTTATGAGCCGGAGAAGATAGGTTGTTTTGAGCAAATACAGGCGTTTCAAATTAGAAGCTGAGATATTCCGCCTTTTGTGAAATGAAGCATTTCAAGCACATTCACTGACTCTGAAGATAATATTTTCTGATGTAGTGACGTGGTGTAGTTGTGTGGTGCCCTGCGTGCCCCACCCCCCTCCCCCCCCCCTCAGCTGCAAACTCCTCCCCACACTAACACACAGCCTCACGCACCCAGGTCTATTTTCGGAGTGCTCCGTTTTTGTGCGCCGGCTCCCAGCGCGACACGGAAAAGCCAAACCGGACTGCTGAGAATGGTTTGGCCCTTCGGCGTCGGGTGTTGCTTTTCTTGCGGCTAATCGTGTGGAGAAACTATGCAGACAGACAGACAGAGGCAGAGGGGCTCAGTTGTGGGCGCGGATTGACTGCTGTTCGCAGCCAACGTCAGCTCCAGACAGAGCAATCTATAGGCTCTTTCACACACAGATCGCGCAAAAATTGCCGTTTAGGAGTCCCGTAAAGCCAGCCGCCTCGCCACAGAAATTGCTTTCACACGAGCCAAGCAGCACGGCCACATTACCGTGCTGCTGTGTACTTTCAGGTGAAATCCCCTGCTCCCGGATTGAAAGGCGAGCGGAGGGATTTCCTGCTCCTCCTAGCCCAAATGTATATTTTCATAGGTTAGTGTAGCCTAGGCTACTGTATGATGAACGAATTCATTCAACAAGACTTCCCTCCTAGTCCGCTGAGCAGGGAGGATAGGTGCACTCGCATGGTGGGCGGGCAGATCGATATGGTGTCCTACTAAAATTGGAACGATACACGACCGCCCGCATATCAAACAGCTGCAGTCTGCATAACGTTCGTCGGGGGAATAACCTCAGACCAACTCGCCACAGACAGCTATAGCCCTCTGAAGCTTATTATTATATCCGTTAATTGTAGCCTACCTACTAATGTCAACATCGTTTGAGCATAAAGCCTAACTGCACGGAGCATTCCTCCTGGCGTCCCTGCAGTCATGATTGTATAGGCTACTTTTTTACTTTCACTCCTGCATTTTCTTGATACATGAGGTGATTTCCCCTGTAATTTTTTTTATGAATGAGCAGACCATTCGCACCTTTTCCAGCTCGCTGCGACGACCTTTCAAGTGGAGGCGGGTTGCCAGGTAACCCGGCGCTGTTACTACCTCCCGTCGCGGGACAAAAGGCGTAAAACAATTTGTCCACCAAAGCGCGTTCACGACTTTCACATCGGAGGCGCTAATCCTATTTTCCGTGCATTTTTCGGCTTTCAAGGCCGGTGTGAAAGAGTCTTATATGGCTCTGGCTGCAGCATGAGCGGTTTCTCTTTCATCACGGGGCTTTTTCCTGCTGTTTTCCGGACCTTTCTCTAATCTGGAGAGCACTGTCGCCACCTAATGAGTCCGTAAAATAGGTTATACACCTTCAATAGCTACAATATTTGTACAGGAGATGCCTGAGGCTTTGATCCACGTCCCACCGTCAAAAAACGCAATTGACGAACATACTCGTCCTTGGCACTCTACGTTAGTATCTGAATTGACGAACATACTCGTCCTTGGCACTCAATGAGTTAATGTTAGATCGCTGTCAAATAAATCTCTCCTCATCAGTGATCTGATTACCAGTTATAATCTGGATTTAATGTTCCTCACCGAAACCTGGCTCGATATGAATAACATATCTGTCCGAATCAGCACCGCATAATTATAGCTTCATTGACACTCCCAGAGCTGATAAGAGTGGGGGGGAGTAGCGATTGTCTTTTCTGATATGTTTCAATGTAAGCAGGTAACATTTGGAGACTTCTCATCGTTCGAATACCTTGCTGCTATTCTGAAATGCTCAACTACTGTGTTACTGCTGAATATCTATAGACCACCAAAATACTGAGGCAGCTTTCTCGTTGAATTTGCTGATCTACTCTCCTTAATTTTCTTGGAACATGACTGTATATCTATTGCTGGCGATTTCAATATTCATATTGATAACCCAAATGATAATTTTGCCAAAGAACTAAATATCTTACTTGGCACTTTTGATCTGTCTCAACATGTTTCAGGGCCTACTCACAACCGAGGCCATACCCTGGATTTAGTTATTACTAGGGGCTTTAAGTCCTCTTCTGTGTTGACTATTGATGTTGCGCTGTCTGACCATCTTTGCATCTTTTTTTAAATGGAAATCTCCCCTGAGATCATTAATAGGTCACAAACTGTTAAAAGACGAGACATTAATGCAGGCACCAGCGCGTTGTTTATGGAGACATTTTATTTATCTCCTCCCACATCAGCTTCTGTCAATGACATTCTCGATAACTTCAATTCAACAATTCTGAATGCTATTGATAGCGTGGCGCCTGTTAGGTTAAAAATGCTGTCTGGCAAGATTAAAGCACCCTAGCGAAATTCTGCATCCGTTAGATGCAAAAAGAAAGATTGCAGGAAAGCTGAGCGTAAATGGCGGAAAACTAATCTTCACATTCACTATGATATTTACAAAGAAAGCCTTCACTCCTACAACCTCGAACTGAAAAGGTCGAGACAATTAGCCCTTTTCACAGCTGCCATTTTGTGTCTAAAAGGCAGGGGAAACGCAGGTGCAACCAACTCACTAATTAGGGCCCCAGCACTGGAACACCTAAATGGACTGGAAGTTGGACACCCTAATTAAGGTTTTGGTACACCTGTGAAACTTCCTGCCTTTTAGACACAAAATGGTGGCTGTGAAAAGGGTCTATCGTTCTTTTCCGATATCATTAACAAAAATGTGAACAATGCACACACTCTATTTGCCACAGTTGATAGACTGACTAACCCGCCTCTCTGTGTAGCACCTGAGTTTCTCTCTACTGTCAAATGTAATCAGTTTGCTGCCTTTTTTACGGGCAAAATTATTAATATCAGGCAGGCTATTAGTGGCTCCACACCAAGAAATGCTGTGACATCATCCTACCCGCAGATCCCTAGTTCGATAAATTTGTCCCAGTTCAGCGTTATCGACCACGACATCTTAGAGGAAACTGTGCAAGGCCTTAAATCATCTTCGTGCTGTCTCGATACCATTCCAACAAGCTTTTTTAAAAGCGTTTATAACTGTCTGTCGTCGGACCTATTGCAAATAGTTAATAGCTCCCTCTTGACCGGCACTTTTCCTGAGTCACTGAAAACTGCAGTTATTAAACCCCTACTAAAAAAGCGTAGCCTTGATGCATCGGTAATCAGTAACTACAGACCAATATCTAATCTCCCCTTTATAGCCAAAG
This sequence comes from Poromitra crassiceps, assembly GCF_964638095.1. Classification (NCBI taxonomy): domain Eukaryota; kingdom Metazoa; phylum Chordata; class Actinopteri; order Beryciformes; family Melamphaidae; genus Poromitra; species Poromitra crassiceps. Next base: position 46,785,075 of record NC_139625.1, on the reverse strand, counting down.
TAATTGAAAAGGTTGTTTACCTACAACCTAATAGATTCCTAACCTCAAATGTCCTCCTAGATAAACTCCAATCAGGCTTTCGCCCCCATCACAGCACAGAAACCGCGCTTACTAAAGTCATAAATGACATTAGGATGAACACAGACTCAGGCAAAAATTCGATTCTAGTGCTACTGGATCTTAGCGCTGCATTTGACACTGTTGACCACTCAATTTTATTGGACAGACTGGAAAACTGGGTTGGGCTATCGGGTACGGTCCTCCAGTGGTTCAGGTCCTATCTTCAAGACAGGAAGTACTTCGTCTCCATTGGCAATTACACATCTGACCTAACTAGGATGACTTGTGGGGTGCCTCAAGGATCCATTATGGGGCCCGTTCTCTTCAACCTTTATATGCTCCCTCTAGGCCTAATTATGCAAAAAAAAAACAAGTAGCCTATCATAACTACGCAGACGACACTCAGTTGAATATAACTCTTTCCTCAGCTGACTATGCTCCCATAGAATCATTGTGCCAGTGCATTGATCAAATAAATAACTGGATGTGCCAGAATTTCCTACAGCTAAACAAAGACAAAACAGAGGTGATCGTCTTTGGTCCCAAAGAACAAAGGCTTAAAATCACTGCACGCCTTGAGTCTCGATCCCTGAAGCCTAAGGATCATGTCAAAAATCTTGGCATTATTATTGATTCCGATCTCAACTTTAACTCCCACATTAAGTCAATCAGAAAATCAGCTTTTTATCATCTTAAAAATATAGCAAGAATTAGGGGATACATGTCCAGACAGGATCTAGAAAAACTAATTCACGCCTTCATCTATAGTAGGTTAGACTACTGCAATAGCCTTTTCTCTGGTCTCTCCAAAAAAGAACTTAGGCAACTTCAGCTCATTCAGAATGCTGCTGCTAGAGTTCTAACGAAGACTAACAAAGCTGATCATATCACTCCAGTTCTTAAGTCCTTACACTGGTTGCCAGTGTGTCATAGAATAGATTTTAAAATACTGTTATTAGTCTATAAATCACTTAATGGCCTAGGCCCAAAATACATAGCTGAATTGCTCCCACGCTACGAACCGTCTAGAACTTTTAGGTCAGCAGGGTCCAGCTTATTAACTGTCCCTAGGATCAAATCAAATCATGGGAAGGCCGCATTTACCCACTATGCTTCTGCTAGCTGGAACAAATTGCCTGAAGACCTCAGATCTGCCCCAACCTTCAGAGAGTTCCCCAAACTTCTGACCAGCCAGATATCTTACCAGAGCAGCCAGTAGTTGTGTTTTTGGCCCCTTGAAACCAGATTAGAGGACCATTTACATTAAGATTAGACTGTTTTTCAGTCTTAACCATCAATTTGCTGAGTGAGTGGCACTGCTCTTGCCCATGCAGATGTAGCCATATAGGTAAAACACTAATATTTTCTGACTCACCTCCACATCACCACCACCTGCTGATGTCTATATCATTATTCACTCATTTGCAGTTGATATTTAATTTTACAAATAAGACACAACATTGCTTTACTTAAATGAACATTTATTTAACTCTGTTAGTCTCACACTATTTCAGAGTCCTCGCTGTCAAGCTGTGTGTTGTCCTCCAGCCCTAAAATCCCTAAAAGTGGCCCTTAACACCTTAAGTGCCATAGCCGAAATAATTCGTCTTACATAATCCAACGCTTAAGTGCCAGAGCCGAAATAACTCGTCTTACATGTTTTTTTGACGGTGGGACATCAATCAACCCCTTTTACATCTTCGAGATAACTATAGGAGCAAGAGCATGTGTGTAATCTATTTTACCGACCACTAAGTGGCGACAGATACAGAGAGAAGCCACAGCCACGGGACCCGTACACCAAAAGCAGCCGCCTCCCGCGGAAATGGCTTGGCGATTTCCGCGTGTGTGTGTGCCCGGAGACACACACACAGAACGGACAGAGATCCCCTCCCCCCCAGAGCCGCGGAGCAACGCGCGAACACACACACACACACACACACACACACACACACACACACACACACACACACACACACACACACACACACACACCGCGGGAGCAAGCCATTCAAGGAAATGGCTTGGCGATTTTACAGTAATCCATTTCAGACTCGTCCCCGCACGCAGGCAAGCAGGCAGGCAGGCACGCAGACAGACAGGCAGGCAGCACAACGCGCTTCTGACACGCCCGCTGCCAGGAGGAAGGAGGAGAAGACACACGGAGGGAGGAGTTTGAATGAGAGGGGTGTTTCCTGTTGTTATGGAGGAAATTACTGTTCAAAACTATTGTTTAGAATGTCTGACGGTCTTACTGATGCCAAAAATGAATGGTTAAAGTGACTGTTTCACAAAAAGCCATTTATCTCTGAATAAATTTCCAGACGCTGAAACCATGCTGTACTCAACGGCTAATATCTACATAACTACTAACTCTGCAAACTAACTCTTTTAGACAGAGAAAGCACACATTCTATTAGTTATTTTTAGATGATTGGTGTTCATGAATTCTTAACAGAAAAGAATCCTCGGCTGTTCTAAAATGAGCCAGAATCGTCAAAAACACCCCTGGCACAACTTACCTACAGGAATGAAAACATGGCTGGCATTCAATGTGTTAAATGTCAATAGATACACTTGTAAATAAAATTGGGAAAACATCCACAAATTAGAATCAGTCTGCTCCTGAAGCGATCATCCAAATAGTAATGATCTACCAAGCCCCTATTGCTGTGTGGTTTTAAAACAGTTGCTCAGTGGATGGTTCAACCACCAGATGTCCCTAAAACAAAAGGGACGCAGCAAGCCAACACATGGCTGGCGATCTTGCCAAAAAGTGAGCCATTGGCGATTTACGGTTCCACATGGTTCAACACAGTTTGCCGCAGCCTGCCAGATACTGGTCACCTCACGTTATCGTATCGAGGTTAAATGCTGGAAGACGGTGCAGCTTTCCAAGTGTTGTTCACTCGTCAGCTATTCATTAAATTTAGCTTAGCAAGTTAGCACAACTCCTGAAGGCTGAGGAGAAAGAGAGCAAGACACCGCACATTTTGGAAGAGCTTGGTTGGTCATTTCGTATAATCCGACATTAGTCTAAATGAATCAACGTGACAACATTATTAACAGTATAATCACTATCAAGATATTTTGTCTTAAAAGACTTAGAGCATGTTAATTAGTTACGTTAGCTTACCTCGCGGTTCATGTCATGTCATGTCATGGGCGAAATGAACGTGTCGCTCTTAACTCTGTCACCTGTGATACACCCCCCACACAGCACTGTTGCGGCTGTTTCTTGTGCGGCTGGGTGGATGGAAGCTCAGATCAGTATTATGTGCGAGGAGCAAACTTATTCGTCTGATCGACTTTATGGTGACAAGAAGCATTCACATTCACAGCTGCTTTACATTAGGACATCAACTGATCAAAGGGAGAAAAAAAAAAGACGATACATGTCAACTCGAATCAATAAATTCCTAGTCGGATCGAGAGAGGCGCCAGACGGTGAGATGTCCGACGACCGGCTCTTGTGGAACTCTCTGAACCTTACTTACTTTTAAAAATAGACTAAAGACTTTTATGTTTACTGTCGCTTTTAACTGCTGACAGCTATTATGCAAACCCAATGAGTCCTCTATAAGTTTTTAGCTATTTTTGCAACTGCTGCGCCTGTTGCTTAATGTACTTTTTATACTCTTTTTTTAAGTTTTGTTGTGATGCTTTTAAATGTCCATTTTATTCTCTTCTTTTATTCTTTTATTTTCCTGTCAACCATTTTATGTGAAGCACTTTGAATTGCCTCTGTGTATAAAATGTGCTATACAAATAAACTTGACTTGACTTGACTAACTGAAGAGAAAAAAATACCCCTAAAAGGCAAGAAGCAGGTATTATGTATTTATTAGCAGAATTGACATGAACTCACTCAGAGTTCACTTACTCACTCATACCATTTTCGATACCACGGAGGAAAAGTTACACATTAAAAATAGTTTTATTATTATTATTAAAACAAGAGAACAATGGCATATATTCACAATATATTTTTAAGTTGTCTTAAGTAGTTAACTCATTGAGTGCCAATGACGACTATAGTCGTCAATTCAAATACCGTAAAATACCAATTATTAGCCCGGGCGTTAATTGACAAAATATGTAGCCAGACCCCGCGTCAATATGGGACCTGCGGCAGTTTGGGACCTGCTTTAATTATTTTTGTACAAAAATATTGCTCAGCAAAGATTGTAAATAGTATGAAATTGTTTATTTAAACTGGGGAGAGCCGCGCCTCCCTCTCAGCGCAGCAGAGCGGTTACATGCTTATTGCATGCCAGTTCTGGCCTGTACATGAAATCAAATAAAATTTGAGCTGAACTGTGACCTACCGGTATTTACCACTAAACTTTCTCCGCTGAAGGTGAGAGAACATGATCATCATGTGAGCAGATTATTTGTTGCATGAGCTGCCTCCTCCGCTGGCAGGGGAAACATTATAGCCTATCATACTCACATTTCTCAATCAGAGATGTCGGATTTGTAGGCCTACAAAAATCTTCAGAAAATGCCTACACAATTTTCATAACTGTCAGGTGTTGCTGGAAAACGAATTTTTAAAAAGTTAATCACTCACAGAGCCTACCCTCTTGTATGCAGCGCACATGTGAAAGTGCCGTGAAATACCAATTAGAAGCCGACTTCTATGCCCGCTGGCAGGGAAACATACAATAGGCACATTTCTCAAAATAATTATTACACCAGAGATGTCGGTTTTAGTGTATAAAAATCTTCAGGAAATGCCTACACAATTTTCAGAATCATCAGATGTTGATGGAAAACGAATTTTTTAAAAGTTCATCACTCATGGAGCCGCTATACCCTGTTCAGTAGCGCACATGTGAAAGTAGGTATGCCCGCTGGCAGGGAAACAGTTTCAGTTTCCTCGTTGTTCCTCGTTTCCTCGTTGTTCGTCTTCTTCATCCGATTTTTCTTCTTCGTTGTGTTTGGGAGATGCATTCAACAGGATGTCGCAAAGGTAAAAAAAAAACATTGAAAAAACTAACCGGGCGTCAAATTGGGACCTGCTTTTATGTACAAAATATGTATCCAGACCCGGCTTAAATATGGGACCCGCGGCAATTTGGAAGTCGGCTTCTAATTGGTATTTTACGGTAGTATCGTTCAGTGCCAATGACGACTAAAGTCGTCAATTGCGTCTTTTGACGGTGGGACGTAGATTAAAGCCTGATCCATCTCCTGTGAAAGTATGGTGGATGTTGAATGTGTAAAAGCTATTTTACAGACCCATTAGGTGGCGACAGTGCTCTCCAGATTACAGAAAGGCGAAGAAAAAACAGAGAAGAAGTCATGGGGAAACGGAAATCGCATCCGTATGCATCGATATGCATGAAGCATAACGTTAGCTGTGCCTGCAGCAGCCAATCTGCTGCCACAATTGAGCCCCTCCGTGTCCGCTGCGATAGCCCATCCGCATGATTAGTTGTGGAGTTGTTATTATTCTCAACTGGAAGCATGGGAGCCAGTGACAAATACACGCGGAACGCTGTAAAAATGCTGGATGTAGCGCACTTTTCAGTCCAGAGCAAACGCAGCAGAGAGCCACCAGAGACACTCCCACGGAGGTGGGGTTTGCAGTTGAGCGGGGTGGGGCACGCAGGGCAGCATACAACACTGACCCAGACAGACCCAGACAGCAGGACAGGATTGGCAAACGCAAGCTAGAATATCTGATGCCCACCAGCAGTAAATCAAGACCAGCAAGAAGCTGCAACCAGCAGCGCACGCAGGGGCCAGCGCTGCTGGTTGCAGCTAAAAAATATTATTTTGCCAAACAAAATTCCTTTGTTTTCACTGTTTTATTGAAGGAAATTATTTTTGAGGTGTGACTACATCAGAAAATATTAGCTTCAGAGTCAGTCATGTGCTTGAAATGCTTCATTTCACAAAAGGCTGGATATCTCAGCTTCTAATTTGAAACGCCTGTTTTTGCTGAAAACAACCTATCTTCTCCGGCTCATAACTAAAGAACGGAAAATGGTATCAATAAACTTTTTTTTGCTGATGATACAATAGAGTCTCCTCGTTCTTTGTGCGTGTTCGGTGTTTACATAGTAATATCACACAATATTCTGTGGGCCTCGAGAAATCACTGAAAACGCTCTGAAACTCTGGCACTGGGAGCGTCCGTTCTCCAAAAGTGGCTGGCACTCAATGAGTTAATGGGGGGTGGGGATGTTCCAGCTTTCATGTAGGCTACAATTCCCTCCAAAGCCTCCCTCAAGCTGAGCTGCTGCCCCAGTATGCTCAGAGTGTAGCCCAAGACAGCCCCAAACACCAACTCTGCATGTCCAGGATTCAGTTATAAATCGCAACTTCGACAATTCTGCACCAAAGAACTTAAATCGATAAGAACTGACGACTGGATTGTTCCCCTCAGTGGTTCCACTGCAACATCAAGGCGGGAGCGCTGTTGTAAAAAAACAACATAGGCTTCGTCTCTTGCCTTCAATACTCTTTGTCTGCTACATCCGGGTACCTCCACCGGCAATGCGTTTAAAGTTAAATTTAGCTGCAATCTACAAGCCGGGTCCATGTATCAACAGATTTCAAAGCCAATATGTTACTGGAAAGAGCGTCACTCCGACTGGTTAACAAGTGAAACATTTGGTCACTCACACTGCCGTTTTGAGCCCGGTGTTGGTGAAGTGGTTACAGCAGCAGTAGTGGGATTAGCTAATATAGCTAACAGCTGCGGTGTTGTGTGTGTCTGTGTGGAGGAGGCAGAGGGAGCGCTGCTGGTATCGATAAACTTGATACTGTAGAAAACGAGTATTGTATCCGTTTAAAAATGTTTAGTTGCCTATCGAGTAAGTACCTAAGTATCAATATTTTTGACAACCCTAGGACTCTGTTCATCAAAATGGCTGTGGGGAATCAGTTTCAAAATCCTGCATATTTAATAACGTATCGATACTTGGTGCCAGTGTATCGATAATGTATCGCAAGTGGAAATATCGCGATACCGTGAGTATCGATATTTTGTCCCACCCCTAGTGCTGACACACCATCGGGCACAATTTGGGGTTCAGTATCTTGACCAAGGACATTTCGACATGCAGACTGGAGGAGCCGGGGATCGAACCACCGACCTCTTTTATCCATAGCGATTAGTGGACAACCCGCTGTTCTCCTGAGCTACAGCCACCCCAGATCACATCACGGCCGGAGTTTCGAATATAGACTGTAAAAAAGATTGACGTATACATGTATGTAACGTTTGTGGACTCCTGTTTTGAAGCCTTGGGTTTGGCATTTTGGTGACTGCCATCTTGTTTTTTTAGAGCCAGATGTGACATATTTGGATTTGGATTTGGATTTATTGATTTATTTGAGGGACAGTGCACATTAATTAACATGACTGTAAACATGCCAGTGTTAGCCAAATGGCTAATTTTCAACTGATGTCCCTTGGCCAGAACTTAAGATAGCCATTATAAGCAAGCAAGCATTAAAAACAAACACCAACAATAATACACACAAGCAAATAAAAATGTAAGTAAAAATAACATGTAGCAGGCCAAAGCAATTGGCACCATGCAAGTTAAAAACAGACTATACAGGCAGACAGACCAGCACAGACAGTTAAAGCATGCCAACATTCAGACCACATTATTGATAAGACCATAAGCATGCTATGATCAAACAAAGACAAACAGGGACATATACAGACATTTAAAAAGAACAACAACAACAACAACAACAGTGCAGTGAGAGGGACAGGCCAGCAGATGGCGGTAGACAGGACAAGCATGTGCCTAGATATGCTGGCAGGTCTGGTTGTTCTTCAACCAAATTTTAAAATTATGTGCGAAAGAGCGATAAGAGCTACTATTACGTATATTTAAAGGTATGTTGTTCCAAGATTGGGAAGCTCTTACTGTGAAGGTTGCCTGGCCGAAAGACGTTTTCCTCCTTGGGACAAGTATGTCGCCTCGTAGGCTTGATCTTGTTAGCCTATTCCCAGGATTTTTCTGACAGATACATTTGGTAAATGGAGGAGGTGCTAAGCCATTGAGAATTTTGAACATTAGTCTCAAGTGGCTATTCGTGGAACTGCAGTTTGCTGAATTTTGGCAAGTATGAGACCGGGTTGCAAGGACAGACTGTTCTGGTTGTTCTGTGTGCAACCAACTGTGTTTGTCCTCATCAAACATTTTACACAGTTTTTAGGCTGAATCGATCTCTGATCCCATTAGCCAAAAACTCCTTGCTCTGATTCCAGGTTGCTCCGGTCCAGTCCAGTCCGGTCCGCTGTCTAACTGTTGTCCACTTTTTATAGAGTCCTTTAATGATGAGCCGTGAGCTGCAGCAGAGTTTGACTGTTGCGCGTGGCGGGACTGCATTAGCTGGGATAGGAGAGCAAACGGGGTGAAGAGGCTGTGTTTTACTGCCCAGTTAAACAGACTCTGCCTGGGTCAAAACACACTCCATCATCTACACTGTTGTTCTTGTTGTAGGTAATTTACTAATTGGTTTAGCATATCAACTTTAATGTAAAATAAAACCGGGTTTGTTTGCTCCTGTTTAAGGGCTCAGAATAGAATAGAATAGTACAATAGAATAGAATAGAAGTTGGTTATCCATTGTATGTACAGTAGTTAGATTGTCTTCATTATCATAATATTTTTCCCACGGCACTCGGAGCAGTCCAGGGCAGGGTCAGAAGATGCCAAAGTCAGGACACTCATAGGTCATGGACAGAGAGTCAGGATTCGAGGGGTGGGTAGGGGGAGTGGCTAGGGGCATGTGCGTGGGGGGAGTCAGGGAAGCGGGGGGGTCTACGGAAGAGTGGCCATAACCAAAGCATTGAAGAGAGAGTCGCACCAACCATGTCCATGGTCCATTGGAGTGAATGGAGATGACGCATTTTTTTATGGATAGGGCTGGCTATCGGTTAAAATTTCATGAATCGATTCGATTCTGGATATTCAATATTGGATTTGATATTCTGATAATTATTATAATTAATATATATGTATGTATGTGTGTGTATGTATATATATATAAATATATACTGTGTGTATATATATATATATATATATATATATATACATATATATATATATATATACACATATATATATATATATACACACATACACATATATATGAGTTTAACCTGTATTTTATGCAGAACTGGGGTAAAAAAAGAAGACAAAAGGCAGATGTAGTGAGCATAGCTCTGACCTAACCAAATGTGACACCCGCTAGTAATTTGAGTACAATCTCGCCAAGGTCATTTTTCTGTTTTTTGCAGATTATGAAACTACAGACTGTAAGCTTGCAAATAATGTGTCACACATCAAAATCTGAAAATAATTGAAGAAGATATGCTCATTTGAATGTTGTTACACTTCAAATCAAGTTTCCTAGAAAATCAGCCTGAAAGGTGAGTACTTATCAGCCCCTGGGCCAGCCAGATAATGGGGGGAGTGAACAATAGCTGCTCATTTACATTAAACACTCCCCATGCACTCAAGCTGTCATCTGTCACAGGTCCCCAGCAAAAAGGGGGATACTTATTTCCACTATAATTTCATCCACAAGTAACATAATGATAGAATGTAGGACTATTTTGGTCATGGGTTTCATAGACTTTCTGTAATAAAACATCTAAAAGCAAAACTATTATCAAAGGGGGATCCATGGTCAAAATTGTTTCATTAGGCCTACATTACATTACGTCATTTGGCAGAGGCTTTTATCCAAAGCGACTTACAATAACACATTTTTGTCAGCAATAGAGCAATCAACTATGGAGCACAGTCTATGACAACTACAAATTCTGAAGGAACAGTGGTACAAGTTTAGTTTAGGTTAGTATTTTTCTTTTCTTTTTTAGAAAGAGAGAGAAAGAAGTTAGATCAGTTTCAGTTTAGGGAAAAAGTTTTGAGAACCACTGTCTTTAGTGACCTTGACTTTAAAGTTGCAAGTAAGCAAGTAAGCAGCAGATGTAACCGTTCAAGTGAATTTATGTCATATTCATGGTAAACACGAGCCCTCTTGCACGCAGCAACACACACCGTCTTAATGTTACTTTTAGTAGCGTAGAGTGAGCATTGATAAGAAGCGTCAACTAGTCCATTGTTCCATTGCAACAGCGCACAAGAGACCCGCCATTTTGGGGCGCAACAAGCCTCTATTGTCCCCGTTTTCCGCGCCACAATGGCCACGCTGCTGTCGTAAAGGGTCGCTTCTTTCCTTCGATACTCTTCGTTACTGTTCGACGATACAGACAATCTGAACGCGATACTAAAACCGTTCAACCATAACTAGCGTTAGATGGTTGCACAGTTCCTAAAACAGAAACAAGACATAACGTTAGTTAGGGATCATGATTAAACTCACCTAGGACTAGGTGAGGAAAAGCCAGAGGTGTTCCACTTCCTGCATCAGTAAATGCTGTTAAAGTGTTGTCTACAAGTGTGTCTTTTTGTTGTCTGCGTTCTGTCGGTCTTGTGAATAAAATCTGCCGTTCCTCCATGTTGTCAGATGAAGTGGCACTCGTCTTGCAGATAAAGTTTCAATAATTTTAATCCACACAGACTGTCCTCCATCTCAGTAAGTAAACAAAAGCGAGGAAGCGGCTCCACATGGCTTATCAGCTGTTCTTCAGGTCACCTGATTGGCTGAAAGCTGAGGACAAAAGAATAGTCTTGGCCAGTGTGAGGGGGAGGTGAGATCGATTTGCATGCGCAGATCGACTTCTCCTCCCCCGTCAGCTAGGCGACTCAAGACTGAAATCTTGATTTTTTTAAATCGCTAAATATACCTATTTACTGGTTATAAAACAACTCCATTTTATGTGGGATGGATAGTCCATACTCTCCTTTGTGTAAATAAAAAAAACATATTTTTTCACTTAACAACCTATTAACTCCAATTGCACGATTTGTACTTGGCGAGATTGTACTCAAATTAGCAGAGGGTGACACAAATCTAACTGACATGATCACTAGCCTACTGTGAACACAAAATAAAGAACACTTATGATATATATGATTGTTTTAATAAAGTTAAGTGTATTTCTCAATTATAGTAAAAAAATAAAGGCTTTTATAGAACCGAAAGCCTATGACTGCTAGTCTAGTCTGCAGATAAAACACAATGGCAAAAGGCATAGTAATTTAGACTCTATTGTCATGTTATTGATCTGTTTGGATTTTGCATTGCGGCCAGTTCTCACTTCTCAGTGAAATTGGGCAGGCAAGTTCCACTGGAAAGTGGAAACTATAAACCACCATCTGTGTCGTTTCACTTTTTACTAAAAAATGCTGCCACCAGATTAAAGAAAAGACTGTGATGTTGACTGATGCTTTTTATTTAAAGGAGAACTTACCTCCAAAACACTTTTTTTCAGCTTTTAACCAATATATATGACTTTGGGGGTGATGTGTGAAGAATTCTGGTCAGAATTTCCACATTTGACACCAAACTGTTGCCATTTTACCATTTGTATCATTTTTCAGCAGCATACCTGGCATAAGCGCCCTCTAAGGGTGTAACACTGCTTTTTTTTTTCTCAAATGAATGGGATATTTGACACGTCATGACGTCATGGTGAACCAAAGACTATGGGATTTCAAGATAGTTACTCCCCTACTCCCCCTGTACCCTTTCGGCTCCTCACAACTCCAAGCCTATTGCCATGATGTCACTTGACCTGTTAATTTATTACAATCGCCTGTTATTTTCCTACCAACTCCTATGTAACACAATACTATCAATAAACGCCACTATAATCATAAAAGGAAGGACATAGCAAGTAAATCATTCCCAACCTTTTTCATACTAAGGGGCCCTATGATGAGATTTGGTCTCATGTAAATCTTATTTTTTATTTTTTATAGCCTAGATATGATTTTGTCCAGAATTCCATATAATTAGGTTGAGAGACAACGAATGCTGGAATCCTCTCAAGGACGACTGGTGGTCTTCTGTGCCCCTTTTCGCTGGGGACACAGAGCTGCTGCACTGACTGCCCGGAGGGAGGGAGGGGTTTATTGTGTGTTTGCAGCAATCAGCTCCGAGAGCCCAGCATCAAAGTGAGAGCCTCAATTTCATCCTTCCGCAAACAAATCTTATCGCAGCGCACATGTAAAATATAACGCTATACTACGACGTGAAAGCAGCAGCAGCAGCAGCTCTGTGCTCTCAGAGCACAGAGAGCACAGTCTGACATTTCCGCGGCTATCAGTCCGACTTGGAAGCACTTTCTCTCGGCCAGTCTGCTCTCTCATGCACCCGCGGGGGCGCGCGGCAGCAGCACACAGCAGCAGTGAGAGGCGGGGGCTTTCAACAGTCTGACATTTCAGCAAACAAATCTCGTCGCAGTTTAGCGGACATGTAAAATATAACGCTATACTACGACGTTACAATGTGACAAAGCTTCTCTAAACATATCGGCTAATATAATATCATCACTGTGTACAAGCAACGCCAACTTTTCTGGAAATCAAGTCAGCAGAGCAGAGCGACTGGCTCTGTCTGTGTGTGTGTGCTGCTCGGGGGGATTCGCATGGGAACAGTGTGAGGAGGAGAAGAGCTCTGCGCTGCCTCCTGCGCCCTGAGAGGAAAAATCAGATGTGTTGTAACTTTCAACAAGAATCACGAAAAGCCCCAAAACGCAAATTAAAAACGGATTTCATTGCGCGGTTTATCTCTAGTTAGACGAGGGAATTACGTGGAGAAATCTCGCATTGTGTTACCCCAGAGCGAGAGGTTTGTCCTATTGTGGGTGTGCTGCTGTTAACGAGCCCATGTCACTTTGCTCTCGTAACGTAGTTTGAGTAGTTTCCATAGAGATACATGCAGAAAAATAATTAAATTTCTAGTTCGCCACTGAATTACCAAATTGATATAACTTTCAACCATTTTGAGCAAAGCTCTTTCCAAACAGGCCACCAGCGTTGGCTAGTTGTTGATATTTATAAAGATATGGCCCCTCTCAAATAAATTATTTTTGAGGCAGTAGGCAAACTGTAATGGCGTCGATTTCCGAAAAGAAATCTGGACTTGAACACAGCCAAAGAGTCCAGTATAGACAAGAATATATGTCATTTCTTGGTTTTTTCCATAGGTATTTTCAAATCACTGTTCTAATACATATCTAGGGGGTAAGTCCTCCTTTAAGGTGCACGTTTATTTTCCCATTGGTCTCTCAAGCTCTATCTAGCTGCATATATAGCTAACGTTAGCTCAATAATAGTGGTCCGCTAACGTTAAGCTAACGGGTTAGCTTAACGTTAGCGTAAGGTGACCAGATTTCTGAAATGAAAATCGGGGACATTTCCAGTTTGGCAGTCAATATATCATTAAAATATCCAATGTTATCATCTATGAAATAAAGGGGGACAATTCCAGTTTCATGTATTTTGACCATAACTGATCTGCAACAGATCACAAAACTCACTTTTCGGATCAGCATTCTTTTTTAATTAATTTTAAAATGTGCTACATTGATTAAAGAAAAACATTCAAATAGGCTATACAAACAGTGCAGATGTTCTCAGCATAGTTGTAATGGAGGGTTTGGTTCTAAGGATTCAGTTTGACTGTCACCATGGGGCATCGGTCAGGATGCAGAAAATATGAGTCCAGAACAGCTTGGTCCATGTGAAACATTTATTTTGTCCAGCAAACAATAGTTGAGAAATCAGGGGGAAAAAAACACAGGAGCTGCCCTTTAAGCTGGAAGACAAACAACATAGGATTAGGAAAGGATAAAGCAGATTTAGCCATGTAAACTTAGGGCTTTAAAGTTGTCCATCGACTAAAATATACAAATAAAGAAATAAGGATATAGGATAAGAAATAATAAGGATCTAAAACTAATAGAGTAAAAGTGGTCAGTGCCTCATGCCGCCCCATGCATTGGTGTGGAAGGAATGAAGGAAACTGAGGAGTGCAGACTTAAATAGGAGGGAGGGAACTCAGGTGAAATGAATGGGGACAATCAGTGAGGGAACCAACACGTGAACAAAATAACTAATTAGTGAGGAGTAAAGCTAGGGAAAGAAGTGAGGTAAAGGAAGTGGAAAAACTAAAAGGAATCTTCAGAACAGCCGCCCCTGGATTTCTAATAAGAAATGCAAAAAATAAGGAGAATTCGGTCAGGTTCTTCCAGGAGGCCGGCCCGGGCACTGGCGCCATTCAGGGGGCCTGCCTGGATGCTCAAACCATAGGCGGGACCGTTCAGGGGGCCTGCCTGGGTGCTCGAACCTTAGGCGGGACCGTTCAGGGGGCCTGCCTGGGTGCTCGAACCTTAGGCGGGACCATTCAGGGGGCCTGCCTGGGTGCTGGCAGTCTAGATGAAGGATGGGCACCACTGGAGGTCGGCAGTGAGGAAACGCAGGAGGTCTGCGTTGATGCACAGTAGGCTGGCGGCGACGCAGCACAGGAGGTCGGCATTGACGCAGCACAGGAAGTCTGCGTTGATGCAGCACAGGAGGTCGGCGAAGACGCAGCACAGGAGGTCGGCGGCCAAGCCTGGGCGCCACGGGAGGTTGGCGCCGAGGGCTGGGTGCCATGGGAGCAGGTGGAGGTGCAGGAGGCACTGGGACTGGAGGCACCTGGAGCGGAGGCGCTGGAGGCACCTGGAACGGAGGCGGTGCGGGAGGCACCTGGAACGGAGGCGGTGCGGGAGGCACCTGGGGCGGAGGCGGTGCGGGAGGCACCTGGAGCGGAGGCACCTGGAGCGGAGGCACAGGAGGCACCTGGAATGGAGGCGGTGCGGGAGGCACCTGGAACGGAGGTGGTGCGGGAGGTACCTGGAGCGGAGGCGGTGCGGGAGGCACCTGGAGCGGAGGCGGTGCGGGAGGCACCTGGAGCGGAGGCGGTGCGGGAGGCACTTGGAGCAGAGGCACCTGGAGCGGAGGCGGTGCGGGATGCACCTGGAGCGAAAGGCGGTGCAGGATGCACCTGGAGCGGGGGCACCTGGAGCGGAGGCACCTGGAGCGGAGGCGGTGCGGGATGCACCTGGAGCGGAGGCGGCACGGGGGGCACCTGGAGTGGAGGCGGGAAGGAAACTTTGTAGGGGAGCTGGTCAACCGGAGGGGGAGGACTAGAGAGCTGGCCAACACTAAAGGATAGTTGGCCAACAGGAGAGGAAGCACTAAGCGAGAGTTGGCCAACAGGAGGGGGAGCACTAAGAGAGAGTTGGCCAACAGGAGGGGGAGCACTAAGAGAGAGTTGGCCAACTGGATTGGGAGGCTGACCAGCAGGAGGAGCATGGGGAGGGACAACGAGGAGCTGGTCCTGGAGTGCCGCAGGAAGCATGGGCCTGGGTAGACCAGCTCTGGGAACTGCAGCATCCAGGAGCGGCAGATCGTTGAAGAGATCGCTGTGCCATCAGACGCTCGATGTTCTCCATGGTCTTCAACATCTCCCACAGGAGCCATTCCTTCTCTTCTTCTTGCAGCTCCTGTGTTCTTTCCTGTATTAGTGAGGGCGAGGCCATGGCAACAGTCTTTATCCGGCTCGAAGGACCATGTAATGGAGGGTTTGGTTCTAAGGATTCAGTTTGACTGTCACCATGGGGCATCGGTCAGGATGCAGAAATATGAGTCCAGAAACAGCTTGGTCCATGTGAAACATTTATTTTGTCCAGCAAACAATAGTTGAGAAATCAGGGGAAAAAATACAGGAGCTGCCCTTTAAGACACAAACAACATAGGATTAGGAAAGGATAAACCAGATTTAGCCATGTAAACTTACGGCTTTAAAGTTGTCCATCGACTAAAATATACAAATAAAGAAATAAGGATATAGGATAAGAAATAATAAGGATCTAAAACTAATAGAGTAAAACATAGTTATCTTACCAGTGTGGTCAGTGCCTCATGCCACCCCATGCATTGGTGTGGAAGGAAACTGAGGAGTGCAGACTTAAATAGGAGGGAGGGAACTCAGGTGAAATGAATGGGGACAATCAGTGAGGCAACCAACAGGTGAACAAAATAACTAATTAGTGAGGAGTAAAGCTAGGGAAAGAAGTGAGGTAAAGGAAGTGAACTGGGTGAGGAGAGGAAGTGGAAAAACTAAAAGGAATCTTCAGAACAATAGTGGTATACATAGAAACAAGAATATAAATTTAAATAAACAAATAAATGTAGTAATTATTTACTTCCCAAAAAATCAAGATAAATAAACTCCATTAATAATACAATTATTTGCTACTTTGACTGATGCAGAAGCCTCTCTTGTATGTCTCTGTAGTCCTGCCCTCAGCACTATCTGATTGGTTACACGCCTATGCCACAGACAGGCAAAGAGACAGCTGGTTCAGCCCTCAGCCCCGAGTATGAGAGGGAGCTGAGCCCCGTGGGGTACCCGTACCATAGGTTGAGAACCACTGACTGACCAGTATTCAAACGGAAACAACGGTGCATTGAATCGTGGAGGAAACAACTTGGCAACCGTAGCAAAAGGTGCACACCGTTTTACAGTTTGAACACACCCTGGCAGTTGCTCACAGCGAGTGGAGCTGTCTCTGTGTTTTTCGAGGGGAAGGCAGACAAGCTGCAGGCACCATCGCCGCGTAAGTTGCATAAACATCACAATCTTTTGATCTATTACAATGATGAGACATGCCCAGTTTCCCAGTTACACCACTGAAAATGCCCGAACTTCACAGCCTATGGGATGTCTGATGTCACTCAATTAAATCAGTCGCTCGCTCTCCTTCCTGAACGTAACGTGACAGTCAATTAACGTGACGCATCTGTCTCATTTCACTGCAACTAATTGTTACACTTTCAAAAAGTAGTAGGCAGTTAAACTGTATTTCACTTAATTTCACGTTAAATTAGCAAATAATCCGGGGTTCACTGTGGGGGGTAATCCGTACTGTAAGTATCTTCACTACAGCTTTAAAAAGGAGCCTGCTAGAGCCTCTGAAAGACAGTAATCGCGACCGCGGACGAGGAGTAGAAAATCGGGGACATTTTCGGGGACAGCTCCATCCCGGGACAGGTCACCAAAAACGGGGACTGTCCCCGAAAATAAGGGACGTCTGGTCACCCTACGTTAGCGGGACGTTTTTTGAGTTAAAGACAATCCCTGGACGTTTCCTTTTGGGTAAAGGGGGTTCTCTTAGTTTCTATATGGTTTACGCCAGCTCTGTGAGTATGAAGTGCTTTAACTCATTCACTGCCAATATCTGACTGGCATTTTTGGCACAGGCCAAGTATTTCCATAATGTTTGGTCATCTTTCAAGACCCACAGTAAATTCTGTACTAGGACTACAGTGATGTCCAATACCTCGAAATGAAGATCTAAGTCTCTACTTTCACCCCCAAAAAGAAAGTTAGCTTTTAGCATGTTCTGTACTCTACTTATAACCCTTTTTATACACCCCATGTTCACCAAAAAAGCCTGTCTGGGAAGAGAAAAGGGAGAAAAAAGCATTTTTGTAAAAGGGCACAATCTCAGGCATAACTCACTCTCAATTCTTTTATTTTGAACTGTATTGACATCAGACATGTAAATATTATTCGTTAGGACACAAATGACAAAAAAAAAAAATATATATATATATATATACACACATGAAGTGCTTTTTTTTTACATTCAACAATACAGTTTACTCGGTGTGAGTGTGCAGACAGACAGACAGACAGACAGACACACCGACAGACAGACAGACAGACAGACAGACAGACAGACAGACAGACAGACAGACACACACACACACACACACACACACACACACACACACGATCCCCCTTTTAGATTTCTAACCCAACATAGGATAAGCAATAACCACGCCCTGTGGCGCTGGGATTGGCCAGGAGCAACACTGGAGGGCGAGCAGCCCAGCGATTTCATGAACCAACTGAAGAGCTCTTGAGAAGGACAGCGGGCTGCTGTGAGTGCCTTCTGCCCGCTGCTGCCTAGCTGTTCCTGTGTTTATTTTGATTTGTTCTGGTACACCGTCCTCGTCCATGTCTCCCTGTCATATCTATGATCGTTCCCGTTTTCCCCTCGGCTATTCAACACGTCCTCACCGCCCTCGCAAACTGATCGATCATTTCCTCATTCCTCCGATGATCAAACACATCTCTTGATTACTTTCTCCCGTTTTCTCCTGGCTGGCACAGAGGAAGGCGACTCCAGCTCGGCGTTTCAATGGCGTTTCTCCTGTCTGCACAAGGAAGCGTTACCCGTTCTCTGCTTTTCTCTTGCTCAATTTCAAAACAACAGCTGCGGTATGTGTTTGATCGCGTGCTGTCGGCTACCCTTTGAAGGCAGGGACCTGTGTCTGTGTGACAGGCTGGGCAAGTGTTTGCTGCAGGCGCTGCACCAATAAAAACAAAAACACGTCAAACACGTCCTTGGCGGGGAAGGCCATTGCTGATAACACGTCAAAGACGTCATTGGCGGTGAATGAGTTAATGGGGGGCTCGTTGATCACAACAAGTGGTTTGTCTGAGTGAGTCTGGGTGTAGGCCCGCGCTAGTGAGCTAACACTCGCTAGCCACAGCAGCTAACGTAAACACTAAACAAATCCGCTGCATCCTTGTCATGTTTAGTTTAATGTAATGCCAGCTCAGACGTCCCCCCTCCTCTCGGAACCCGTGCGAGACATGGATTGCAAATTGCAATAGCGTTGTGATCATGCCATGCATGTATTAGGTTGTGATCATCTGAATGATAAACAGCCACTGGCGGCAGCCATGTTTAAAGCAGCGCTACAGCCGTGATGCTGGTGGTGACGCGAGACTACCGGGGTTAAAGTTCACGGGGGAAAATAAAACAAATAAAACATTTATCTGTGGACATATGAATCGATATTCAAGGATTAAAATAAAAATCGATAAAAAAATCGGAGAATCGATTTGTTTGTGAAAATGTAAGAATAAAAAAATTAACATTTCAAATGTTCACCATGGGAAGCGTGTTTCCAGGCCAGCACACATTTAATAAACATGAGTTCCAACACTGCAGGGTTCAATTTTAATGGAGTAAAGCTATTTACACCTAATCTGCCATTACCACACCTGCTGATCTGAGTCCTTAATCATCACTGGACATGACACACGCACGCATGCACACACACACACACACACACACACACACACACACACACACACACACACACACACACACACCTCACACTCACACTCACACAAGCGCACACACACACACTCTCTCTCACAGACACACTCGCACACACACACACACACGTGCACACACGCGCAGCGTGCACACACACACACACACATCACACACACACAGACACACACGGTGGTGAGTACTCTTAAATAAGCTGAAATACACACACACACACACCCCGTCTGGTTTGAGTTCTTCATCGTAGCTAGACAAAACACTCACTCCCTCCCTCCCTCCCTCTCCCATTCTCCCTCTACGTCTCTCTCCCATCCCATTGTTCTGCTATCTGTAGATATGAACCTGTCCAGCTGACAGGCTGGCCATGGGGACTCCCTATGGGGACCTGAGATCACAGATGCTTTGCTGATGGAATGTCCAGTTAGTTAGCACCATGCACACACACACACACACACACACACACACACACACACACACACACACACACTCGCACGTGTGCACACACACACACACACACACACACACACACACACACACACACACACACACACACACACACACACACTATACATTATATTCTCATTCACACACAGACGCACACACAGTTTGACCATCTTGTCTTCATTCAAGGACAAGCGTCAGACAGACACCAACACAAACACACACACACCAGACAGGCCCATCTGGCCTGGGAGGTGGTCATGTGTCTGAGGTCAGGCAGGAGGGCAGCCAGCGACTCCTGCCATGATTAAGAACTCAAACTTGTGTGTGTGTGTGTGTGTGTGTGTGTGTGTGTGTGTGTGAGAGAGAGAGAGAGAGAGAGAGAGAGAGAGAGAGAGAGAGAGAGAGAGAGAGAGAGAGAGAGAGAGAGAGAGAGAGAGAGAGAGAGAGAGAGAGAGAGCTTTTTGGGCAATGTTATTCCACTATAATATAATACATTTGTTGAAACAGCATCTCTCCACATAAACAAATGCTATGTGATGCGTATTTGGGGCTGAAAAGGGTCTTTAGCAGGGTTTCCATTATCCGGTAATTGCCGGTTTCAGTCTGTGCAAACCAGTCTTTACCATATCATTTAGTTTCAGTCTCTCTGTGCCAACCTATCTTTACCATGTAGTTTAGTTTCAGTCTCTCTGTGCCAACCAGTCTTTACTAGGGGTGGGAATCTCTAGGCACCTCACGATTCGATTCGATTTCGATTCAGATTATCGATGCATCTTGATTAGGGGTCGACCGATATGCTTTTTTCAGGGCCGATACCGATTTCGATTATCGCTAATCAAAGAGACCGATAACCGATATTTTGGAACCGATATACATTTGCAGTAAAATTGAAAATCTTGGTGTCAAAATTTAGAATAACACGACCCATTGTTAAAATGCATTTTCTTCAGGTTATCCAACTGCAATATTAATTGAAAATAGTCACACTATTAACATTAACCAAAGTTGTGTGTGTGTGTGTGTGTGTGTGTGTGTGTCTGTGTGTGTGTGTGCGCGCGCGCGTGCGTGCATGTGTGCTCAATCTAGTGGAGACTTTGGCATATTATCAAGATAAAGCTGTGGACTTATACTTTTAACAAACTAACACCGACTCACCACAGTAACACAATAACACCTTACACTTAACACCTTACACCTGACACTAACCTCACCCCCAGGCTCTCAAAGGAGAATACTGACACAAACACGTTCATCCGTGCATCCGCTGATGTAATGTCTCATCCTCGTTTATTCGGTTCCTTGTTTCATTCCAAACAAACCAGTGGGCATTTCAGCCTGCCTATTTTTGACGCCAATGCGGAAATTGCATTATTTCCAAATGGCCAGTGGGGGTCGCAGCTTGTGTAGCACTCCAAGGAACATCACCATTCAACTATATGGAAAAGGAGACAACTTCTCTCTCGGTCTATGTATTAACACATTCACTGCCAACAGTTTTTTTTTTACTGTAGGTAGCTTCTGCCAAGGTTTTTTTTTGAGGATTCTGGCTCATCTTTCAAGAGCCGAGGATTATTTTCTGTTAGGATTTTGTGAACACAAAATATCTCAAAAGAACTAATAGAATGTGTGCTTTCTCTGTCTAAAAGAGTTAGTTTGTAGAGATAGTAGTTATGTAGGCATTAGCAGTTGAATACAGCATGGTTTCAGCGTCTGAAAATTTAAGCTGAGATAAATGCCTTTTTGTGACATTCGATAGAACAGTCACTTTAACCATTTATTTTTGGCATCAGTAAGACGTCAGACATCTAAACAATAGTTTTGAACAGTAATTTCCTCCATAACAGCAGGAAACCCCCCTCTCCTTCAAACTCCTCCCTCCGTGTGTGTTCTCCTCCTCCCTCCGTGGCTGCAGCGGGTGTGTCACAAGCGAGTTTCTGCTGCCTGTCTGCTGCCTGGCTGCCCCTCGTCGGGCGAGTCTGGATGGGCTCGCTCGTTTCTTGGGGTTTCGGTTGAGAGATTTGATGAAGCTTTTGCGATTCTGGGCTTATTTATGCTGCGTGTTTCAAAGTGTGTTGCACCCAGTCTATTTTTGGAACCCCCCACCGTTGTGCGCCACCGTTGTGCGCCAGCGCGAAAGCGTTTTCGCCAAACCATTCTACAGTATGAGAATGGTTTCCTCGCGCTTTCCCCTGCAGTTTTGGCTCGGCTTTTTCTAGTCTGGAGAGCACTGTCGCCACTTAGTGGGTCGGTGGGATGGGTTGTACACGTTCGGTGGCTACCATATTTTTATAGGAGATGTAAAAGGGTTAGATCCACGTCCCACCGTCAAATTTTTTTTTTTTTTTTTTTTGACGAGATATCTCGTCCACGGCAGTCAACCGCTGGTTTCTGCTTGACGAGATATCTCGTCCACGGCAGTGAACGTGTTAAATAAACACTTTCCAAATTAGTGTATGGTCTGAAAAAACAATTTCAAGTCTTTTTCATGCTCTAACGCGCTCCGTTTTCCAAATGATAGCCCCATTTCGAGGAAAATTGACGACAAACATCGGATAAAAAGAACAGTAATACTTCCGACCGGTAGAGGCAGCAATGTGCCGCAAGGCATCAGGTAGCAAGTATAGTTGAGCAAATTATCAGAAAATAGCGTTACTTTATGATATTTTAATAATGTTAGTAGACACACGTAACTATATAGATACCATACATCTAACGTCCATAACATGGCGGACCATTTAACGTTATTTATACCGTTAGATAAAGCCTTAAGCCTTCTCTGTATTCAGACCATTGGATTCAGCACATAAACCGGAGTACGTTATAACATTTTAAATAGAGTCACGTTATAAACAACTAACCAACGCTGGGGGTCCGTATGGAAACAGTGTTTCTCGAAATGGTTAAAAGTTAAATCAATTTGGTCATTCAGTGCCGTTTTACTGCAATGTAAAGTAAGTAGCGTTAGCGGCTACATTAGCCACAGTAGCTGACTACCCATAATGCATTACGGCGATAAGCGAGACAGAGCAAATTCGGAAACTCCCCCGGCAGCCGCTAGGGGCAGCCGCCCCTTCTCCTCGTACTTCCGTGTAGCATTAATCCATTCAACCAATCAAACGAAATCAAACAATATCCGGAAGTGAGCTTCATTTTGCTGTGTCAAAGTCAATGAGCTATGTTGGTCCATTATATATAGGTCAATGAAACAAACAGACAACTGACGAAATGTCTCGTCCTAGTTTATTCGGTTCCTTGTTCCAAACAGAGGGAGAGAACAGAAAAAAAGTCTGCTCTGCCTGCAGACAGCCAGTGGAAATGTATTTTGCGGACACGCAGCGCGACTGGATCAATAAAACAGCTTCGCTACTGACAACCATGGCCATTTGATTCAAAAAGAGCGACGCTACACCGTGGACATGCTACTATGGAATTAAAAACTAGTGCCCCATACACTACTTTGTGAGGTTACTAGGCTATTGCCCTTTTCAACAGCGGTGGTGATAAGTTTGAGTTGCACAGCACAGCGGGCACCAACGTTACTCAAAGATATATTATGCTATCAGTACGGTACTAGGGATGTTCATTTTGAAAATTTTCCAAAATCGATAATCGGTGAGAATTAACGATCAATTATGGATTATCGATTTTATTAATACTTAGAAAATTTTCAATACCTTTTTTTTATTTTTTTTTATTTTTTTCTTACAAAATGAATGCCTATGGCAGAAAATACGAAAGACAACGTGTTCTCCTCAATGAACTCTTTATTTCAATGTGTCTCCTCTCCAACACTCCTCTTAACACATTCACTGCCAGCCTTTTTTTTTTACTGTAGGTAGGTTCTGCCAGAGGGTTTTTTTGAGGATTCTGGCTCATTTTACAAGAGCCGAGGATTATTTTCTGCTTCGACTTTGTGAACACAAAGTTCACAAAAGTACTAATAGAATGTGTGCTTTCTCTGTCTAAAAGAGTTAGTTTGTAGAGTTAGTAGTTATGTAGATATTAGCCGTTGAGTACAGCATGGTTTCAGCGTCTGAGAGTGAAAGCTGAGATAATCGCAGTTTTGTGAAATTCAATCAAACAGGCAGAACAGTCACTTTAACCATTTATTTTTGGCATCAGTGAGAGATCAGACATCTAAACAATATAGTTCTGAACGCCCTCTCCTTCAAACTCCTCCCTCCGTGGGCGTGTCTGGTGGCTTTCAGCCTGCGTTTGTCACAAGCGAGTGTTCTGCTGCTGCTGCTGCTGCTGCGAGTTTGAGCAGCCTCCCTCCCTGGCAGCGAGTGTGGATAGGGCTCACTTGTTTCTTGGGTTTGAGAGCTTTGATGAAGCTTTGTGCGATTCTAGGCTTTATGCTGCGTGTTTCAAAGTGTGTTTTCCACCCAGTCTATTTTTGGAATCCCCCACCGCCAGCTCCCAGCGCGATAATGCGCGAAAGTGAAAGCGTTTTCGCCAATCCATTTTACAGTAGAGAATGGTTTCGTCACACTGCTTTTTGCTTGCCTTCCTCTAGTCAGGAAAGCACTGTCGCCACTTAGTGGGTCGGTGGAATGGGTTGTACACGTCCAATACTTATATAAGAGATGTAAAAGGGTTAGATGCACATCCCACCGTCAAAAAAACAAAATCGAGGCTGTTAATGACATTTGGTGTTTACTTTGCAGACTGCAAGTTTGCATGTTTAACTGTTAAACAAAAAATATGTGCGTGCTTAACGCAGCTGAGCCACACCTCTCTTACTGTAGTCTTAATTCAAATTATATAACCGCATCTTTTAGACACTTGACTTACACACATACATACAGTAGCCTACATTCACTTCTTACTGTACTGTAGTCTTAATTCAAATTATATAACCGCATCTCTTTTAGACACTTGACACACATGCATACAGTAGCCTACATTAACTTAACTTAAATAAATAAACAATCAAAATGTACAATCCAAAACGAGAGAGAATGAGAGAGAGAGAGAGAGAACCAGAACGAGAGAGAGAGAGATGATGCTATAGTGTTACTTACTTCACATGCCTATTATTTAACTTAGAGCCTCATAACACAAATGACTGACTCATGAAGGCGTGGTGACTAGTGTCCCATGAAACAACAAAGTGAAGTTTAACTCCAGCAGCGTCCATCGGCCTACTGATTCTTGTTTAGGAAGATAAGCATGTTAACATGCTGTGGGGTGAGACGCGAACGCAGCTTATTGACAGTCAGTCCAGCAGCAGAGAAGACGCGCTCTGAAGGGACCGAAGTTGCAGGAATGCACAGGTATCGTCCCGCTAACTTCGCCAGCCTGGGGAACCTGCCTTCATTCACTTTCCACCACTCTGCAGCGCTGCACTCCAGGGACAGGGGAGTCTCCCTCATGAAGTGGGTAACTTCGTCTTGCATCCCAGCGTTGTTGCGACAAGTGGAGTATTCCTTCCCAAGCAGCATGCCCATAGCAGAGGCTGGCGTGGCTGGGCCGACCGCCTCCTCTGTGTCGGACTCGGAGTCATCAGACAACGCCACCGCATCATCTCCCCCAGCCTGTGGGAGAGCCGCCTCGCCCGCATCCAGTGCCTCTCCAAGTTGAACCAGCCTCGCATTTGCAGCCACTCTCTGTTTTGGTGTCAGAAAGCTCAGGTGTTTGTGCCGGGCATCTAGCATCGATGCAATCACGGGGGCAGATGACACCACATCATCAGTCTGAAGCTGTACAAAAAATAAAGTGAAAAAGAAAAATCAATAATCAGAAGAAATGCTGCATATATATATATATATATATATATATATATATATATATATATATATATATATATATATATATATATACAGTATATATATATATATATATATATATATATATATATATATATATATATATAATGTAAATATAATTACTTCTTATTCTTAATTATGGATGGACAACATCACGTCACCTAAATGGTTTCTCTCAGACTCTTACCTTCATGCGCTTGATGAGGGAGTTCTGCACTTTTGTCTTGAATTCGATGACTCTGGGCACGTCTCCTTCTTCCTCCACGAGATGATTGTTGATGAGCCCGAAGGTCACTGGATATGTGTTTGAAACCGATACTTCCTTCTCTGAAGACATGAGAGTTGTGGCACACTTCAGTGCTGCCAACACAGGCTGTGTGTCTTCCATCAGCTGCCAGTACTCTTCTTTCAGCTCCAGCACCCTGGCATCTTGCAGCTTGGTCACCGTCCGATCCGACAAGACAGCGACAACCGCCCACCGCTCGATCACCAGCCGGTTGAACATGGCGCAGACGGAGTTCCACCTGGTTTTACATGATTGAACAAGCTTGTGATGCTCCTTTTTATTCGGGTTCATCTGTTGCTGTTTGGCCAGCAGCGCGTTGTTTGCCACAGCGCTGTGATTGAAGTGGCTAACGAGTTTGCCAGCAGCAGAGATGACACGGTGCAGGTATAGCGCAAATCCATCGTTAATGGCCAACTGCAGCGTATGCGCAAAGCACGGAACAGATAGCCAGTTGACTCTGGTGGGGTCGTTGGCAGCGGTGATATTGGCGGCGTTGTCGTGGACGCATGCTTGAACCTTGCCTTCAATTCCCCACTCCTCCACAGCTTGGTTCAGCTTTTCAGCAATGTGGTCGGCTGTATGGCGGCCTGGCAGGCTTTCAGTGAGCAGGACCGCTGACTTCATTTTCCAGCCGTCATCAAAGAAGTGACACGTGATGGTGATGTAGCTTTGCGTGGTCAAGGCGGTCCAGCAGTCAGTGGTTAGCGCAACACACTGGGCTGTGGCTAGCTGGACAAACAGCTCTTGCTTTCGCTTTAGAAAGCGCTTTTCAATCCGCCTGGTAATGGTGCTTCGCGAGGGAAGCTCATACAATGGCTCAATCACGTTCATCAGGTGTTGAAAACCGTTGCCCTCAACGATATTTATGGGCAGCAAATCTGTCTCGATGAGGTTGCATACGGCCTGGGTGATTTTTTCTGTACGCCGGCCATCACATCTCCTCCCCGCTAACGCCGCAGCGATGGTGGGCTGAGACGACAACGAGGCGCCGGCGTCATCTTCCTGGTTAACCAGCCTCGGATGTACGCTGTTCAAGTGGTGAATCATTGGCGTCGTAGTCGTGTTGTACTTATAAACTACATCACAGTTCTTGCAATATACGAGGTCGTCTTTTAACTCGAAATGGTCCCACACAAAACTTCGCTTTGCACGCTTCATTTCCTCTGTCTGCTGTGTTCGTTTCACTTCAGTTCTTCTCGCTCAATTAGACCACACCCATAGCCCCACCCACAGAGGTGTTCTGTTCATTGTTCTCTGTCTGTCCAATTGCGCCCTCTCCTGGTTGCAACCACTAGTGAAAATCAAATTTGATAGTTATAGCAATTTGATTTGACCAATTTTTTTTTTTTTTAATCGATCCAAATGCCACAGGATCGATTCCAATCCTTAACGATCGATTATCGATTTTCGATAATTGATGAACATCCCTAATCAGTACACAAATAATCTCTGTTATCTTGTTATCATTATCACTGCAACAAAGGGCATGCGCGCATTTTCAATGAAACTGCTTCATCTCTCTCGCATACAGTAGACAGACCTATCTCTACAGTCCACACTTTGCACTGTGTGAGGCTGCCAGGCAGTGCTTCATATGAATCGCTCATAAGATCGTGCTGTTTTTGCAATGTCAGCGTAGGTAATTATGATGTATATTCACTTTATTACAACTTCGGCATGGCAATATCTGCTGCTTTACCTTAACACAGTGTGACTGTCACAGTCACAACAGCCAACCAGTCGAGTCCGCTGCACTCGCTTACAGGCAGCAGAGCCCCGATGGCCGACGAGCCTCGCTCTGTGCAGGCTGAACAGAGAGCACTGAGGTGTCAAGATTTAATCTCTGAGCCCTCTGATAGGCTATTCGTCGATGTGTAACCAATCAGATAGCGCTGTGGGCGGGACATTGCTCCAGATCACACAGAGGGAACTACTGTAGGAGACAGAGGCTTCTTCCAGCTGCAGCAGCCCCAAATTAGCGAATTCTTTAATAAAATTATTATATCGGCAAACAGCCAATGAAAATGCCGATACAGATAATCGGCAAAATGATGAATATTGACGCCGATAATCGAAAATGCCGATAATCGGTCGACCCCTAATCTTGATGCATCTTTTTCAATACATGCTTTCTTTTTATGCCTCCGCCGGCGATAGCCAGGCCGGAGGCATTATGGATCCGGGTTGTCCGTACGTACGTACGTATGTCCGTCCGTCCGTCCGTCCGATGTTCGTTAACGAGATATCTGAGGAACGCCTTGACGGAATTTCATTAAATTTGCCTCAAACATCGCCTTGGAATCAAGCATGAACTGATTCGATTTTGGTGGTCAAAGCTCAAAGGTCAAGGTCACTGTGACCTCTCGAACCCCATTTTCAAGCTTGTTAACGCGATATCTCAGGAATGCCTTGACGGAGTTTCATCAAATTTGCCTCAAACATCGACTTGGACTCAGGGATGAACTGATTAGATTTTCGTGGTCAAAGGTCAAGGTCACTGTGACCTCACGAATGCCATTCCTAAGTTCGTTAAAGTGATATCTCAAGAACGGCTTGATGGAATTTCTTCCAATTTGGCTCAAACGTCGACTTGGTCGCAAGGATGAACAGATTACATTTTGGTGGCCAAAGGTCAAGGTCACTGTGACCTCTCCAACGCCATTTTCAAGCTTGTTAACACCATATCTCAGGAATGCCTTGACGGAATTTCATCAAATTTGCCTCAAACATTAACTTAGCCTCAAGGATGAACTAATTACATTTTGGTGGTCAAAGTTCAAGGTCACTGTGACCTCACGAACGCCATTCCCAAGTTCATTAACGCAATATCTCAAGAACGGCTAGATGGAATTTCTTCTGATTTGGCTCATACATCGACTTGGACGCAAGGATGAACTGAGCATCCTTGTAGTAAATAAAAAAATTAATAAAAAAAATTAAAAATTAAACTTTTTGTATGTTGTAACAGCTCCGCCACATTTGCACCCGTGTGGCTCTCAGTCATCACTCTTGTTTGGAGTACATGAGACGCTAGCTGCAACTGTCAGTGTTCAGTGATGAAGTGCGCAGTAACAATGGATGTCCACGCATCACAAGTTAGAGATATCCTACCCGCTTTCTTCAGTGAGTCCATAACTTCGGCTTCGTTCTCATTGTACAGTCTGGGGATCACTGTGTCGGTAAAAATCCGGCGAGATGAGACGACGTACCTCAGCTCCAAAGTGCGCAACATAGCGGTTCTCAACGACTGAGTACGGGCATATATCCATGGCAATAAAAGTTGCAATGGATTTTGTGATTCGTTGGGTGGATGCTTTGGTAGCATTGCTTGCTCGATTGTTGGCTGGTTGGGAGCAACTACTGTTTGATTTAGCTTCACATGCGTTTGTTTTTCTTTCGGGTGCGCCCCTCTGTAAACTGTCTGGGCGCGGTTTAGTTCCGCCTTTTTGTTCAGTCAACATCACGTTATAACTAACGTTTTTTTATTTTTATTATTGACATTTGTGAATCAATTCATAATGGTCCACGTCCGCATCTCGATGCATCGAAGAATCGACCCCCCCCCCCCCCCCACCGCTAGTCTTTACCATGTTGTAGTTGCCGTGTTTTGTGTCTGGCTGTTTGCTCCCTCTGCTGCAGGCTGAGAACTCTCTGGCTCTCTGATCACAAACTGGCCTCTTTTTTCACCCAGAACGCCACAAATCAGTGGCGGCGGCCCGCGGGGGACAGCACTCGCATTCAAAACCCTACGAGGAATCATGTGAGCGGGGCCAAATGCAAAAAGGAGAACTCCTAATTATCGGGACATTTCTCGCCCCTCGTTTTAAATTTCACATACATACATCACATACAACTTTGAAGGGCATTTCGCCCCGAGTCTTGGTTAAGTTCTGACGCACTCTGCACTAGCTGAGGAACATTTAGACACACTATAAATGAATGTAGGAATTATGAATGAGCTAATGTACCAAATCAATACGTTACAGTAATGAACACTTTCCATTTGATTATTTTGGTCTGATCCAGAGGGACTTCCAGTGAGTGAAACAGTAGAGAAAGCTTCAACCATATCCCTAGACATTACTGAGTGATTATGAGGCTGTCCGTCTCTCATGGTGTTCTTCTTGGCTGTGGTCACACAGTGTTTTTTGCATGGAAAGAGCACCATCTGGAGCACTTTTTGTGAAGAGAAATAAAAAGCGGATCATGATAATTTCACTTGACGTTAGCTTAGCAGCTGCTAGCTCAGTATCGACCTGGTTAGCTCTTCTCAGAGTCAGAATCACTTTTATTGCCACAATATGAAAGATTACATTGGAGGACTTTGTCTTAGTGTAAGTATGCAGCGTAGCAGTCATATCGATATTCAGGGATAAAAGGAAAGTAGGAAAAATATCTAAAAGACAAAATCTCAACATTGCAAGTGCCGTCCAATACAGTATATACAATATATAAGTGCCGTCCAATACAGTATATTCAATACAGTATATACAATATATACACCAGTAGGAGTGTTTAGTAGGCATCAAATAGGAATTTACAGTCCAAGTTAAATAGGCATTAAATAGGAATTTACTTTCCAAGCAGTGTGCAATGTAGTTAACAAGAGTAGAAAGTTCTGGTAGAAGTATCAGCTATATTACTTTTATGTAACGAGTGTAGGCCAGCTGCTGTTACTGTAAAGTGATGTTTGATGGGCGCTCATGTCAGTGGGCGGGATTCAACTGTGTTCAAGGGGTAGTGGGGGGGGTTGTTGTTAGAGTCCTTGTAGAGGGGGCTTGTTGATGAGGCCGATGGCAGTTGGGAAGAAGCTGTCCTTGTGGCGAGAGGTTTTGGTCCAGACCTCAGTCTCCTGCTGAGGGGGAGCATTTCAAAGAGTTTGTGTCTGGGGTGGGAGGGGTCGTCCATGATTTCACCAGACCGCTTCAGCGTCCTGGGGTGTGCAGTCCTGAAGGGATGGCAGGTTGCATCACCTTCTCTGCAATTCGGATCGTTTAGCAGACAATACAGTGTTGTGCATCAAGCAAAGGCTTAACAGGTATTTCTAATACATGTCCGTTATCATCCATACTGCCTTTATGATCGCTGTTACAGTAACGCAAATTCAATGATTACAATGTCCTATTTCTCCACATGGCACTTTCTCCATATTTGTTGTTGCTATGGGAACCGGCCAGCGTCTCCATCATCGTGATTGTTCAGCTGGAAAAATTTGAACATTTCTCAACTTTTGAAAGTGCTCCTCTCTGAGGAAGAAAAACAAATGCCGGCTGCAGCGCTTTGTGGGAGCGGCCACCTTTTTGTACCTTGTGGCCACTTCCCATTCCTTAAAGGAGAAGTTCACAGAAAAACAATGCCAATTTATTTTGCACGTGATCTCACACACATCTGAAAACTGGCAAGTGTTGCAGACATTAATTTAGTTTGACAGTTATTGAGATTGATTTGAGTTAAGTTGTGGACCAGTGATGTCATTCATGCACAAATGTCAAACTAAATGAATGCCTGCAAAAAGGTTTCCAGTTCTCGGATACGTGTGAGATCATGTGCAGCCTGGCCCTAGTGGGAAGGCTCAGGGCACAGCTCGCTCTGTCTAATTCCCACATTAAGTCCTATCATAGCATGCAGCTCTTCTCCCACACAAATCCATTGTAAGCGTGAAAAGCTAAAAGCTATTGAAGCTAATTGTGCTAACAAAAACATCAGGAGTGTTTATGCTAATCCTCCTCTGTCTCCGTCTGCAGCCTCTCTATCCACTCCTCCACCCCTCTTCTCTCCATCCTCTCCCTTTCCCTCCCTGCTCCCCTCCCTACCTGCCTCCTTTCCCCCGTCACATCCTCTCTCCTTCCTCCTTCACTCGTCCCCCCATGATGATCCGTGACTTCTCTAATTCCTAATGGTCTTTAAAGAACAATAGCAGTAATCACTCTTCCCCTCTGCATCAGACAGGAAGTGCTCGTTAGGAGCTCATTAAGTCATTTCCTTCAAATGAAGCCACCCAGATAAATGGCACAGTCAAAGCCAATGTGGCTGGAGATTACTACGGCAGCCAGGGAGGGACAGTACTGGATAAACCTCACTATGCAGCATAGTGACAGAGTTAACCTGTCAGTCAACCCGTTCTCTCCCGATTAGTCAAATACTGATGTTTGGTCAGGACTCCTTGGCATCACCTTTTAACACACTGGGTACCACTTTTTCATAATTTTTCAATGTGCAGGGTAGTCCAATAGACTTCTAATAGAACTCCCACAATGTGCAGGGTAGTCCAATATACTTCTATAGAACTCCCACAACATGCAGGGTAGTCCAATAGACTTCTATAGAACTCCCACAACGTGCAGGGTAGTCCAATAGACTTCTATAGAACTCCCACAACATGCAGGGTAGTGCAATAGACTTCTATAGAACTCACACAACGTGCAGAGTAGTCCAATAGACTTCTATAGAACTCCCACAACGTGCAGGGTAGTCCAATAGACTTCTATAGAACTCCCACAATGTGCAGAGTAGTCCAATAGACATATATAGAACTCCCACAACATGCAGGGTAGTCCAATAGACTTCTATAGAACTCCCACAACATGCAGAGTAGTCCAATAGACTTCTATAGAACTCCCACAACGTGCAGGGTAGTCCAATAGACTTCTATAGAACTCCCACAACGTGCAGGGTAGTCCAATAGACTTCTATAGAACTCCCACAACGTGCAGAGTAGTCCAATAGACCTCTATAGAACTCCCACAACGTGCAGGGTAGTCCAATAGACTTCTATAGAACTCCTACAACGTGCAGGGTAGTCCAATAGACTTCTATAGAACTCCCACAACATGCAGGGTAGTCCAATAGACTTCTATAGAACTCCCACAACGTGCAGAGTAGTCCAATAGACTTCTATAGAACTCCCACAACGTGCAGGGTAGTCCAATAGACTTCTATAGAACTCCCACAACGTGCAGAGTAGTCCAATAGACTTCTATAGAACTCCCACAATGTGCAGGGTAGTCCAATAGACTTCTATAGAACTCATACTCTGAATCTGTGAGATCTTGTTTTATTTGCTCTGGCAGATGCGTCTGGACCCCCTCCCATTCAAACAGATTTCCACCCATGGGCGCCGGCGGTGCCAGGAATTTTTCACTGCAGTAGCTTAGTAGTTACTATTACATTGGGTTGCTTGTCAATTTTCAAAATAAACTAGAATGACTGCACCACAGATATATGCCTCCGCCATCAAGTCAGCATTCGACATCCATGTCTGTCCAGATATTGACGTTTGAGCCAAATGTGAAGGCGTCAAGGCGTTCCTGAGATATTGCGT
Source organism: Poromitra crassiceps (assembly GCF_964638095.1). Classification (NCBI taxonomy): domain Eukaryota; kingdom Metazoa; phylum Chordata; class Actinopteri; order Beryciformes; family Melamphaidae; genus Poromitra; species Poromitra crassiceps. The sequence goes on along the minus strand of NC_139625.1, from coordinate 46,752,103 downwards.
TAATGACCTTGAAAATGGTGTTCGTGAGGTCACAATGACCTTGACCTTTGACCACCAAAATGTAATCAGTTCATCCTTGAACCCAAATGGACGTTTGAGCCAAATGTGCTGAAAATCTGTAAAGACGTTCCTGAGATGTCGCATTAACGAGCTGATTTTTGGTCCAGCGCCTGCAGAAGTCTCTTTGGATGTGCATACCCTACACCCTGTTTATCTTCCCTTTAACTCTACTTCGCACACCGTCTCTCCCTCTTTCTCTTCATTATTTATTCTATTTTCCAGATCTAGTCTGGCTCTGTTGATGTTTTGTTTTGGGGTGACACTGGCAACAACAGCAACAACAGGACACAGAGAGGGAGATCGAGGGGGGAAGACATGGGCAGAGTAGAGACAAAGAGCGAGAGAGAGAGAGGATGGAGTGAGAGCATGCTGTGAACTGCATCCATCATCAATTATTCAGCTTTCTATTGCTTTGTACAAACAAGACGCCTGGCAGAAGACACACACACACACACACACACACACACACACACACACACGTACGCACGGACACACACACAAACAGACAAACAGAAGCAGTGAGCGAGCCAAAGTGACAATTGGAAACCTAGAGAACATTTCAAGAAAAACAGAGATATTTAGGAGAGAGCATTTTGAAAACACCTTTATTTTACAGTGTGAAAAATAACTCACTATAAATACATTTCAGACATACCGTACAATAAACAATTCATGATCACTACTGCAACGTACTAAAGACACGAGAGAGAGAGTAGAATGAGCACTTTGGCGTAACTTGACTTAAATTATCTAAAAAAGTACAATGGCTGGGTTTCCCAAAAGCTTCTTAGCGCTAAGAAGCTTCTTTAACCCTTCTTAACTCATTCATGGCCAGTTTAGGACTGCCAATATTTAGCACAGGCCAAAGATTTTCATAATTGTTGGTCATCTTTCAAGACCCACAGTAAATTATCTATTAGCACCAAAGTGATTTGCAATACCTCAAAATGAAGATGTACGTCTCTGGGTTCACCAGGAAAAAAAAAGTGAGCTTTTAGCATGTTCTGTACTCTACTTATAGCCATTTATATACACCCTGTTTTCACCAAAAAGGTCTCTCTGAGAAGAGAAATAGTAGAAAAGGCATTTTTGTAAAGGACACAATCTCAGGCAGAACTCGCTCTCAATTCTTTTATTTTGAACTGTATTGACATCAGACATGTAAATATTATTCATTATGACACAAATGACAAAATATATATATATATATATATATATATATATATATATATACATGAAGTGCTTTTTTTACATTCAACAATACAGTTTACTCAGTGTGAATGTGTGTGTGTGTGTGCGCGGGGCCCATGTGTGTCTCTTTACATTACATTACATTTCGTCATTTAGCAGACACTTTTATCCAAAGCAGCCTTGCAGCAGTAGAGTAACAACACACACACACACACACACACACACACACACACACACACACACACACACACACACACACACACACAGAGAGAGAGTTCTGTCCACAGCTGCTGCTGGATCGCACCTCCTTCCCAGGGAACACTATTGATCTCCCCGCAAATTAGCATAGGAGAACACCAAACTGGTCTGAGATCAGCGTCTAGCCTCCTCTGCCTCTGCCTCTGCAACAAAATGTGTGGCGAGGCTGCCAAGCTTTACGGGGTTCCCGAACTACAATTTTGCGTGATCTGTGTTTGAAAGAGCCTATAGTCACTTTCAATGTAATCCCGGCGGGTCTTTGATGCACGGCGCAAATGCGCTGTGAAAAATGGCTCCTGTCTTTTGCTGTGGTTTCCTCGTTCTCCTCCTCCTCCTCTCGTTCCGCCTGGGACACAGGAACGGGGTCCGGCTTGGGTTTGTGACCAGGCGCTGGAACCGGATCGATCATGTTGGTCACGGGTTTGACTACCGCAAACAACTCATCCAGGTTCGCTGCCCTGCAGCAAGGCGACCAGCTCGGGCAGCGTGCCGAGGGGCGTTTCAATGGCGTTTCTCCTACCCTGCAACAACCCGTTTTCTGTTCTTCCTCCTCCCCCATTTCAAAACAACAGCTGCGTAGTTGTTTGTTCACGTGTTGTCGGCTTGTCTTTGAGGCCAGGGACCTGATACCATGTCACAGGCTGGGGAAGTCTTTGAACTACGCGCTGCACTAATAAAAACAAAAACACGTCAAACACGTATTTGGCTGGGAGGCACATTCCTGATAAGACGTTAAAGACGTATATGGCCAGGAATGAGTTAAGAAGCTTCTTAACTCCTTAAGAAGCTTCTTAACACTTAAGAAGCTTCTTTGTTCGGAAACTCAGCCAATGGCTGGGTTTCCCAAAAGCTTATTTGCGCTAAGAAGCTAATTTAACCCTTCTTAAGGCCCCCTTAAAGGATGGGTTTTCCGTGGGGAATATGAATATATATTAAATCTCACGCCCCTAAGGTTTTCGAATCCGTTGAAATTTTTGAAATTGGATATTCACTGCCAGAGATATCAAGCATCTCTCACATATTTTTTGGGCCAGCCGACGCGTTTCGCGTCATCTGGCCTAAGTCCGCCTTGCGGAAGTCGTGCACCTATGAACTACAACTGTTGTTGGCCATGGTCCCGCCTCTAGAGGTCCTCCACGCCCCTTCAGAGGCCTTGACCAAAACAAAAACGCAGCCATCTTGTCAACCGCCTAGCCTGCTGTAGCTAATATTAGCTTCCCATAGTTCCTTGCAAAGAGACCATTATCTCGGGAACGGAAGCACTAATCGACACGGGACTGGCGGCATTGGAAAGCTCGTCAAATTTTACATCTAGTAGTAGGTGGGTTGAAGTAACGAAATCAACGCTGAGCAATGTACCCGTTTTTACACATTTTTACAGAAAATAGTTACAACATCAGATGCGCGTAACTCCTACGAAAATGCCTTAAAATGCATGAAATTTTTTTTATGAAGACATCTCCCGACATATATACTACCGTTTACATTTGGTGCAATTTGGAGGCAATTGATTTTCGATTTATTTTCGATTTATTTCTTCTTCTCTCCATGTCTTCTCTCCATGTCTTCTTCTTCTTTGAGTTTTATGGCGGTTGGCAAACATATATGTGCATTACCGCCACCTACTGGAGTTTGATATCAGCCAAACGCCTGAGGGGTGGGCATGGAAACGAAGGCCACGCGAGCCCAGTGCATTGTGGGAAATGTAGTATTTCGAGTCCCCGCACCCCCCCCCCCCCACCACCCCCCCCCCCCCCACACACAGAGTGGATTTCTGGTGATATCTCAGGCTGTAAACAACCAATTTCAAAAATTTCAACGGATTCTAAAACCTTAGGGGCGTGAGATTTAATATATATTCATATTCCCCACGGAAAACCCGGCCTTTAAGAAGCAAACGCGTTTCCCAATTGCTTCTTTACGAAGGCATGCGTTTCCCAAAAGCTTCTTAGCGCTAAGAAGCTTCTTTGACCCTTCTTAAGGCTCCCGTAAGAAGCCAACGAAGCCAACGTGTTTCCCGATTGCTTCTTAGCCTAAAATTATCTTCCAATTATCTTCCGTTAAGAAGGCTGCGTTTCCCAAAAGCTTCTTAGCGCTAAGATGATCTTTCGTTAAGAAGGTTTTGTAAGAAGGGTCTGGGGCATTCTTAACACCTTCTTAATGACAAAACACTGGCAGATCCAGCCGCGTCAGGCAAAAGGAGATACTTGTGTCCACTGTTCCTCTTGTGTTTTTCCCTTTTTCCTTTCTTTCATGTACCCTTTAGTGTTTAAAATTAGGGAACACTTGAAAATCTCCCCTGTATGTATGGTTACTTGTGTTTTAAATCTTTTACCGTAGGCTATATTCCTCTAATCAGAATGGATTCCTTTTATAATGTTGTGGATTTATATAGCACCTTTCACAGAACCCAAGGTCACTTAAATTCTGTAGTGTTTCTCTGTTTTGTTGTATGCTGTGTATATAAAGCAATTTGAACTGCAGTCCATGTCTGAAATAAATAATGTTTAATAAAGTTTAACATGACCATGATTAGGTTATTCTACAACAGTGTTTCTCAACCACTGAGTCGTGGCCCACTGCTGGGCTCAGAGTGCCATCTAGTGAGCCGCTCCAGTTAAGATGCTTCTTAACACGTTCACTGCCATTGACGAGTCAACTCGTCAAGCAGAAACCAACGGTTGACTGCCAATGACGAGTCAACTCGTCAAAAAAAAAAAAAAAAAATTTTGACGGTGGGACGTTGATCTAACCCTTTTACATCTCCTATATAAATATGGGAGCCACCGAACGTGTACAACCCATTCCACCGACCCACTAAGTGGCGACAGTGCTCTCCAGAGTAGAAAAAGCCGAGCCAAAACTGCAGGGGAAAGCGCGAGGAAACCATTCTCATACTGTAAAATGGATTGGTGAAAACCTTTCGCTTTCGCGCATTAACGCGCTGGGAGCTGGCGGTGGGGGATTGCAAATTTGCATAATAGATTATGGGTGCAACACACTTTGAAACACCGGCAGAAAGCCCACAATCGCACGCAGCTTCATTCCAGCTGAGCTCACAACCGAAACGAACGAGCCCCATGCAGACTCGCCCAAAGAGCAGCCGCCAGCAGCCAGGCAGCACAGACAGGCAGAGCCTCGCTTGTACCGCTGCAGCCACAGAGGGAGGAGAACACACACGGAGGGAGGAGTTTGAAGGAGAGGGGGGTTTCCTGCTGCTATGGAGGAAATTACTGTTCAAAACTATTGTTTAGATGTCTGACGTCTTACGCCAAAAATAAATGGTTAAAGTGACTGTTCTATCGAATTTCACAAAAAGCCATTTATCTCAGCTTAAATTTTCAGACGCTGAAACCATGCTGTATTCTACTGCTAATGCCTACATAACTACTAACTCTACAAACTAACTCTTTTAGACAGAGAAAGCACACATTCTATTAGTTCTTTTGAGATAATTTGTGTTCACAAAATCTTAGCAGAAAAGAATCCTCGGCTCTTGAAAGATGAGCCAGAATCCTAAAAAAAAACCGTTGGCAGAAGCTACCTACAGTATTGAAAAAACGGCTGGCAGTGAATGTGTTAAGAGCCTTCTATTTTTTTTATTTTTCTCTTCTGTTAACTCATTGAGTGCCAGCCACTTTTGGAGAACGGACGCTCCCAGTGCCAGAGTTTCAGAGCGTTTTCAGTGATTTCTCGAGGCCCACAGAATATTGTGTGATATTACTATGTAAACACCGAACACGCACAAAGAACGAGGAGACTCCCTTCTATCATCTGCAAAAAAAAGTTTATTGATCCCATTTTCCGTTCTTTAGTTATGAGCCGGAGAAGATAGCTTGATTTAACCAAAAACAGCAATTTTTTTCTAGAAGCTGAGATAATGAGCCTTTTGTGAAATTAAACATTCAAGCACATCATTGACTCTGAAGCTAATATTTTCTGATATAATGACACCTCAAAAATAATTTCCTTCAATAAAAGAGTGAAAACAAAGGAATTTTGTTTGGCCAAATAATATTTTTTAGCTGCAACCAGCAGCGCTGGCCCCTGCGAGCGCAGACCCTACACTACACCTTCTTGCTGGTCTTGATTTACTGCTGGTGGGCATCAGATAGCCTATTCTAGCTTGTTTGCTCTCTATGCATCGAGCCTGCTGCCTGGGTCTGTGTGTACTGTCAATGGTTGTATGCTGTAGTGCCCTGCGTGCCCCACCCCCCTCCTCCTCCTCCTCCGTGGTGGGAGGAGTGTCTCTGCTGCGGTTTGCTCTGAGTTTGATCTGCACTGAAAAGTGTGCTGCATCCCCCCGCTTTTTTACAGCGTGTCGCCAGCTGAGAATAATGTAACTTTTCAGAAAGACGCTGGTGTCGCCGTGTCGGCAACTAAATCATATGGATGGGCTATCGCAGCGGACACGGATGGGGCTCAATTGTGGCAGCAGATTGGCTGCTGCAGGCACAGCTAACGTTACAGTATGCTTCATGCATATGGATGCATACGGATGCGATGCGATTTCCGTTTCCCCAACGACTTCTTCTTTGTTTTTTCATCGCCTTTCTGTAATCTGGAGAGCACTGTCGCCACCTAAGGGTTCTGTAAAATAGGTTACACACATTCAATAGCTCCCATATTGTAAGAGGCGATGTAAGAGGCTTAGATCCACGTCCCACCGTCAAAAAACGCAATTGACGACTTTAGTCGTCTTTGGCACTCTACGTCACTAAAGCAATTGACGACTAAAGTCGTCATTGGCACTCAATGAGTTAAGAAGGTGTTTGGGAAACACTTCTTTGGAGCCTTCTTAACTCCTTAAGAAGCTTCTTAACTCTTAAGAAGCTTCTTTGTTGGGAAACTCAGCCAATGTCTGTCTGAAGTTTATGATGTGTTTGACTAATTTACAGGGGAAATTGTTTTAAGTTATCTGATTTAACATTGCAGTATGTTCATCATGAATCACTCACATTTTGCTTGCTCCCACAAAAGTAGAAAGCCCCGTTTTCTCTTCATAGCAGTAAAAATGATTCGGCTGACATTTTCTGTGATTCAAGCAGCAGGCTGGCCGCGCCCCACAATGCCTCCACGTGTATCTCAACGAATCACGATGCGACTCCTCACTGCCAATGCTGGCCTTCGTTTCAAAATAAAAGCTTGCTTATGCAGATTGATCGTGTTATTGTAACATTATGTGTTATTGACATTTTATTTTCATGACATACTCTTATTTTGGAAGCAGCGGCAAACTTTCAGGCCGCCCCTGAAAGAACGTGGCGGAAACAGTGGTGTGTGTGTGTGTGTGTGTGTGTGTGTGTGTGTGTGTGTGTGTACACACATACATTTTACGTTTTTGTGTGTAAAGTGGAAGGAGGACGACACAACAGGTGAGGTCACCCTAGGGCACCACACTGTGTTAATCTGGGCTGTGTGTGTGTGTGTGTGTGGGGGGGGGGGGTTAGGCCAAAGGTGTATTGGTCTGACTCTGTTGGCAAACTAATTAGATGTACACCACACAGTCCTGTGGATAGGTTACCAACATGCTGTGAGTGTGCAAGCGTGCAGGCATGTGTGTGTGAGTGAAGGGGGAAGGAAGAAATATGAGAGAGTGTGTGTGTGTGTGTGTGTGTGTGTGTGAGAGTGAGAGAGTGTGTGTGTGTGTGTGTGAGAGAGATGGAGAGTGAGTGAGTGTGCGTTTGTATTTCTGTGTGTGTGTGTGTGTGTGTGTGTGTGTGTGTGTGTGTGAGAGAGAGAGAGCGAGTGAGTCTGCCAACTCTTTAACGAGGGACTGCTGCTAATTTCAGAGCTAATACTGAACTGTTCCACACTGCTGAACCAGCAGGAGAGGAGAGAGAGGAGGAGGAGGAGGAGAGGACACTTATAAGAGAGGAAGGGAGGAGTGAGAGAGAAGAAGATACTGTATATGACAGAGAGAGAGAGAGAGAGAGACAGAAGATATGTGATTGAGACTTTGACTTTTGATGTTCTTTAATAAAATGCAAGAGAGAGAGAGAGATGAATAGAGTGGCTCAGTGGCTAGAATAAAACATTGACCTTTTACGTGTCTGCAAACTACAACCGGGGATATGTACAATCTCAACATACATTTGAAACAAAGCAGTGACTAATTTGAAAGTCTCACCGCCTTTCAACGTTAACTGCAAATAAAACAACGTATATATATGGTTAGGAATGTAAAGCTACTTGGTTAGGGTTATGGCTTAGGGTTAAATAAAAAGGTTAAATGTGACTTGTGGTTGAAGTGAAGACAACGCGCAACAAAAACCCCAGTCTCCAGTGTCAGAGGCAAATGCTTACACCCGTTCAGAAGTGCAACATTTTATTCAGGCTGCATAGAGAGGACGGGAAAGACGAGAAGATGTAGACAAAACAGGAAGAGATGAGGGAGATAAGGTTTAGTGGAGGTGAAGGTCTGTCTGTCTATCTATCTATCTATCTATCATCCATCCATGCATTTCTACAACAGAGCTACATAAACGGCTGCTTGACTTTAGTCGGGAAGCTATAGCTCTATATAGCTAACTAGCTAACTACCTTCCTCGGCTAGTGGCCAGATATATATAAAACCGTAAGGGACTCAAGTCACAATTCTAGTTTGCTTGAATGGATGCATGAAGAGAAGACACTTGACTTTGGTTCGGGAGACTTGGGACTTGACTCCAACTTGTACTTTGATGACTTGAAAAGGTTTCTAAAGTCTTGACTTGAGATTTGTGTAAATGACTTAGATTGAAAGTGATGAGATTTGTTCCAGCAGTTGACTGAATTTAAATTCTGTTTTCAGTCCTATATATTTAGTTTTCTTTTAGATATTAAATTGATACTGGACTCTGTATTTGTTCTGACTTGGCTTGCTGTTCTTTAGACTTGAGACTTGACATTAATGACATGGACCTGACTTGGTAGTCTACAGGTGGAGTTGCCCACCTTGAGTGCGACAGAAGCTCAAAATGGCCACCAGGGGAATAAGGTCTATCGAAGGCTTATAGAGTGCCAAAGTCCCACCCTCTTCATCACTTGGTCTGTAAAACTGTTTTTAGCATTTTACATAATGTCTATGGAAAATCGCTTTCTTCATGCCTAACTGGGAAGAGGTTGTGACTTTGACAATCTATTATGGATTCCACTCGTCTTCTATACAAAACCCACCCGATTCTGCCTCTGATTGGCCTACCCTGATATTCTTACCCTAAACCCAACCTCATTGTGCTGGAACCCAACCTAATCAGAGGCAGAGTAGGGCGGGTCTTGTTTTCGAAAACGAGTGGGATCCATAATAGACCCTTTTCACAGCAACTGTTTTGAGGTCGTAAAACAGGAGATGGCAAAGCAAGTGTAACCAATACCATTAATGGTGGTTATATTCCATTTAGGTGTTCCAGTGGGGGCCCTCATTAATTTTATTGGTTACACCTGCTTTACTTCCTGCTTTACCACCGCAAAACGGTTGCTGTGAAAAGGGCCTAAAACGCTCTATCCAAGCTTCTGATTCACTGGACGTCTTTCTGGATAAAAGGTCAGATAAACCGTTTTAAACATTTCACTGCACAAACCTTTTGATAATGAATATGATGGCATAAATCTTGAGGCTTTTCTTCTCACTGACATCTCAATGTGAAATATGATTTCCAAGCAGCTCCTGATTGATTTTTACCACATAAATGACGATTTCCTTAAGCGTTAATGTGTTTGGTTTTGCCGTATTTGTCTTGTTCTCATTAATGTTTCACAGCTAAAAGTCTAAAAGGCTTCCAGTTAATCTGCAACCTGATTTACTGTCACATGTCCTGATCTCCAGTTCCTTCTGTATTATTAATTCATATAATTATTCATCTGAAGTAATTAATAACCTCAACCCATATCCATATCCATAAATTCTCCATTAATATCCATAATGTTTATTATGATATTATATTAGCTTAATTGTGGTGTGCTGTGCATTAATTAACACACAGATGTATTTCAAGAGTTTTTGAGATAACTGCAGTTTGGAGATGAAGCGACAGTTCTGACATGTTGGGAAGAACAACATTAACAATACAAATAAAAATTACTTGTTAATGGATAGCAGGAACGTTTTTGAATAAATCTGACATTTGGACACTGTGGATCCTCTGTATTTTCAATGTATTGAATCAGGTAATGATTATGATGTTCAGTGTATTTATCTTTAAAAAATGGCCGTGCTATAGCTGCTGGCCATGCTGGCTGCAGCTCTATACTACCTTTTTTACATCAAAAGTCCCACTAGTACACGTTTTTTGTTCGTTTGTTGTTTGATTTTTTACCCAGCTAAGCCGCATGGGGTAGCAGCAGCAGCATCGCCTTTTAAACTTTTAGATCGCACTCTCAACCCGTTCAACTTCTCCATTCTCAGATGGCTGCCCAGGCCTGTGGGAGGGAAGCCGGATTGAGGTATTTGTCCTGTCGCTGCATTAGCACCTCCTCTGGTTGGTCGGGGCGCCTGTTCAGAGTGAAAGGGAACTGGTGGGAATAGCGTGATCTTCCCACATGCTACGTCCTACGGGTGAAGCTCCCGCTGTCGGGTGAAAAGAAGCGGCTGGCTACTGCGCATGTCTCGGAGGAAGCATGGTGCTAGTCTCGGCTCTCCCCAGATCGGCAGAGGGTGGAGCAGTGACCAGAGCTGCAGGGGGGAAATTGGCCAAGTACAATTGGGGAGAAAATGGGGGGAAAATCGGAAAGAAAGAATATTTACCAACAGATTTGAATTGACAGTAGCTTAAATGTTTTGTTGAATTGATCCATTGCTTTCTTCTGTAACAGTTTTTTGCCAGGCAGCTGGCTGCCGGCCTACATCTGGCTCTGTCTGAAGGAAGGAAGGAAGGAAGCTGACTGACTGACAACCCTCAAAATGCTTGAGTGACATCACTGATGACATCACTCACTGATGACATTACACACACAATTTGCGCTTGTTTTGTTTTTGTTTGCGTTTGCTGCTTGGCCATGCCTTGTACAACACACACACACACACGGGCACACGCACGCACACACACACACACACACACACACACGGATGCATAAAATACACAGATACAGACAATACATAATCACATTCCTAAGGTGGCTAGCAACAATCAACACCACTGAAATCACATATTGGCTGGTTGTCTTTGACACACACAAACACATGCGCGCGCACACTCACATGCACGCGCGCACACACACACACACACACACACACACACACACAAAAGACACAAGTAAGGACAAAGACAGAATGTTTCCCACAAACACAGGCTCTCTCTCTTTCTCCCTCTCCGTCTCTCCCTCTCTCTCTCCCCTTCTCTCTCCTCTCCTTTTCCTCTCCTCTCTCTCTCCACTCTCTCCATCCCTCTCTCTCAATAGGTAGATTGGTTTTGGCTCAGTCCCCTGATCAGTGAACACACACACACACACACGTGCACACGCACACACACACGTATGGCCATGGCGATGTCAGCGGGCGGGGCTTAATCCAAAGTGACACTTGTTCTCTGCCTTCCTGTCCCATCGCCACGGAGCCAATTACCCTCCTCAAGGGCCTTTTGTGTGTGTGTCTGTGTGTGTGTTCTCGTCCTCCCCAAAGTTGACGGGGTGGAACCTCGGCTGTGGGTCACCTGATTGGCTGAATTGAAAGATGAGAGAAAGAGAGGGGGGAGAGGGGAAGGGAGCGAGGGGGGTGAGAGAGGGAAGGACAGAGACAGAGGGGGAGGGAGAGAGAGATGGGCGGAGAGATGAATGTCAGTCAGCTTCCTTCCTTCAGACAGAGCCATATGTAGGCCGGCAGCCAGCTGCCTGGCAAAAAACTGTTACAGAAGAAAGCAATGGATCAATTCAACAAAACATTTAAGCTACTGTCAATTCAAGTCTGTTGGTAAATATATATATATATATATTTTCGATTCCCCCCCCATTTTCTCCCCAATTGAGGTGGTACTTGGTATAAAAGGTTGAGAATCACTGATAGTATATGGCTGGACTGTGTGTGATGTATACTAAGCCCCCTTTCACACAGGACGCCGAAGCAACGCTCAACCGAAGCTGTACCTACGCTGTACCCACAAGTTTCATTTAGGCGTCCTTGTTAACTCATTCAGGGCCAATGACGTCTTTGACGTGTTATCAGGAATAGCCCAGAGGGCCAATGACGTGTTTGACGTGTTTTTGTTTTTATTACTGCAGCGCGTAGTTCAAACACTTCCTCAGCCTGTGACATAGTATCAGGTCCCTAGCATCTAAGACAACACGTGAACAAACACATACCGCAGCTGTTGTTTTGAAATTGAGCAGGAGGAAAAGCAGAAAACGCATAAACGCTTCCTTGTGCAGACAGGAGAAACGCCATTGAAACGCCCCTCGGCGCGCTGCAGGAGCTGGTCGCTTTCCTGTGTGCCAGCCGGGAGAAAACGGGAGAAAGTAATCCAGAGATGCGTTTGATCATCGGAGGAATGAGGAAATGATCGATCAGAGGGCGGTGAGGACGTGTTGAATCGCCGAGGGGAAAACGGGAACGATCAAATAGCAGGGAGGATAGGACAGGGAGACATGGACGAGGACGGGTGGACCAGAACAAAACAAAATAAACACACGAACAGCAGGCAGAAGCGGCAGTCACAGCAGCCCGCTGTCCGTTCTCAAGAGCTATTCAGTTGGTTCATGAAATCGCTGGGCTGCGTGCCCTCCAGTGTTGCTCCTGGCCAATCCCGGCGCCACAGGGCGTGGTTATTGCTTATCCTATGTGGGGTTAGAAATCACGCAACGAAGGGGGATCGTGTGTGTGTGTGTGTGTGTGTGTGTGTGTGTGTGTGTCTGTCTGTCTGTCTGTCTGTCTGTCGGTGTGTCTGTCTGTCTGTCTGTCTGTCTGTCTGTGTGTCTGTCTGCACACTCACTCACACTGCTGTATTGTTGAATGTAAAAAAAAAAGCACTTCATGTTAGGGATGTTCATCAATTATCGAAAATCGATAATCGATCGTTAAGGATTGGAATCGATCCTGTGGCATTTGGATCGATTTTTTAATTATTAAAAAAAAAATTTTTTTTTTTTTTTTTTTTTTTTTTTTTTACTAGGTTTGGGTGGAATTCGTTACTCCTCGCCCCACTCCATTGCACAGCCGACTAACGTGAGGTGGAGCTTCATATAGTCTCTAGTTTTCTGGCTGGGCACAGGCCTTTGTGCCAACAAAACTGTTTTAAACATGGGAAATTCACACCGGCATGCGCCGGGGACAGCAGTGTTGGAGAGGACACACATTGAAATAAAGAGTTCATTGAGGAGAACACGTTGTCTTTCGTATTTTCTGCCATAGGCATTCATTTTGTAAAAAAAAAAAAAAAAAAAAATTGAAAATATTGAAAATTTTCTAAGTATTAATAAAATCGATAATCGATAATTGATCGTTAATTCTCACCGATTATCGATTTTGGAAATTTTTCAAAATGAACATCCCTACTTCATGTGTATATATATATATATATATTTTTTTTTTTTTTCATTTGTGTCATAACGAATAGTATTTACATGTCTGATGTCAATACAGTTCAAAATAAAAGAATTGAGAGCGAGTTCTGCCTGAGAATGTGTATTTTACAGAAATTGCCTTTTCTCCTGTTTGTCATCTCAGAGAGACCTTTTGGGTGAAAACAGGGTGTATATAAATGGATAGAAGTAGAGTACAGAACATGCTAAAAGCTCACTTTTTTTTTCCTGGTGAACCCAGAGACGTACATCTTCATTTTGAGGTATTGCAAATCACTCTGGTGCTAATAGATAATTTACTGTGGGTCTTGAAAGATGACCAACAATTATGAAAATCTTTGGCCTGTGCTAAATATTGGCAGTCCTAAACTGGCCATGAATGAGTTAACAGGCGGAGCCATTCAGACCACCCGCGCGCCACACTGACGCCGTGCTGAAGCCACGCTCACGCCACACCGAAGCGATCACTCAGGACTGACGCCGAATTTCCAAGCGTGACGCTGCTGAAGCCGTGAACCCGTGAGGCATGAAGTCAATGGGAGTTGTGGGCGGGGTCAAGGCACGAGAGTAGGCCCTGAGAGGAAAAGACAAGGTGTCTTGTGTGAATGGTAAGGCGTACGTTCAGCTTGTGCCTGCTTCAAGCTTCAGTTCTGCTTACGTTCGGCATCCTGTGTGAACCAGGGCTAAGCCCTAGTTCACACCATATGCCGAAGCTACCTTGTTAATAGGCGAGACTGATCACACCAGCCGCATGCCATGCCACCGCTACGCTGCAGCGATAGTTTCAGCTTCTGTTCTATTTTTCAAGTGTGCAGCGCGCTGCACGGGAGCAGCCAGGCATGAAGTCAATGCAAGTTGTGAGCGGGTGCATGGCAATGCCGGGTAAACAGAACGAGGCACTGAGGAAAAGAGTGCTTCTGGTGTGAATACCAAGGCTCCTGCTCGAAGCTTCTGTGAAGCGCTGCTTCTGAGTAGCGCCCCATGTGAACCGAGCATAACCCTAAGACCGTTGATAGAGGATTGTTTAGCTTTCTTGTGACCCGGTACCTTGAAAAATGTTTCCCACCAGTCCTCTGGCTTGGCCAAGTTAACCTGCTCCGGCGCCAAACACTTGAGACAGGTCTGTTTCTGCAGCCACGGTGGGGCGTTCCTATCACGTTCCTGTAAGTTAGTGATATGTAGCTAAGGGTTAGCAGCTAGTGATCTGTAGTTAATGGTTAGCAGTTAGCGATCTATAACAGTAACAACAACAATAATTATTATTATTATAATATAATTATTATTATTATTATTATTCTTAGGTATTCACAGCAAATGCTGGGAAATCTATTGTTTTTGTCCTTCTTCTTCTTCTGTAAATGGTTGTCTGATTGGTGAAAAGTTTTCAAATTTGGCACACACATAGCTAGAGCTGTCCTCGAATATTCGTTCATAATGCTGACATTCGAATTAAAACAATTATATTTGATTATTAATATTATTATTATTATGATTTTTGCTAGAATTAACCCAAATCCAACTAATCATAACTCCTCACATCCCACAGGCCGATTCATTCATGGATATATACGGAATGAATCGACTATAAGGATTACTATGTAGTTTTAATTGAACAATCCAGTAGGTGACGGTAATGCAACACTTAAGTCACTGTCTAGTAATGTAATTAGTCTGCAATTTTCACTGCAATTATATTCATAACAAATATTTAACAAAAATACTCATATGTATTCCGGTGAATCACTTTTTTAGAGGATTATTATTATTATTATTATTATTATTATTATTGATATTATTGTTATTGTTGTTTTTATTATTATTATTATAATTTTTAGTGATTATGACATCACAGCAGACATTTGAATATTTGTGGAAAACCTCAATAGAATATTGGAATTTGAAAAAATTACATTCGGTACAGCCCTACACATAGCCCACCCTGCTAAGCAGAGGGGTGTACCACGAAACAAGATTAGTGGCTTAGTGAGGTAACTTCAGGTTTAACCCTAGTTTTGCCGTACCACGACACTAGTTAACTTCTTATCGAGATAGATCACCATACTGTAGCAACTTATGCTCTACGGCGAACCTGCTTTGTAGCAGGTTAAGTTCAGAGGATAAGATCAAAACCCATGAAAGACCCACCTGCTTACCAATCAGCTCTCTGGAAACAGCGAGTCACCATTCATATGGTCCCCATATGAAAAATACATTGCATTCAAATGAAAAAGAAAAAAGAAAAAAAAAGGCTCCTGTTGAATTAATCAAGGACTAAAGCCTTGCACTTGTTGCATGCTACATTTAAATTAAGCCCTACTTACCACTTTGGAATATCTTTTTATATATTCATTTTTGTGCTCTCAAGTAGCCTAGATACGTTGTTTGACCCCGCCGATCGATTGCAGCTGAATGGTGAGTGGAGAAATATCACTAAACCGGCATAAAAAGGTTACATAAACGTCTCCA